>NC_053390.1:655788547-656095053 GCF_905171765.1 Bufo bufo
TAATTTTATTATTGAACAACAACCATGTTCTCAATGAACCCAAAAAACTCATTAATATCAAAGCTGAATATTTTTGGAAGTAGTTTTTAGTTTGTTTTTAGTTTTAGCTATTTTAGGGGGATATCTTTGTGTGCAGGTGACTATTACTGTGCATAATTATTAGGCAACTTAACAAAAAACAAATATATACCCATTTCAATTATTTATTTTTACCAGTGAAACCAATATAACATCTCAACATTCACAAATATACATTTCTGACATTCAAAAACAAAACAAAAACAAATAAGTGACCAATATAGCCACCTTTCTTTGCAAGGACACTCAAAAGCCTGCCATCCATGGATTCTGTCAGTGTTTTGATCTGTTCACCATCAACATTGCGTGCAGCAGCAACCACAGCCTCCCAGACACTGTTCAGAGAGGTGTACTGTTTTCCCTCCTTGTAAATCTCACATTTGATGATGGACCACAGGTTCTCAATGGGGTTCAGATCAGGTGAACAAGGAGGCCATGTCATTAGATTTTCTTCTTTTATACCCTTTCTTGCCAGCCACGCTGTGGAGTACTTGGACGCGTGTGATGGGTCATTGTCCTGCATGAAAATCATGTTTTTCTTGAAGGATGCAGACTTCTTCCTGTACCACTGCTTGAAGAAGGTGTCTTCCAGAAACTGGCAGTAGGACTGGGAGTTGAGCTTGACTCCATCCTCAACCCGAAAAGGCCCCACAAGCTCATCTTTGATGATACCAGCCCAAACCAGTACTCCACCTCCACCTCCTGGCGTCTGAGTCGGACTGGAGCTCTCTGCCCTTTACCAATCCAGCCACGGGCCCATCCATCTGGCCCATCAAGACTCACTCTCATTTCATCAGTCCATAAAACCTTAGAAAAATCAGTCTTGAGATATTTCTTGGCCCAGTCTTGACGTTTCAGCTTGTGTGTCTTGTTCAGTGGTGGTCGTCTTTCAGCCTTTCTTACCTTGGCCATGTCTCTGAGTATTGCACACCTTGTGCTTTTGGGCACTCCAGTGATGTTGCAGCTCTGAAATATGGCCAAACTGGTGGCAAGTGGCATCTTGGCAGCTGCACGCTTGACTTTTCTCAGTTCATGGGCAGTTATTTTGCGCCTTGGTTTTTCCACACGCTTCTTGCGACCCTGTTGACTATTTTGAATGAAACGCTTGATTGTTCGATGATCACGCTTCAGAAGCTTTGCAATTTTAAGAGTGCTGCATCCCTCTGCAAGATATCTCACTATTTTTGACTTTTCTGAGCCTGTCAAGTCCTTCTTTTGACCCATTTTGCCAAAGGAAAGGAAGTTGCCTGATAATTATGCACACCTAATATAGGGCGTTGATGTCATTAGACCACACCCCTTCTCATTACAGAGATGCACATCACCAAATATGCTTAACCACCTCCCGTCTGCCCATTGACTATAAACGTCCAGGAGGTGGATCTCTATTTCTGATAGCACGTTTTAAAACGTCCTGCAGCTTCCCCTCCTGTGCTCTGCCCCTGTACATAGAAACTCCATGACTAAGCTCCCTCCTGACAGCCAAGAACATGGAGCTTTACCCTGAGACCTTTTTTGCTGGTCTCCAGGCTTTTGATCGCTCTGACAAGCAGTCAGAGCGATCACAAATGCATCTACCATCTCCCTCTTATTACTGCCAGTCAGAGAGGGAGATCGGTATTTAAAGTAGGCATCGCGATTGTAATGTTAAACTGTAAGCCCTGGAGACTGATCAGCATGGTCTCCAGGGCATGTGAGCGCTGTAATTTCCAGTTACAGCGCTCTGAAATGCTTGTACCGTCTCCCTCTCTGTAGCGCTGGCAGGAGAGGGAGATCGGTACATTCACACTCCAGCAGCGATCCCCCAGCAGCTGTTTACACTGGAGACAAATCAGCAGCATTGTCTCCAGAGCATGTGTTGTGAGCGCTGTAATCTGCAGTTACAGCGCTCAGAAAGGCTTGTACTGTCTCCCTCTCATTAGTGCTAGCAGGAGAGAGAGATCGGAACATTTACACTCACCCAGCAGCTGTTTTCACTGGAGTCTAATCAGCACGATCTCCAGGACATGTGACTGTCTGAGCCGGGAGAGTGCAGGAGCTGTCAGGTCTTTCAGAGACCTCGATCAGCCCTGCACTGAGGCTGTACAGCTCTGTATTCTGCTGTACAGCCTCTCTGGGGGTGCATTTCTCCTGTAACTGGGGCTACTATGTCAGCCCCAGTTATAGGAGAAATCAACAGTGAAAAGAAAAAAAAAAAAGTGAAGTTAAATGTCCCCCAGAGGTCTTGTATGACCTTATGGGGGACGCAAGTGTAAAATAAAAAAAATATAAATAAAATGTTTAAAAAAAAAAAAAATTAAGTTTTCACATGTAAAAAAAAAATTCCCCAAGTAAGGAATAAAAAAATAGAAAAAATAAAATAAATAGACATATTTGGTATTGCCGCGTCCGTGACGGTCGGCTCTATAAATATATCACATAATAGACCCAGTCCAATAATCACCATAAAAAAATTAAAAAAATAACTGTCAAAAAAAGCCATTTTTGTCACCTTACATCACAAAAAGTGCAACACCAAGTGATCAAAAAGGCGTATGTCCCACAAAATGGTACCAATAAAACCGTCACCTCATCCCGCAAAAAATGAGCCCCTACATAAGAAAATCTCTCAAAAAATAAAAAAACTATAGCTCTTAGAACATGGAGACACTAAAACATCATTTTTTTGGTTTAAAAAATGCTATAATTGTGTTAAAGTGAAATAAATAAAAAAAAGTATACATATTAGGTATTGCCGCGTCCGTAAAAAACAGCTCTATAAAATATCACATGAACTAAACCCCGGGTGAACACCGTAAAAATAAAAAAATAAAAACTGTGTCAAAACAAGCAATTTTTGTCACCTTACATCACAAAAAGTGCAACACCAAGTGATCAAAAATGCGTATGTTCCACAAAATGGTACAATAAAACCGTCACCTCATCCCGCAAAAAATGAGCCCCTACATAAGAAAATCTCTCAAAAAATAAAAAAACTATAGCTCTCAGAACATGGACACATTAAAACATAATTTTTTTGTTTCAAAAAGGCTATTATTGGGTAAAACTTTAATAAATAAGAAAAAGTATACATATTAGGTATCGCCACATCCGTAACAATCTGCTCTATAAAAATGTCACTTGACTGAACCCCTCAAGTGAATGCTTTAAAAATAAATAAATAAAAACTGTGCTAAAACAACAAATTTTTGGTCACCTTGCCCCATAAAGTGTTATAATTAATGATCAAAAAATCATATGTACCCAAAAATAGTACAATAAAACTGGCACCTTATTACCTAGTTTCCAAATGGGGTCACTTTTTGGGAGTTTCTACTGTAAGGGTGCATCAGGGGGGCTTCAAATGGGACATGGCATCTAAAAGCCATGTGGAGTTCCTTTTCTTCTGCGCCCTGCCATGTGCCCATACAGCAGTTTATGACACCATGTGGGGTGTTTCTGTAAACCGCAGAATCTAGGTAATAAATATTGAGTTTTTTTTGGCTGTTAACCATCGATGTGTTAAAGAAGAAATTGGATTAAATGGAAAATCTTCCAAAAAAGTGAAATTAAAAATTTGATCTCCATTTTCCTTTAATTCTTGTGGAACGCCTAAAGGGTTAACAAAGTTTGTAAAATCGGTTTTAAGTAACTTGAGGGGTGTAGTTTCTACAATGGGGTCATTTATGGGGGTATCCACTATGTAGGCCCCACAAAGTGACTTCAGACCTGAAACTGGTCCTTAAAAAGTGGGTTTTGGCAATTTTCTTAAAATGTGAAGAATTGCTTCTAAACTTCTAAGCCTTCTAACGTCCTAAAAAAATAAAATGACATTTCCAAAATGATGCCAACATAAAGTAGACATATGGGGAATGTTAAGTAATAAATATTTTATGAGGTATCACTTTCTGTTTAAAAAGCAGAGGAATTGAAATTTAGAAAATTGCTAATTTTTCAAAATTTTTGGTAAATTTGGGATTTTTTCATAAATAAAGGGGAAATATATTGACTCAAATTTATGACTATCATGAAGTACAATGTGTCACGAGAAAACAATCTCTGAATGACTTGGATAAGTAAAGGCGTTCAAAGTTATTACCACATAAAGTGAGATAGGTCAGTTTTGCAAAATTAGGCCTGGTCAGGAAGGGGGTAAATGGCCCAGATGGCAAGTGGTTAATTGGTAGTAGGCTTTCGAGCCTATACAGCTTGGAGTAAGACAACATGCATAAAGAGGATGATGTGGTCAAAATACTCATTTGCCTAATAATTCTGCACGCAGTGTATAGTCATGACCTTCATGAGATGGTGTGTGTGTGTGGGTGGCTTTCCCATCCCCTTCCCTTGCCAAGACAATATATGATAAGCATTTTGTTTGAATAAAGAGAGACTTGTTTGATCACTGAGTGTCGGTCAATCAATTCTAAATGGGTACCCATTACTAAATCTATGGGCAATGATGATTTGTAACTCAGCATAAATAAGAGTAAGGTGTCTTTGCCCCCACAGATATAAATGGGCTTATTATACTCACAAGACTTCTTATAAAACAGGCATAAAATGTATAAATATATAAAACTCCCACGTCCTCTCACAGCCCAACCTTGGTTTCGCTCCTTTGGCTTTGTCAGGGGCGTACATCCAAAAACCTTCCCACAAGTTCTTTATCCTCAACTCCACCCTCCCACTACTTCCCCTGTGGGTGATTTAGGCGTAAAACCTACCACAACCTGCAGGTATAAAACTACACTTGTCATAAAACTGAACTTATTCTAAAAAGAAAGCCAATCACAGTATAGACCATAAATAATCAACACCATTTAGCTCACAAACAGACGCACAACCTTACTTCTTTCTCAGGTCCCTTACTGATTCCATTCTTGGTGCACTATATATTTTAACACCACTTTTCTTGTCATTTTCTTTTCATATCCCTCCAAATGTAAATTATCCACTTTTGAGACATGCCTTCAGATCAAACTCCACATTAAATCCCCTGGTTGTAAGGTATTCATTTCATAAATCCACCTTGCTTCGCATTTATCTATTTTTGCTATAAAATCTCCTCCTCTCCAGTTCCCCTTCACTAATTCTATACCCGCAAAAATTAACCCTTTAGTTTTTTTTTCTGATGAGTGTTCTTAAAATGCATTGAGACTCCATGAGTCTCAAACCCTTTTCTTATATTTCTAATGTGCTCCTGCATGCAGATTTTTAGTTTTCTCGTGGTACGTCCAATATACTGGAGGCCACACGGACACTCCAGCATATACACCACACCGGCATTTTCGCAAGTGATTTCTCCCTTAATTTTTAAGTCTTTATTTCTGCTTTGAATTAGTCTCTGTAACTTTTTTCTCTCTGTTCTTACAAGCCGCACAGAAACTGCACCATAGGAATTGGTCTTTCTTTTTCTTTTCTTCTTTTTTCTCTGGAATCGTGCTATGGACTAAATGGTTGCGGATATTTTGAGCCTTCCTAAAAATCATCTTGGGACAATCTGGGATCTCTTTTCCTATCACCGGATCATTTTTAAGTGTAGCCCAGTTCTTTCTTATTGCTTTTTTCATTAACCCCGAATGTACTGTATACGGAAGTCATGAAGACAAACCGAAAATCCATACTTTCCGTTTTTATTTTTGTTTCTGTTTACTTTTTCCCAATTAGCTATTTCTTCCATTTCCTTACTACATCTTATTAGTTTTTCTTCAGAATACCCCTTCTCCACAAACCTGCTCTGAATTATTTTGCTCTGAATAATATAATAATACTAATAACATGTAGTATGGAAGTGTAAGATATAGCTAATGGGAAAAAAGTAAAACAGAAAAAAAAAAAAAAGGAAAGTATGGATTTTCAGTTTGCCTTCATGACTCTTAAATCACCCACAGGTGAAGTAGGGGGAGGGTGGAGTTGAGGATAAAGGACTTGTGGGAAGGTCTTTGGATGTACGCCCCTGACGAAGCCAAAGGAGTGAAACCCAGGTCGAGCTGTGAGAGGACGTGGGAGTTTCATATATTTATACATTTTATGCCTGTTTTATAAGAAGTCTTGTGAGTATAATAAACCCATTTATATCTACTGTGACTTACGGTACTTCACTATGGGGAGGAATTTCTGCTATCTGTTATAACAGCAAAGACAGAAAACAGAAAAAGGACAACAGATCATTATTCACCTGATGTGCCTACATTCCGCTTGTGTGAGTATTCTGGCAAAGATATAGCGGTGGTTGTTTTAAACGGCGCTTCACTATCAGTGCACCTTTCTGATGTTTCACATAATTTTTGTTTGCCTCATACATTTTTACTAAATGCAGTGTAGGCCGCAAATGTACTTTCTAGCGCAAAAGATGAGAATTTTTCATCCAAAAATGTAAGAGAGGCATTTGTGAAATTTATTTCCCTGTCCGCTATGTAGAGCAGGGGTATATCACAGCCAAAAATTGGTAGATGTCACACAACAATGTAACAGATGAATTAGTGAAATGTATTTCCCTGTCCACTATGTAGAGCAGGGGTATATCACAGCCAAGAATTGTTTACTGTCACACAACAATGTAACAGACGAATTAGTGAAATGTATTTCCCTGTTCACTATGTAGAGCAGGGGTATATCACAGCCAAAAATTGCTTAATGTCACACAACAATGTAACAGACGAATTAGTGAAAAGTATTTCCTGTCCACTATGTAGAGCAGGGGTATATCCACAGCCAAAAATTGGTGAATATCACCCAACAATGTAACAGACGAATTAGTGAAATGTATTTCCCTGTTCACTATGTAGAGCAGGGTATATCACAGCCAAAAATTGGTGAATGTCACACAATAATGCAACAGACAAATTAGTGAAATGTATTTCCCTGTCCGCTATATAGAGCAGGGGTATATCACAAGCCAAAAATTTGGGAAATGTCACCCAACAATGTAGCAGACGTATTAGTGAAATGACTTAAAATAACATAAAATACGTAAAAATAAAAAATAATAACCTTGATCTAGGAGGTGGAGGTCCATATGGAGTAGGAGATTGAAGAGGCGGTGGATGTGGCGGTGTAGGTGGAATCGGCCGTTAAAAGAGGAGGAGGTAGCCAACCTTGGTATTTTTTTATTTATAAAAAATAAAACAATGAGAAAATGCGCTGGAGTATAACAATGGGCTGGGTGAGGCCGGGTCCACTCTGCATAAGGTACGGACAAGTCCTGTGGGATCCATGCCTGGTTCATTTTACTGAACGTGAGTCTTGTCCACATTGGCTGTGACAGGCGGCTGCGCTTGTCTGTCATAATAGACAATAGACTGGCTGCAGGGGCAGGCCAGCACCTCCAAGGCGTAAAGGGCAAGCTCACACCATGTGCCAATTTGGAGACTCAGAAGTTGAAGGGGGAAGACCCATCAGTCAGTACTTGTAGGCAATGTGCACACATACTGCTCCACCATGTTGCTGAAATGCTGCCTCGTGCTAAGACGTTCCATATCAGCTGGTGGTGCTGGTTGTTGTTGCGTGCAGACAAAGCTTTTCCACATTTCGGCCATGCTAACCCCTGCCTTCTAAGGTGCTGGCGGTGCCACAGCTGCGTTGGCGACCTCTTCCTCCTCCTCTACCTTCGCCTTGTACTTCCACTGTGCCCCCGCTGTCAGGTAAGAATACCATCAGCAGCGCGTCTACCAGCGTGCGCTTGTACTCACGCATCTTACGATCACGCTCCAGTGACGGAATTAAGGACGGTACATTGTCCTTGTAACGGGGATCCATGCAGCGTGAACCACCCAGTAATCAGCACAAATTAGAATGTGGGCAACTCGGCGGTCGTTGCAGAGACACTGCAGAATGTAATCGTTCTTGCGTGCCAGGCTGCCCAGAGGCAAATGTGAATGTCCCACTACGTAAAGGTGGGCACTACTAAGGGTCAATTGGGTCATGTTGTTCCCCCACCTCCTGTGGAGCATGGTATTTTTGTATTGCATTGTAATGCATATTTTCATGTCATTTCCTGTGTACCAGGCCTGCTAGGGGTGTAGTTTCTCCTCCTAAGCTGTAGAGGGAGCTAGGGAACCCCCTAGTATATATAGACAGGCCCAGTCCAGCTGGGGAGGGTGTGTTAGAGGCCACTGTTGACATCTAGTCATGGAGTAGCCGAGGGTCAGCTAAGAACATGCAGCTAGATAGTCCAGGTTCTCCACCGGAGTTCAGGAGAAGAAGATCCTCCGTAGTTATCCTGCACCTGCAGGTACAGAGCAGTGCTAATCCTATACAGCCAAGTGGAAAGCTGAGGGCAGAAGTTTATTGTCAGCAAGAGAATTGATACCAGAGGAGGTTTCCTACTAAGGATAAGCCAGCTATTAGGCATACGGCCTTGGAGAAAGCCAGACAGGATTCTGCAGAAAGTACAGCCCTGATGCTGTGAGTTTAATCCCCCCTCAGTTATCTTGCTAGGATTCTAACCTGCCACCTGGGTAAAGCTGCCTGCTACTAAATATTCTTCATATGAACTGTTTGGAGTTTGTAAATAGTTTGAACTGTTCAGATAAGAAAGAATTCTAGTTCACTGCAATTCGTGTGTACCTCCATATTCCTCCTAACAATCGGTGTGCCACCGTTACCGGCACTGGCGTCACGAACTGTAAGGGATCTTGCCAAAGGCATGTTAAACCTTAACACCCAGGGCACCTCACCTATCACCCGGCCTGGTCCCTATATCTAGAGAGTGCCCCAGAGGATCTACGTGCCAGCCTCTTCATCACTGTCTGTACGCCCTGCCCAAGGTAACTACTAACTGTGAGTACTAAGAGTAACCTCGTTCTGTTTAATTGACCCCCTGTGACCTCACACTCGCTCACCCTGAAGGACTAGCGTAACTGCACAAAGACAAGCTGTCCTCTGTGGGAGGTGTATCCTCTGTGTCCTCTGTATCCCCCCAGCCACGCTCCAGTGATGGCCATGAGCTAGTTTGGGTGCCACCCTGCTGTGAACATGGTTCCTCCTCCTCCATCTCCTCCTCCTCATCCTCCACCTTGTCATCATCCTGAAGTTTCCCTGGCTGGACAATTGGTACCTGGCATATGTTGGTGTAGGAACCTACCCTCGGAGCCACTTGTGAATGACTGGCCTGAAACCCTTGTAAATGATCCCTCTTTCTCCTCCTCCTGTGCCACATCCTCTTCCATCATCGCCAGCAACGTTTTTTCAAGGAGGCATAGAAGTGGGATAGTAACGCTGAGAACGACATCATCGGCACTGGCCATGTTGGTGGAGTACTCGAAACAGCGCAACAAGGCACACAGGTCTCACATGGAGGCCCACTCATTGGTGGTAAAGTGGTGCTGTTCCGCAGAGCGACTCACCTGTGCATGCTGCAGCTGAAACTCCATTATCGCCTGCTGCTGCTCGCACAGTCTGGCAAGCATGTGCAAGGTGGAGTTCCACCTTGTGGGAACGTCGCATGTGAGGTGGTGAAGCGGGAATGCCGAAGTTACGCTGCAGTGCTGACAGGCGAGCAGCAGCAGAATGAGAACGCCGAAAGCGCGCACAGATTGGCCCGCACTTTCTGCAGCGACTCTGACATATTGGGGTTATTTTTCAGGAATTTCTGCACCACCAAATTCAGCACATGCGCCAGGCAAGGGATGTGCGTTAAACTGGCCTAGGCCCAAAGCTGCTACGAGATTTCGCCCATTATTGCACACCAGCAGGCCCGGGCTTAAGGCTCTCACTGGCACCAACCACTCATCGGTCTGTTGTTCCATGCCCGTCCACAGCTCCTGCACGGTGTGGGGTTTGTCACCCAAACAGATAAGTTTTAAAACTGCCTGCTGTCATTTACCCTGGCTGTGCTGAAGTTAGTGGTGAAGGTGTTATGCTGACCGGATGAGGAGCGATAGAAGATGAGGAAGCGGAGTAGGAGGAGGAAAGCAACAGGAGGCAAAGAGATATTGCCCTGCCATCCTCGGTGGCAGAAGGACATGCACCAAACTGCTATCCGCCTCAGGCCCAGCCGCCACTGCATTTACTCAGTGTGCTGTTAGGGAGATATAATGTCCCTGACCATGCTTACTGGTACACGTATCCGTAGTTAGATGGACCTTGCCACAGATGGCGTTGCGCAGTGCCACACCCTAATTTTGTTCCCACTGGGTTGTGCAGGGAAGGGATGGCTCGCCTGGAAATGTAGTGGCGGCTTGGGAACAAGTACTGTGGGACAGCCACCGCCATAAGGCTTTTTAAAACACTCTGTCTCCATTAGACGGAATGACAGATTTCAAAGGCCAGGAATTTGGAAATGATGGCATTCTGGGCAGGGACCGTGGGGTGGGTAGGGGGGGTACTTCCTCTTTCGCTCCAGTGTTTGAGAGATAGACAGCTGAACGCTTCCATGGGACATTGTGAGAGATGCTTGGAGACCAAGGTGGTGGTGTTTGCTGGCACATCCTCTGTTTGTGGGGGTGGCAGGTGCCACTGTCACTCCAGAGGGGTATGAAGAGGCGAGACTGCAGCAGAAGAGGAAGCAGGAGGAGCCAGAGACCTTCCTTGGTTTTTGAGGTGTCTACTCTACTGCAGCTCGTGCTTTGCACTTAAAATGCCTGGTCATGCAGGTTGTGCTCAGGTTGAGAATGTTTATGTCTCGCTTCAGGCTCTGATTGCACATCGTGCAAACCACTCGTGTCTTGTCGTCAGCCATTGTCTGAAGAACTGCCACGCCAGGGAACTCCTTGGAGCTGGCTTTGGTTGTGCTCGGTCCCTTGGTGCGGTGTGCAGTAACAGACGTACTGTTTAGGGGACGGCCGCATTGCTTTTGCACCCTGCTCCAGCTTATATAGAGGCTGGGTTCATATGCTGCGGCTGGCCAATCACTGTGATGGCTTCTAAGGGCACACGAGTTAAACACTGATGATTGGTGGCCCTGCAGCCTTTCAAAAAGCGCCAATTAAGGGGGGAAGGGGCGGAGCTAGCATCTGCACAGCATGGACGCTTAAGGCTGCAGCTCGTTATAGATATCACCACTGAAGCCCTCTATCATAAGCTGGTAAAGCGAACATGGTGAAATTGGAGGTCCTAGAACCGGAGACCAAGCCCACACTAGACAGAGGAGCTCCCACCACGGGGAGATGGATAAATTTATCACGAAAGCAGTGGCGCTGCCATGTATCCAGGGAACCTAAGTTGGTGCCGAACCCCGACTCACGCCCCGCACTCTAAACATTCAGAGCTGCTGGTCAAGCTGCCGGAGGGGAAGAAGAAACCGATAGCCTCCCTATCTCACATTCCTTCCTAAAAGAGATACTATCCTCCTCCCTGGCTTCTGCCCTGGAACCCACTAAGCTCCCGACCTAGTGGCTATCAAGCAAGAAATATTGCAAGTGGGTGGCAGAGTTGAAGCGCTGGAAAACACTCAGAAGGCCATCATACTGCACCAAACGGAGGTCTCCCAGCGATTTCCAGTCCATCCAGGACAAGATGAACTGCCTCTACAATTCCCTGGAGGATCAGGAAAATAGAGGTAGGTGCAATAACTGCGATTCCGCGGTAGTCTTCCGAATCAGTTGACACAGGGGATATCCCAAGCACTGTGGTGCAAATAACATGTCCCTACTAGGCCCAGAAACAGCCCATGAGGTTATTCTAGAAAGAGCCCACCGAGCTCTAAGGCCTAAACCTGCTGCCTCAGCCCCACTAAGGGACATTATATGCAAATTCCTCAGCTTTCCAGTTAAAGGGCTGTTATTTTCAAAGCCCGACAATCCGGCAAAGTGTCCTGGGATGGACACGACATACAAATCTACCAGTGATCTAGCCCAATCCACCCTGGACAAAAGAAGAGCTCTGAGACCACTGACAAATTAGCTCAGAGATCACAAGATTCCTTACAGATTGTCCTTCCCATTCGGCCTGTCATTTTATATGAGGGATGCAGACTCTCCTTATCCAATTATACTGATTTGGACTCAATCTACGACCATCTCCAGATAGAGCCCCTCAAGATAGAAAATTGGGACCCCATCCAGGACTTGTCCAACCTTCTGAATTATCCCATCCAGGCAACTGGGAACGCCAACGCACCCCCAAGCGTCAAAAGAGCCCAAGGAACCTAGAAGAACAACACTAGAAGACTCCCTTTGGATAATTGAAATATCCTCACATGGTCTCTCTCATGTCTGCCAGATCTTTAGCCATCTGGTGATTACTAATGTTTTTTCTCTCCCCCAAGTCTATTTTAGGCACTCCCATGCCTATATTCCAATTAGTAATGTTGTTAATGTTCTCTATCAGTTATAATGTTATTCCTTTTGTTTTAGGATGTATATGGATTTGCAGATCATCTAACTCCCCCCAGGGGGAAAAAGCATTATTTGTCTCTCCGGGCTGTGTGGAGCGTGACGAATCAGTGCCTCTTGTGGGAGGGGCGACGGGGTGGCATCATTCAATCTATAGTATATCATGACTGAATTATCAATAAATTGTTCAGAGCACTGATGCAATTCAGGCTATGTAAACACTCCAAGGCGAGAAACAGACAATGGGCCCCTGTAGCAGGAGGGGGGGAGTATCGTTATTTAAAATGTAACTTTTAATGGGGTCAAAAATATCAGTCTAATAGAACTCACTACATAAATAAGACATACATACACAAAGGGACCAAATGAATGGTACCCGGCTGGTAAAGACAAAATACTGTTCCGTCCGGGGAGACGTGAACAGTCTTACCAGACCCTTTGTAGGTAGTGGGAGAGGTCCTCGGATTACAGGAGACAGGAGACGTGGTGACCAAGCCGTTCGGGAATGGGTGCTGTAACAATGGAACCGTGCAGATGGAGCACTAGGAGGATTCCTAAACAAGCCCTGCCTAAGGTGAAGGGGCTATTATACTGCTACCTATCTACACGAGCACTCCGCCTTGAAAAAGGCGACCCCGTCCGGTAGCCTGTCCCTAAGGTGGACCTCACCCTACAAACTACAGAAGTTATGCCAGTGGATTGTTGATAAAGGTGCTTCCAAAGGTCTCCCGACGTGGCACGTTTCTGTCCGTGACTCTTCAGGGAAAGACTGCAGGAAGACAGGGGTAGAAAGCCACAGGTATCTGGCCTGGGGCTCAATACACACTGGAGGAAAGAGAGACAAGCTGGGAAGCTTGTGTGCTGCTATCCTGGTGTGGGATGCAGTATTACACTGGAGGGGTAAGTTCCAGTGCTGGACGGGTCCGGAGACACAGTGGGGTCCCAGGCAAATGAGACCCTTCTGGTTGGGGGTAGCAATGCAATGAACCAGCCGCAGTGATGTACCTCAGTAATGGGTTTTAATAATCGCGCCCCAGGTCCTTCGCCCCTCCCTCTCAGTTGTCGTCGTCGCAGTGCCACGCCTACCTGAAGCGCCGCTCCTACCCGGTCACGTGACCCCAGCGTCAGAGAGCCTGCGCCGAGGCAACATCCACAGGGCAAGAGGCAGACGCAGTCAGTGACGTCACACGTCGCAACATCACGTGAGATGGGCGGAGCGCGATAGGAGATGGGCGGAATCCAGGATCATACAGCCAATAGTCAAATGGTCTGATGATCATGTGGGACGCACAGGGTATGCTCGGTCACGCAATCCGGGCTTTATGACAAAGTGGGAACAAGAGGCAAACCGCCAGTTCACTTAGAATGATGAGGCTACTTGTAGATGAAGAGAAGAACACACTAACTACTCTTAACCAGAAACTTTCTGAACAAATTGAGTGGTACGGGCCTTCTCACAGAGACCGAATTCTCAAATAGGGGAAAAACAACTACAACTGACCCTTGAGAAGTACCAGTACAACCTCAAGGAAAGGAAGCATCGTCAATTTATACGTGACCTTTCCGATTTTAAGGAGAACCGGATTTATTCCTCTCTTAACATCGGAAAAAGGGATACTAGACCTAGCAATTCAGAGAGATCACGACTGAAACGGATCTTTCTGACTCAGAAAGAGATACAGGACCCAAACAACTAACATTCCGACTAGGGGTTCATCTAGAAGGGTCGATCCAAGGGTCAATACCGTGGAAGAACACCCATTTTTTAGGACAACCGAACCAGACTCTGGGCTAACCCACTCCGCAGTCGCACACCTCAATGCCAACTCAACCACAGGACCAGAGGTAATCAATCTGTCCTCACGCCCTCTCTCCCAGACGAGACTGGGGCCTTGGAACTTGGGCTTTCTTTTGTGCCCACCCCTAAGTTTGATAGATTCATGGCCGTAAAAGACCTGAATCTATTCATTCGCAAGCTTAGGTGGCACAAGCATTTTAAGTTCATTGACAGACGTCGATGTCTCGAGCTTGGGATTCCGGCAGAAATGCTGGCGGATGTTCAGTTATTGAATTCACTATCTGTGATGGATGACTCAACATCAGGGCTAGGGCCGTTCACAGATCTCAAATGCAAAAGTAACAAGATGCCACCCAGCTCCAGTGAGATTTCATGTATAGACGTCTTTCTCAACATGGTTACCAAGGACCTGGAGGATTTGCGGATCTCTTCACATCACTCGAACTGCGCAGAGTCCGTGGCCACTGCCATTTCATCCCTTGGCAATGACCCCACGATTATTATCAAACCTGCAGATAAAGGGGGCAACATTGTGGTCATGGACTCTGTGCAGTATAAGGGTATGTGTATGCGTCTTCTCTCTGATAGGGCAACCTATGAGATCCTTGAAAGAGACCCCACGGACGTCTATAGGCGTGAACTCAAATCTATACTCGACGAGGCCAGGGGTTCCAATATCATCTCTTCGGAAGAGTATTCATTTCTGCTACCTCCTTTCCCCCGTAGGTCCACATTCTATTGTCTCCCTAAGGTCCATAAGGGGACCTCGCCACTGAAAGGGAGGCCGATAGTATCAGGGGTGAACAACCTCAATCAGAACCTGGGGATTTATATTGACCGTGTTCTTGCTCCTTTTGTGACCACACTTCCATCCCATCTCTGTATAGACGTCTTTCTCAACATGGTTACCAAGGACCTGGAGATTTGCGGATCTCTTCACATCACTCGAACTGCGCAGAGTCCGTGGCCACTGCCATTTCATCCCTTGGCAATGACCCCACGATTATTATCAAACCTGCAGATAAAGGGGGCAACATTGTGGTCATGGACTCTGTGCAGTATAAGGGTATGTGTATGCGTCTTCTCTCTGATAGGGCAACCTATGAGATCCTTGAAAGAGAACCCCACGGACGTCTATAGGCGTGAACTCAAATCTATACTCGACGAGGCCAGGGGTTCCAATATCATCTCTTCGGAAGAGTATTCATTTCTGCTACCTCCTTTCCCCGTAGGTCCACATTCTATTGTCTCCCTAAGGTCCATAAGGGGACCTCGCCACTGAAAGGGAGGCCGATAGTATCAGGGGTGAACAACCTCAATCAGAACCTGGGGATTTATATTGACCGTGTTCTTGCTCCTTTTGTGACCACACTTCCATCCCATCTCAAGGATACTACGGACCTCCTCAAACAATTGGAGGGTCTTACCCTTGAGAACGGATGCCTACTGTCAAGCATAGACGTAGAGGCTTTATACTCCTCCATACCTCACCAGCTGGGTTTTGCGGCAGTTGAATTTTTTCTCAAATCCAGGGGCTGCCAATATCGCGCCCACAGCCAGTTCATCGTCCGGATCCTCGAGTTCACCCTGAACAGGAATTTTTTCACTTTTGATAACAAGATCTACCACCAGCTCAGGGGTACCGCGATGGGGAGTCCCTGTGCCCCGTCGTATGCTAATCTATTCCTGGGCTGGTGGGAGGAGACCCTGGTATTTGGGGATGGGGGTCCGGACGATATATCCAGAATTGGACTGTGGGCGCGATATATAGATGACATCTTCATCACCTGGAACGGGAGCCCCTCTCAATTTGAGTCGTTTGTATCCCGTTTAAACCAGAATGAGATCGGCATGAGGTTTACATACGAGACCCACCCAACCAGTCTACCATTTCTGGATATCAAAATCTCCAGGAATGATAGGAGCGAAGTGGACACCTCGATTCATAGAAAGCCTAATGCGACAAACTCTCTCCTGAGATGGGAGAGCAGTCACCCTCTCCCACTCAGGAGGGGGATACCTAGAGGGCAGTACCTTCGCCTGCGCAGAAATTGCTCGGACAAAAAGGACTTTGTAGCACAAGCAGCTGACCTAAGGGTCAGATTTGCAGAAAGGGGGTACCCGGACTACATCTTAAGAGCAGCCTATAAGGTGGCCCTTGCACGACAGAGACCTACTCTACTGATTAAGAAAGAGCCAAACACGCCCACTACCAAACTGTCCCGCATTATCACTACCTTTGACAGAGGGTCAAGCCAGGTCAGGGACATCCTACGACGCCATTGGGGGATCCTGAAAATGGACCCCGACCTTCTGGACATAGTAGGGGATAGTCCGCAGATAACATACAGACGTGGTGCGAATTTGCGTGACAAACTCGTACACAGCCATTTTGCATCTGTTAGCAAAAACTCATCATGGCTGCGGTGCAATTTGGTAGGTAGCCATAGATGTGGCAGGTGTGTTGCCTGCAAATACATTTTGACTACCAAATCTTTTACCAGTACGGTCACAGGCAAAGCGTATTCCATCCCGCATTTTATTAATTGCAAATCCAGAGGAGTGGTGTACCGAATCCTATGTGACTGCGGGCTGGAATACGTTGGCAAGACCATACGGGAATTTCGGAGGAGGATCGGTGAGCACATGGGGGACGTGACACACAAGAGGGACACCCCGGTGTCTAAACATGTGCACACCGACCATAATGGCAAAGCCGGTTGAAATTCATGGCATCGATCTCGTGAAACCCCCTCCAAGAGGGGGGGACTGGGATAAGAGCCTCCTCCAACGTGAGGCGCGTTGGATCTTCAATCTCAAAACAGCGGCACCTCTGGGCATGAACGAGAGATTGAACTACTCTTGCTTCCTCTGAAAAATCATGTGGTAGGGAAGCGGGGGGTAATGTCCGCCACAATGCCGCTGTTTGATTGATGATTTTTGGCTCTGTATATATGTATATTTGTTTATCTATGCATGAGCTGCTGTCTCCACTCTCTGTCATGCTGCTGCCGCTGTGGCCCGGACGTTACATCTAGGGCAACATGCACTCTAATCAGCAAATAGGGCTTTTTGCCTTTAGCCTGCGCCTGCGTACCCTTCATGCACAATTGCCTCTGTACCTCTCTGCGCATATAGTTATGCTGGTATACACCTTGCTGCACATGGATCCATGCTGGCCTACACCGCTACGAGTATGGGGACCCTGTGGCGGCAAAAGCAGGTGCACAACCTGACTGCACCTGCTTCCTCCATGCGCGCTCCTAATCTGTAGAGCGCTTTTTTAATACCAGCAACCGGTCCCGATTGCAGGGTTTCCGTGTAATCGGGATATTTATAAGCTTTGATCTCATGTCACTCTGCCGGGGGTCCCCAGTCCCCCTCCCCCCCGGAAGCAATTCGCTGCATTGATCACCTGTCTCCTTGTGACTCCTGCACTAAATGCCATTAGCCGTTTATAGGCTTTACTATTTTGTTTACTATCAATGGTGACGCATACCCTGTGCGTCCCACATGATCATCAGACCATTTGACTATTGGCTGTATGATCCTGGATTCCGCCCATCTCCTATCGCGCTCCCGCCCATCTCACGTGATGTTGCCGACGTGTGACGTCACTGACTGCGTCTGCCTCTTGCCCTGTGGATGTTGCCTCGGCGCAGGCTCTCTGACGCTGGGGTCACGTGACCGGGTAGAAGCGGCGCTTCAGGTAGGCGTGGCACTGCGACGACGCAACTGAGAGGGAGGGGCGAAGGACCTGGGGCGCGATTATTTAAAACCCATTACTGAGGTACATCACTGCGGCTGGTTCATTGCATTGCTACCCCCAACCAGAAGGGTCTCATTTGCCTGGGACCACTGTGTCTCCCGGACCGTCCAGCACTGGACTACCCCTCCAGTGTAATACTGCATCCCACACCAGGATAGCAGCACACAAGCTTCCCAGCTTGTCTCTCTTTCTCCAGTGTGTTATTGAGCCCCAGGCCAGATACCTGTGGCTTTCTACCCCCTGTCTTTCTGCAGTCTTTCCCTGAAGAGTCACGGACAGAAACGTGCCACGTCGGGAGACCTTTGGAAGCACCTTTATCAACAATCCACTGGCATAACTTCTGTAGTTTGTAGGGTGAGGTCCACCTTAGGGACAGGCTACCGGACGGGGTCGCCTTTTTCAAGGCGAGTGCTCCGTGTAGATAGGTAGCAGTATAATAGCCCCCTTCACCTTAGGCAGGGCTTCTTTAGGAATCCTCCTAGTGCTCCATCTGCACGGTTCCATTGTTACAGCACCCATTCCCGAACGGCTTGGTCACCACGTCTCCTGTCTCCTGTATCCGAGGACCTCTCCCACTACCTACAAAGGGTCTGGTAAGACTGTTCACGTCTCCCCGGACGGAACAGTATTTTGTCTTTACCAGCCGGGTACCATTCATTTGGTCCCTTTGTGTATGTATGTCTTATTTATGTAGTGAGTTCTATTAATCTGATATTTTTGACCCCATTAAAAGTTACATTTTAAATAACGATACTCCCCCCTCCTGCTACAGGGGCCCATTGTCTGTTCCATGGCTAAATTAGGAATTACCTCATATAATGTAAAAGGCTTTAATGCCCCATCCAAGCGATGCCAAATCTTCTCCGAATTAAAAAGAGGGGGCTGCTCCGTCGTCCTCCTTCAAGAGACACATTTTAGATTCAACCACTATCCAAACCTCTCCCACTCCTACTTCCCCACCTGGTATCATTGCGGGACTAACTCATCCGCTTCTAGAGGGATCAGCGTGGGCTTCAGTAAAAGTACCCCCTTCATTTACTTGGATCATATCCAGGATCCTTAGGGCAGGTACATAATCCTAAAAGGTAACATTGCGAGCCAAATATACACGTTTATTAATGTATACGTTCCAAACATCAACCAAACTTCCTGGCTCCATAATATTCTCCAAATGATTGACCATTTCAGGGAAGGAGTGACCGTAATGGGAGGTGACTTCAACCTCACATTGATCCCCCCAGTGGACTCCTCTTCCCAAAAATCTGCTATCTCAAACAAGGCTCTAAGCAAATTGAGAAGATCTGTCCATGACCGGCGCTTGGTTGACGTCTGGACTATACATTTTATTCCAATGCACACGGCTCATACCAGCACTTGGATTATTTACTGGCATCCTCTGAACACATTCAGTTGTGCTCCAAGGCCCAAATTGGTTCTAACAGCCTGTCTGACCATGCCCCTGTCTGGGTCTCTATTCTCACCCCCAACAGACCCCTGAGAATGTTCAACTGGAAATTTAACGAACAACTGATCCAAGCCCCTGAAAATAAGGAGAAGGTCCTCAACTGGTTGAGAGATTTTTTTTCCTCCAACAATACCCCTGATATCCACCCCCACACCCTATGGGACACCCATAAGGCTTATTTACGTGGTCAACTTATAAGCTTAGGCTCATATTTCAAAAAAATAAAACTTGCCCGTATCGACTCCCTTCTGAAAGACATCAGGGATATTGAGGCCCTACATAAAAAGTCTCTTCTAGACTCCCATTTAACAAAACTTGCGCTTCTTAGAGCTGACCTGTTAAACACACAATCTGCTAAATACTTCCTGCACGCACAATATAAATACTTCGCTCATGGAGACAAGGTGTCCAAATTTATGATGTCTAGAATCAAAAAAAGAAAGGCCCAAAACCATTTACAAAATTCGCAGTGATGAAGGTAATATGCTCACTAATACACAAGAAATATCCCAAAGGTTTATGACGTTCTATCGTTCCCTATACAACCTACCTCCCCAAAAAGCAAATACTTTGAGCTCCACACACCAAGATTCGATAGACCTTTTCCTCCGATCTATTAAAATACCCCAACTCAATAAAGTCCATAAAAATGCCCTAAGCTCCCCATTCACTAGCGATGAATTACTCTTAGCCATCAAACAACTCCCCAAAGGAAAAGCCCCAGGCCCGGATGGATTCCCGGCTCTATATTACCGTTTCTTTAGCTCCGCCCTTCTGCCATACTTGCTTAATGTTTGCAATCAAACCTTGCAGGGTGACCCTCTCTCCAAAGAGATGGCAAAGCCAATATCACTATCATCCCCAAAGAAGGGAAAGACCCAACCGAGTGTGATAACTACCGCCCTATTTCTCTACTAAATATTGACCCAAAATTATTGGCCAAGCTACTGGCTAACCGCCTAGCCCCCCTCCTACCCCAACTTATTCATAGAGACCAAACAGGTTTTATTAAAGGTAGGGAGGGAAAGGATAACACAGCCAGGATATTGAACGTCCTGCTCCACGCCTCAAAACACCACCTACCCCTAGTCCTGGTCAACACCGATGCCGAGAAAGCGTTCGACCGAGTTCACTGGGAATTCATGTACAGCACTCTGAAGCAGTTTGGAATTCCAGTCGCCTTTATACGCGCTATCCAAGCTATGTATACTAATGCCTCGGCGTCGGTGCTGATCAATGACACTACCTCACAACCTTTTTCCATAAGAAATGGGACAAGACAGGGCTGCCCCATCTCCCCCCTGATCTTCGTTTTGATAATAGAACCACTCCTTGTCCTCATACGATCAGAGAACAATATAAAAGGCCTTAAACTAGGAGATCAGGACCATAAGGTTGCAGCTTTTGCTGATGACCTCCTGATAATCTCCTCCAACCCAGAAACCTCTCTCCAGCTTATTTACTCTATTTTGGAGAAATTTAACTTCCTCTCCAACTTTAAAATAAACATGAAAAAATCCCACATTCTTAGCATGGGGCTCAGCCCCAAACTCAGATCCAAACTAATCCTCTCCTCCTCTTTCAATTGGGAATCGCCCTACATAACATACTTAGGAGTTAAAATTTGCCCAGATCTCCCCTCCCTATTTAAACTCAATTATCTCCCTCTACTTAGCGCAATCAAAAACCAATGAGAAGCTCTTAATCCCCCTCTACTTTCATGGTTTGGACGTAAAAATATGGTCATGTCACTTGTTCCATCCAGACTAAACTACCTCCTACAGGTCCTTCCCATTCCAGTACCCAACTAATTTTTTCATTCCCTGGAGAAATCCATCTGCTCCTTCATATGGAATGGCAAAAAAGCGAGAATTAATATTAATACATTACAGAGACCCATAAACTCAGGGTGGTATAGGCCTTCCAAATCCCCTACTATATAACAAAGCCATACTTCTTTCCAGAGTCTTGGACTGGCTTAGATGTCCTGATCAGAAGTCCTGGGTTGGTATGGAGACCCCAGAATATCTCTTGACCCTTAGAGGCCTTCTATTAGATCCTAACCATAATAACATTTTAGCCCTTAAATACAACCCTTTGGTGGTAGCCACTTTTGGGGCCTGGAAATGGTCCCAAAACTCAAAATGGGGCTTTTCTTCACCCTCTCCCCTTACTCAGATCAGAGATGTGATGAGTTTAGCCCCTCTAGAACTCAGACAATGTGTCCCCAAAGTACTACGAAACTCTGAAATACCTATCCTTACTTTGTTCTCAAAGAGCAGGAAAGAAATAGTGGACCAGGGCTCATTTACCTCCTCCCTCCCTGAGATCATGTCCCAGGCTCACATGCTCTCTTTTCTGATTTCCTATATCAACAAAAATATCCCTTTAAGTTCTCTCCTCAGACCTGTCACCTGGTTTGAAAGCCTAATTTACAACCACTCTCCCCCGAGGAAACCTATATCCTCACTATATAGATATCTTAGTACGCCTATTATACCTCCCAAACCCTCCTTCATAAGCCAGTGGGGAAAAGATATGGGAGCCCATTTCTCACCTGAGGATCAGCTCCTCCTTTTTAAAACACCACACACATCCTCAAGATGTACCAGAATCCAGGAAAATCTATATAAAGTGCTAACAAGATCGTGTAAGACACCAGATAGTACCTACCGTTATAATAGTAATGGATCAGATGTCTGCTGGAGATGCAGCGATGGTCGAGGTACAATGTTTCATATCTGGTGGTCTTGCCCTCTTATCCTTTTTTTATTAATTTTTTTGCTGTTACATTGCTGTTTGACAAATTCAAATTTTTTATTTTTATTTTTTCAAAAGCTTTATTGAAAAATAAATATCTGTTACATTTGTATCGATTCAATGAGAAGGAGGAGTAAACTCCCCATATGCAAAGAGTTGTTTGGGTAACAAATATTGAACACAAAACTACATAACAACAATGAGGATGTATGTTAATAATGCTTTTGTTCTGTATAACTCTGATCCGGGCCCTTGAAGAGGACCATAGGTATAAACCAATCTGTATAGCAAGGCAGAATGAGTGACTAAGTTAGAGGTAGCATCTAAAGGAACTCCAATTTTCCCAGAGAGACCTAAATATGTGGTGGGATCTGTTTTCCCTAGCCGCTATCTCTTCAAATCTATAAATAGAGTCAACTTTGTTGAACCAATGGTCTAGGGAGGGGAGGTCAGTTGACAACCAATGGGTAGGGATTAGGAGTCGGGCAGCTCCAATTAGGATCTTGAAGAGAGGGGTAGGTTTTGTCTTATGGTCCTGTGATAGACCCAATAGAGCCAGCAATGGTGAAGGGGTGATGTTAGAATTGCAAATTCCGTTGCATTTTTTATAAATATTATCCCACCAGCTAAGAATAATTGGACAAGCCCACCAAATATGAAACATTGTTCCACGCCCCTCCCCGCATCTCCAGCAGACGTCAGAGCCACTATCATAACGACAGGTAACATCAGGTGTTTTGTACCATCTTGTTAATACTTTATATCCATTTTCCTGGATTCTGGTACATCTTGAGGATATATGAGGTGTTTTAAAAAGTAGGAGTTGATCTTCAGGTGAGAAATGGGTATTTAAATATTTTTCCCATTGGCTTACGAAGGAAGGTTTGGGAGGTGAGATAGGCATATTGAGATACCTGTATAGTGAGGATATAGGTTTCCTCGGGGGGATGATTGTGAATAAGGCTCTCAAGCCAGGTGAGAGGTCTGAGAAGAGAACTTAGAGGAATGTTTTTGTTTATGTAAGTAAGCAGGAAAGAGAGCATGTGAGGTTGGGACTTGATCTCAGGGAGAGAAGAGATGAGGGAGTCATGATCTAACCTGCCTTTCTCGCTCTTCATAAATATAGAGAGAATAGGTACTTTAGAGGAACGTAGATTATTGGGTACACTTTGTCTAAGTTCAAGAGGGGCTAAGCTTATCACATCTCTGACCTGGGCCAGAGGGGAGGGAGATGGGAACCCCCATTTCGAGCTTTGAAACCATCTCCAGGCCTCAAGAGTAGCTGTCGCCAGGGAATTGTGTTTGAAGGTTGAGAAAATATTATGGTGAGGGTCCACTAGTAGGGCTCTTAGGGTCGGGAGATATTCAGGGGTTTCCATACCAACCCAAGATTTTTGTTCAGGGCATCTAATCCAGTCTAAGGTTCTGGAGAGAAGTATGGCTTTATTAAATAATAGGGGGTTAGGGAGGCCTATCCCTCCTTGAGTTCTAGGTCTCTGTAAGGTATTGATGTTAATTCTTGCTTTTTTGCCATTCCATATGAAGGAGCGAATGGATTTTTCCAGGGATTGAAAAAAGAAGTTAGGTACAGGGATGGGAAGGACCTGGAGGAGGTAGATTAGTCTGGGTAGGACAAGTGACATGACCATGTTTTTACGTCCAAACCAGGAAAGCAGAGGAGGGTTTAAAGCTTCTAGTTGACTTTTGATAGAACTTAGTAGAGGGAGATAGTTTAGTTTGTATAATGATGAGAAATCCGAGAGGATTTTAACTCCTAACTCCTAGGTATGTTATGTAGGGTGAATTCCAATTAAAAGGTGAGGAAAGGGTTAGTTTGGATCTGAGCCTGAAACTGAGTCCCATGCTGAGAATGTTGGACTTTTTCATATTTATTTTAAAGTTGGAGAGAAAGCTAAATTTATCCAGGATAGTGTAGATAAGATGTAGAGATGTTTCAGGGTTGGAGGACATTATCAAAAGGTTGTCAGCAAATGCTGCAATTTTGTGTTCTTGATCTCCTAGTTTAAGACCTTTAATGTCGTTCTCTGATCGTATGAGAGCGAGGAGGGGTTCAATTATCAGGACAAAGATCAAGGGGGAGAGGGGGCATCCCAGTCTAGTCCCATTCCTTATGGGAAAGGATTGTGAAGTAGTGTCATTGATCAGCACTAGGGATGAGCGAACTCGAACTGTATAGTTTGGGTTCGTACCGAATTTTGGGGTGTCCGTGACACGGACCCGAACCCGAACATTTTCGTAAAAGTCCGGGTTCGGTGTTCGGCGCTTTCTTGGCGCTTTTTGAAAGGCTGCAAAGCAGCCAATCAACAAGCGTCATACTACTTGCCCCAAGAGGCCATCACAGCCTTGCCTACTATTGGCATGACTGTGATTGGCCAGTGCAGCATGTGACCCAGCCTCTATATAAGCTTGGATCACGTAGCGCTGCACGTCACTCTGCTGATTCAAGCATAGGGAGAGGTTGCTGCTGCGACGTTAGGGCGAGATTAGGCAGATTAACTCCTCCAAAAGACTTAATTCAGTGATCGATCTCCAGCTGTGGATCATTGAAGTGCTGATATTGAATTGCTAACTTTTTTTAGGCTGCCCAGAGCGTTTTTATATCACTTTTTTCTGGGGTGATCGGCGGCCATTTTGTGGCTTGTGGTGCGCCAGCACAAGCTACCACCAAGTGCATTTAACCATCAATAGTGTGGTTATTTTTTGCTATATCCTACATCAGCTGCAGGCTGAGCCTGTGTCACCCAAGTGCATTTAACCATCAACAGTGTGGTTATTTTTTGGCCATATACTACATCAGGTGCAGGCTGAGCCTGTGTCACCCAAGTGCATTTAACCATCAACAGTGTGGTTATTTTTTGGCCATATACTACATCAGGTGCAGGCTGAGCCTGTGTCACCCAAGTGCATTTAACCATCAACAGTCTGGTTATTTTTTGGCCATATACTACATCAGGTGCAGGCTGAGCATGTGTCACCCAAGTGCATTTAACCATCAATAGTGTGGTTATTTTTTGGCCATATACTACATCAGGGGCAAGTTGAGCCTGTCACCCAGCGCCTAAAAAATAGCCCTGACATTTAAATTTCCTCAAAATCAGTACTGTTTTAGCTGGTCAAATTATTTGTAGTGACCGTAAAAGCACAGTTTTGTTCTGGGTTGAAAAACTATTCCCAAATTTGCCATTTTCAAAATTAGTAGTTTCTGCTATATCAGGCCTACTTTAAATCTATCCCAAAAAGGGTATATTAGATTCAAGGTGCTGATAGTGTCATTCTGAAAAACTTAACACACGCGCTACAGTGCAGATACAAGTCTAATTCTGTGATTAAAGGTATACCTGTCACCCAGCGCCTAAAAAATAGCCCTGACATTTAAATTTCCTCCAAATCAGTACTGTTTTAGCTGGTCAAGTTATTTGTAGTGACCGTAAAAGCACAGTTTTTGTTCTGGGTTGAAAAACTATTCCCAAATTTGCCATTTTCAAAATTAGTAGTTTCTGCTATATCAGGCCTACTTTAAATCTATCCCAAAAAGGGTATATTAGATTCAAGGTGCTGATAGTGTCATTCTGAAAAACTTAACACACACGCTACAGTGCAGATTCAAGTCTAATTCTGTGATTAAAGGTATACCTGTCACCCAGCGCCTAAAAAATAGCCCTGACATTTATATTCCTCCAAATCAGTACTGTTTTAGCTGGTCAAGTTATTTGTAGTGACCGTGAAAGCACAGTTTTTGTTCTGGGTTGAAAAACTATTCCCAAATTTGCCATTTTCAAAATTAGTAGTTTCTGCTATATCAGGCCTACTTTAAATCTATCCCAAAAAGGGTATATTAGATTCAAGGTGCTGATAGTGTCATTCTGAAAAACTTAACACACACGCTACAGTGCAGATACAAGTCTAATTCTGTGATTAAAGGTATACCTGTCACACAGCGCCTAAAAAATAGCCCTGACATTTATATTCCTCTAAATCAGTACTGTTTTAGCTGGTCAAATTATTTGTAGTGACCGTAAAAGCACAGTTTTTGTTCTGGGTTGAAAAACTATTCCCCAATTTGCCATTCTCAAAATTAGTAGTTTCTGCTATATCAGGCCTACTTTAAATCTATCCCAAAAAGGGTATATTAGATTCAAGGTGCTGATAGTGTCATTCTGAAAAACTTAACACACACGCTACAGTGCAGATACAAGTCTAATTCTGTGATTAAACCTATACCTGTCACACAGCGCCTAAAAAATAGCCCTGACATTTATATTCCTCTAAATCAGTACTGATTTAGCTGGTCAAATTATTTGTAGTGATCGTAAAAGCACAGTTTTTTTTCTGGGTTGAAAAACTATTCCCAAATTTGCCATTTTCTAAATTAGTAGTTTCTGCTATATCAGGCCTACTTTAAATCTATCCCAAAAAGGGTATATTAGATTCAAGGTGCTGATAGTGTCATTCTAAAAAACTTAACACACACGCTACAGTGCAGATACAAGTCTAATTCTGTGATTAAAGGTATACCTGTCACCCAGCGCCTAAAAAATAGCCCTGACATTTATATTCCTCCAAATCAGTACTGTTTTAGCTGGTCAAATTATTTGTAGTGACCGTAAAAGCACAGTTTTTGTTCTTGGTTGAAAAACTATTCCCAAATTTGCCATTTTCAAAATTGTGGTGAACGGGAACAATGAGGAAAACATCTAGTAAGGGACGCGGACGCGGACGTGGACATGGTCGTGGTGGTGTTAGTGGACCCTCTGGTGCTGGGAGAGGATGTGGCTGTTCTGCCACAGCCACACGTCCTAGTGTACCAACTACCTCAGGTCCCAGTAGCCACCAGAATTTACAGGGATATTTGGTGGGGCCCAATGCCGTTCTAAGGATGGTAAGGCCTGAGCAGGTACAGGCATTAGTCAATTGGGTGGCCGACAGTGCATCCAGCACGTTCACATTATCTCCCACCCAGTCTTCTGCAGAAAGCGCACAGATGGCGCATGAAAACCAAGCCCATCAGTCTGTCACATCACCCCCATGCATATCAGGGAAACTGTCTGAGCCTCAAGTTATGCAGCAGTTTCTTATGCTGTTTGAATACTCTGCTGCCAGGGTTTCCCAAGGGCATCCACCTAGCCCTTCCCCAGGGGTGGAAGAGATAGAATGCACTAACACACAACCACTTATGTTTCCTGATGATGAGGACATGGGAATACCACCTCAGCACGTCTCTGATGATGACGAAACACAGGTGCCAACTGCTGCGTCTTTCTGCATTGTGCAGACTGAACAGGAGGTCAGGGATCAAGACTGGGTGGAAGACGATGCAGGGGACGATGAGGTCCTAGACCTCACATGGAATGAAGGTCGTGCCACTGACTTTCACAGTTCGGAGGAAGAGGCCGTGGTCAGACCGAGCCAACAGCGTAGCAAAAGAGGGAGCAGTGGGCAAAATCAGAACACCCGCCGCCAAGAGACTCCGCCTGCTACTGAGCGCCGCCATCTGGGACCGAGCACCTCAAAGGCAGCTTCAAGGAGTTCCCTGGCATGGAACTTCTTCAAACAATGTGCTGACGGTATTGGGGGGGCGGAGCTAGCACCGGACTGAGAAAGCTGCTTAGTTCCCTGCTCTGTGAAAGTGATCGTCCCTAGCACTAGCAATCATATGCTCATTTGAGCGAAAATGGTAAAAATCGGGAACCCCAAGTTTGGTGACCACACTGGGACCTCCAAAGGCCAAATTCCAAGCGGCGACATGGACAAGTTCCTGAAAAAAGCAGCCGCCACGGTCGCCGCTCGAGAACCAAAGATGGCGCCGGCCCCGTCGCCTAAAGCCAGGAAGCGTGCTCCCTCTCAACCTAAAGGAGACAGCGACTCAGACGACAGCCAGCCCTGCTCTGACCTCCCGCTAACCAGAAGATACCTGGATCAAGCGCTGAGCAGAGTCATGGAGCCTGTTCTTACCGAAATTGCGGCCTGCAGACAGGAGGTGAGACAAATCGGAGATCGGGTGGAAACACTCGAAGCGCACCAGGCCGCTTCCCTAGATCACCACACAGCGGTCGCCACTTCCCTCCACCGCTGCACAAAATACTTAAATGAGCTACACAGTGCCCTGGAAGACCAGGAGAATAGGGGGCGCCGCAACAATTTAAGATTTCGAGGCATACCGGAATCGATCCTGCCGGGCGACATCCCCTCCACTGTCATCTCAATCTGTAGCTCCCTGCTGGGCCCTGACTATCCCCAGGAAATAGCTATTGAACGTGCACACAGGGCATTACGACCCAAGCCCAAGCCGACTGAACCTCCACGTGATGTCATATGCAGGTTCCTTAATTTCCCAGTCAAAGCGGCCATACTGGATGCCGCACGAAACCGACCTGACCTGTCATATGAAGATGCCAAGCTAGAAGTCTACCAAGACCTTGCTCCTTCCACCCTCAAGAAGCGGAGAGCCCTGAAGCCCCTGACAGACTGGATGAGGTCCAACAAAGTCCTTTATCGCTGGTCCTTCCCATTTGGACTTTCGTTTTCTATATCAGGCAAGCGATTCAATATTACATCATTTGCGGACATTGCGCCTATCCTGGAGGAACTGGACATTCCTGCCATGCGAATTGAAAATTGGGATCTCTATCAAGACCTTGGAGACCTACCTGATATCCCCAAAATCGTACCGTTGGAAACCCAGCGCACTCCAAAATCTACCAGGTCCAAGAAAAGAGGACATCATCTTACACCTAGGAGCCTTTCCCGTGATACATGAAGGGTCTAATACAACAGCTCCTTTCCTTTTCTGTGAATATTGTCTCCACACAATATGCTCCCACTTGTTCTCACTTACCTTTGTTATTTTTCTTTCTCTCTTACTCAAACCGTATTTTAACTGTAACAAATGTAATGCACCATCGCTCACTATTCTCCAGCTTTACTTATGGTGCTAAACGGTCACTATACAGGTCACTTGACCTACTACCCCCCTCATGCTGTTAGTATACGCATGTATGCTTGTTTTTCACCTTTTTGTTGTTTTGAAAGTTTATATTTTTGTTACCCTTTTCCCTCCACTTTTAAGGTACTCGTCACACCTGTCAAAATACCACAAGTTCCCCACCTTCCCACCTCGCATCCTGACCCTGCTGGAGATTCCATTTGAGAAGGTCGTGCTCTCCTGGAGGAATCACCATTGGTTTAGAGGTACCCCAACCTATATTGCTCACCATGGCTGACCTTCACATTGCCTCGTATAATGTGAAAGGCTTTCAATCACCCTCAAAACGCAGCCAAATTTTCTCTATCCTTAGGAAAGCTGGGTCTAATGTAGTGTTCCTCCAGGAGACGCACTTCCGCTTTAATCGCTACCCCAATATGCAATTCTCCCACTACTCCCAATGGTACCACTGCGGAGGAGGCTCTTCTGCTTCCTGTGGAGTTAGCATTGGATTCCAAAGAAAGACCCCCTTCTCATATACATGTCACCTACAGGACCCAGATGGGAGATACATTCTGGTGAAGGGCACCATAGGCCAGCACACCTACACTTTCATAAACCTATACGCCCCTAACCTCAACCAATTTAGCTGGTTTTCAAGCATCTACCCCATAATTGACTCCTTCAAGGAGGGAATAGTGGTCCTGGGAGGGGACCTAAATGTAGCTCTACAGCCAGCCCTAGATACCTCTACTAAGAAGTTCCAGCACTCCCTCAGATCTCTCAAAAACCTTCGAGATAGTCTCTGGAATCTCCACCTAATTGATGTATGGAGATTATACCACCCAAACTCCCGTGATTATTCTTTTTTCTCCCCAATGCATGGTTCTTATCACCGCCTGGACTACCTTTTTATATCCAAGGAACACATTCAGTTATGTAGTCAGGCGTCCATAGGTTCCATACATCTCTCTGACCATGCCCCAATTTTACTTTCTATCCTAGCCCCCAATAGTACACCTTCACGTTTCAATTGGAGATTGAATGAATCTCTTCTGGGACATCAGTCCACGATTGATCTGGTCTCCAACCATATAAAGGAATACTTTTCAATTAACAAGAGTCCTGACCTCTCTGCGAACTTGCTTTGGGATGCACATAAACCCTACATCAGGGGCCATTTCATCAGTACTGGTTCATACCAGAAAAAAATGAGGGAAAAAGCCATAGACGAGGCCCTTAAAAACATCCATAAGCTTGAATCCCACCATAAAAGTAACCCTTCAGATGCCCTTCTCCAAGAACTTTCGAAAACTAGAGCAGAACTTAAAACCCTCCTCCAGGCTAAATCCGCCAAATACTATTTGAACTCCCAGCATAAATTTTTCGCCCACGGCGACAAGGCCACTAAATTCTTAATGTCTAGGATAAAGAATAGGAGAGCTGTAAACTATATACATCAACTCACTTCCCCTGAGGGTAAACCCATTTTTTCGGCCACCCAGATTGCCGCCCAGTTTCGATCTTTTTATGAAAATCTCTATAATCTCCCCCCCAATGCTACCCCTAAAACGCAAACCACCCTTATATCCTCTTTCCTCAACTCTTCCAATATCCCCACTATAACGTCTAAACAAAAAATGCTCCTAGAAGCTCCTTTCACGCTAGTGGAACTTAACAAAGCTCTAAATCAAATGCCAAAAGGTAAGAGCCCTGGCCCGGACGGCCTACCAGTGCAGTACTATAAGACCTTTAGGGAGACCCTCTTACCACACCTTCTAGAGGTCTGCAACTTATCCCTTAAAGGGGTCCCTTTGTCCAGAGATATGACAACAGCCCATATTTCACTTATACCTAAAGAAGGGAAAGACCCCAAACAGTGCTCTAATTACAGGCCTATCTCCCTCCTGAACATAGACCTCAAGCTCCTGGCCAAGATGTTGGCCAACAGACTAGCCGCTCTTCTTCCCTCTATTGTTCATGGGGATCAGGCAGGCTTTATCTGCAACAGGGAGGGTAAAGATAACACTGCCAGAGTGATTAACGCTCTTTGCCATGCCAACCGTAATTCCTCTCCCCTGCTTCTTCTCAGCACAGATGCCGAGAAGGCATTTGACAGGGTGAACTGGTTATATTTAAGACATGCCTTGCTCAGATTTGGCCTCCCTGATCCCTTTGTTCAAGCTACCTTTGCCATGTATGATCAAGCGTCTGCCCGAGTCATGGTCAATGGAAACCTCTCATCTTCATTTGCTATAAAGAACGGGACAAGGCAAGGATGCCCTCTGTCTCCACTTTTGTTTATATTGGCCCTAGAACCACTTTTATCCATCATCAGGCTGGACAGGAGAATTGAGGGTCTGTGTTTGGGAGGCAGAGAACAAAAGCTCGCAGCATTTGCGGATGATGTCTTAATGATGACGGTTAATACCTCAGTCGCTCTCCCGTGTATTCAGTCCCATCTTAACCTTTACAGCGAGGTCTCTAACTTCAAGATAAATGCTAATAAGTCCCTAGTTCTCTGTTCAGGTATCAGCCCTGCTACTAAACGGCGTCTCGAGGTAAACTCTCCCTTTAATTGGTCCTCTCCCACCATCTCCTATTTAGGTGTAACACTTAGCGCCAACATAAAGGATTTATTCTCTCTCAATTATGTCCCTCTCAAATCTTTAATCTTCAACTCTATAGATAGCCTAGCCCAATCCAACCCTACTTTGTCCTGGTTTGGTCGAAAAAATCAGCTTTCTTCTCTTTACCTCCCACGCCTAACTTACCTACAACAGGTCCTCCCAATCCCTGTACCTAAACAATATTATGCTGCCTTTCATAAAAAGTTGCCTTCTTCCTCCTCACTAGGTCTAGGGAAGAGGGGGGTATAGGCCTGCCTAATCCAGAACTATATGGCAAAGCTAGTCTCCTAGCCCGTGCAGTAGCATGGTTACGCCCAGCTACACACTCTTCGGCAGTAGAAATGGAATTGGAGATACTTGGGAAGCCACCAAGAGCCCTCTTGTTAGGAAGCCAAAACTTTATATTTGAATCACTTTCCCACTACCCTATTGTCAAAGCTACCCTTGAGGCTTGGAAGTGGTTTTCTACATTCCATTGTTCAATACCCTTCCCCTCACCACTTCTTACAACCGGGGATGTGCTCGGTACAGCCCCCCCAGCTCTGAGATCGACTACCTCCGTAAGACTGTCATCCTCAACAATAACTATCTCTTCGTTGCTCGACCCCGCTGGCAAACCCCTTGGCCTAGATGACATGAAAAGCCTTCTTAACCCAAGCCCATGTGATATGTTCTCAATACTTTACCTTAGGGCTTACCTAAACCAACACATCTATTTAGGTGCCCTCCAACGTCCCATTGTATGGCTAGAGTCTGTGATCTCCCTTCCCTCTACTACTAAGAAACCAGTATCACAAATCTATAGTAGGCTACGCTCAGCACCTATGTTGGCTAAACCGGCCTTTGTGAAACAATGGGAATCAGATCTCAACATTATTATCCCTTTCACATTCCTCCCCAAACTACTTGAATCTCCCCACAAGATTTCCCGTTGTGTCCATCCAAGAAAATGGATACAAGATCCTCACGAGATGGTACCGTACTCCAGATAAGACATCTCTTTATTCCCCCACTGCCTCAAACATTTGTTGGAGGTGCCTACAGGGAAAGGGAGACTTCATTTATATCTGGTGGTCATGCCCCTCCATATCCAAATGGTGGTCCGAAATATTTTCTATAGCAAACAACATATGCAGTACCACTATCCAACCCTCGCCCCAACTGGCCTTATTATCAATATATCTGGGAACGAACCCCCCACAACTTCCCTTTGTTTTCACCCAATTGCTACTAGCTGCTCGCCTCATACTTCCTTGCTACTGGCTACAAACCCAGATTCCTTCCATAGAAAAGTGGATACTTAAAGTAGATCAACTACATAGGTTTGAGGAAATGTCATCATGGGAAACACGTACACATACTTTATTTCTCAAGAAGTAGCTCCCATGGTCGACCTATAGGTCTCCCAATGGTAACTTGTAGCCTAACGTCGGGACCCATTCCTAATACCCCTTCTTTCTCAAATTGTCATTCATCCCATAGGCTGTTATTCTAACTCACAAAACTCCGGTCTAACTGGCTATCATCAATACACATGCATAAAATGCCATGTACTTGACTGTATTTAAATCCTTTCTGTATGTACTTACATGGCCTGCGTGCCTGTACCTGTAACCCTGTTACTCCTTGTTCTTTTTTGAAAACCAATAAAAAGTTTAAATAAAATAAAAAAACAATATGCTGACGACAAGACCCGAGTGGTTTGCACGCTGTGCCATCAGAGCCTGAAGCTAGGCATTAACGTTCTAAACCTTAGCACAACCTGCATGACCAGGCACCTGCATGCAAAGCATGAATTGCAGTGGAGTAAACACCTTAAAAACAAGAAAGTCACTCAGGCTCCCCCTGCTACCTCTTCTGCTGCTGCCGCCTCGGCCTCTTCTGCTGCTGCCGCCTCGGCCTCTTCCTCTGCCTCTGGAGGAACGTTGGCACCTGCCGCCCAGCAAACATGGGATGTACCACCAACACCACCACCTGCGTCACCAAGCATTTCAACCATGTCACACGGCAGCGTTCAGCTCTCCATCTCACAAACATTTGAGAGAAAGCGTAAATTCCCACCTAGCCACCCTCGATCCCTGGCCCTGAATGCCAGCATTTCTAAACTACTGGCCTATAAAAGGCTGTCATTTAGGCTGGTGTACACAGACAGCTTCAAACAGCTCATGTCGCTTGCTGTCCCACAGTATGTTGTTCCCAGCCGCCACTACTTCTCCAAGAGAGCCGTGCCTTCCCTGCACAACCAAGTGTCCGATAAAATCAAGTGTGCACTGCGCAACGCCATCTGTGGCAAGGTCCACCTAACCACAGATACGTGGACCAGTAAGCACGGCCAGGGACGCTATATCTCCCTAACTGCACACTGGGTAAATGTAGTGGCGGCTGGGCCCCAGGCGGAGAGCTGTTTGGCGCACGTCCTTCCGCCGCCAAGGATCGCAGGGCAACATTCTTTGCCTCCTGTCTCCTCCTTCTCCTACTCAGCTTCCTCCTCCTCTTCTTCCACCTGCTCATCCAGTCAGCCACACACCTTCACCACCAACTTCAGCAAAGCCCGGGGTAAACGTCAGCAGGCTGTTCTGAAACTCATATGTTTGGGGGACAGGCCCCACACCGCACAGGAGTTGTGGCGGGGTATAGAACAACAGACCAACGAGTGGTTGCTGCCGGTGAGCCTCAAGCCCGGCCTGGTGGTGTGCGATAATGGGCGAAATCTCGTTGCAGCTCTGGGAGATAGCCGGTTTGACGCACATCCCTTGCCTGGCGCATGTGCTGAATTTGGTGGTGCAGAAGTTCATTCGCAACTACCCCGACATGTCAGAGCTGCTGCATAAAGTACGGGCCGTCTGTTCACGCTTCCGGCGTTCACACCCTGCCGCTGCTCGCCTGTCTGCGCTACACCAGGTGGAACTCCACCTTGCACATGCTGGACAGACTGTGCGAGCAGCAGCAGGCCATAGTGGAGTTTCAGTTGCAGCACGCACGGGTCAGTCGCACTGCGGAACAGCACCACTTAACCACCAATGACTGGGCCTCCATGCGAGACCTGTGTGCCCTGTTGCGCTGTTTCGAGTACTCCACCAACATGGCCAGTGGCGATGACGCCGTTATCAGCGTTACAATACCACTTCTATGTCTCCTTGAGAAAACACTTAGGGCAATGATGGAAGAGGAGGTGGCCCAGGAGGAAGAGGAGGAAGAGGGGTCATTTTTAGCACTTTCAGGCCAGTCTCTTCGAAGTGACTCAGAGGGAGTTTTTTTGCAACAGCAGAGGCCAGGTACAAATGTGGCCAGACAGGGTCCACTACTGGAGGACGAGAAGGACGAGGATGAGGAGGAGGTGGAGGAGGATGAGGATGAAGCATGTTCACAGTGGGGTGGCACCCAAAGCAGCTCGGGCCCATCACTGGTGCGTGGCTGGGGGGAAACACAGGACGATGACGATACGCCTCCCACAGAGGACAGCTTGTCCTTACCTCTGGGCAGCCTGGCACACATGAGCAACTACATGCTGCAGTGCCTGCGCAACGACAGCAGAGTTGCCCACATTTTAACGTGTGCGGACTACTGGGTTGCCACCCTGCTGGATCCCCGGTACAAAGACAATGTGCCCACCTTACTTCCTACACTGGAGCGTGATAGAAAGATGAGCGAGTACAAGCGCACGTTGGTAGACGCGCTACTGAGAGCATTCCCAAATGTCACAGGGGAACCAGTGGAAGCCCAAGTCGAAGGCAGAGGAGGAGCAAGAGGTCGCCAACGCAGCTGTGTCACAGCCAGCTCCTCTGAGGGCAGGGTTAGCATGGCAGAGATGCGGAAAAGTTTTGTCACCACGCCACAGCTAACTGCACCACCACCTGATACGGAACGTGTTAGCAGGAGGCAACATTTCACTAACATGGTGGAACAGTACCTGTGCACACCCCTCCACGTACTGACTGATGGTTCGGCCCCATTCAACTTCTGGGTCTCCAAATTGTCCACGTGGCCAGAGCTAGCCTTTTATGCCTTAGAGGTGCTGGCCTGTCCGGCGGCCAGCGTTTTGTATGAACGTGTATTCAGCACGGCAGGGGGCGTCATTACAGACAAACGCAGCCGCCTGTCTACAGCCAATGTGGACAAGCTGACGTTCATAAAAATGAACCAGGCATGGATCCCACAGGACCTGTCCATCCCTTGTGCAGATTATACATTAACTATCTCCCCTTAACCATATATTATTGTACTCCAGGGCACTTCCTCATTCAATCCTATTTTTATTTTCATTTTACCATTATATTGCGGGGCAACCCAAAGTTGAATGAACCTCTCCTCTGTCTGGGTGCCGGGGCCTAAATATGTGACAGTGGCCTGTTCCAGTGGTGGGTGACGTGAAGCCTGATTCTCTGCTATAACATGAAGACTGATTCTGTGCTGACATGAAGCCAGATTCTCTGTTACGGGACCTCTCTCCTCTGCCTGGGTGCCTAGGCCTAAATATGTGACAGTGGCCTGTTCCAGTGGTGGGTGACGTGAAGCCTGATTCTCTGCTAAAACATGAAGACAGATTCTGTGCTGACATGAAGCCAGATTCTCTGTTACGGGACCTCTCTCCTCTGTCTGTGTGCCGGGGCCTAAATATGCGACTGTGGCCTGTTCCAGTGGTGGGTGACGTGAAGCCTGATTCTCTGCTATAACATGAAGACTGATTCTGTGCTGACATGAAGCCAGATTCTCTGTTACGGGACCTCTCTCCTCTACCTGGCTGCCTGGGCCTAAATATGTGACAGTGGCCTGTTCCAGTGGTGGGTAATGTGAAGCCTGATTCTCTGCTATGACATGAAGACTGATTCTGTGCTGACATGAAGCCAGATTCTCTGTTACGGGACCTCTCTCCTCTGTCTGGGTGCCGGGGCCTAAATATGTGACAGTGGCCTGTTCCAGTGGTGGGTGACGTGAAGCCTGATTCTCTGCTATGACATGAAGACTGATTCTGTGCTGACATGAAGCCAGATTCTCTGGTACGGGACCTCTCTCCTCTGTCTGGGTGCCGGGGCCTAAATATGTGACAGTGGCCTGTTCCAGTGGTGGGTGACGTGAAGCCTGATTCTCTGCTATGACATGAAGACTGATTCTGTGCTGACATGAAGCCAGATTCTCTGTTACGGGACCTCTCTCCTCTGTCTGGGTGCCGGGGCCTAAATGTGTGACAGTGGCCTGTTCCAGTGGTGGGTGACGTGAAGCCTGATTCTCTGCTATGACATGAAGACTGATTCTGTGCTGACATGAAGCCAGATTCTCTGTTACGGGACCTCTCTCCTCTGTCTGGGTGCCAGGGCCTAAATGTGTGACAGTGGCCTCTTCCAGTGGTGGGTGACATGAAGCCTGATTCTCTGCTATGACATGAAGACTGATTCTGTGCTGACATGAAGCCAGATTCTCTGTTACGGGACTTCTCTCCTCTGTCTGGGTGCCGGGGCCTAAATATGTGACAGTGGCCTGTTCCAGTGGTGGGTGACGTGAAGCCTGATTCTCTGCTATGACATGAAGACTGATTCTCTGCTGACATGAAGCCAAATTCTCTGCTATGGCATGAAGAGACTGATTCTCTGCTGACGTGAAGCCAGATTCTCTGCTATGGGACCTCTGTCCAATTGATATTGGTTAATTTTTATTTTTTTGATTTTTATTTTAATTTATTTCCCTATCCACATTTGTTTGCAGGGGATTTACCTACATGTTGCTGCCTTTTGCAGCCCTCTAGCTCTTTCCTGGGCTGTTTTACAGCCTTTTTAGTGCCGAAAAGTTCGGGTCCCCATTGACTTCAATGGGGTTCGGGTTCGGGACGAAGTTCGGGTCGGGTTCGGATCCCGAACCAGAACATTTCCGGGAAGTTTGGCCGAACTTCTCGAACCCGAACATCCAGGTGTTCGCTCAACTCTACTGGTGTGATATACCAGTCACCCCCCAAAAAAACTATTTTGCGCATGCACGAAGATTATATTGCCGATATTTCGCATTGAAAAAAATTATTAATGGAGATCGCAAATTTGAATAATACATCTGGTATGTCACTGTCCATGTTGTTGGACTATTTGTGCACTTCTAGTAATTATTTCTTAGCTGCAAATATGAGCTGAAGGTTTTTCAAGTAAAATAAATGGGACCCGCCGCAAACTTGCGTTTCGCGAACATTTGATAGCGTTCGCGCAATCGCGTTCGCGATCCGTCCCGGCAGATGTTCGGCCATCACTACAGATGTACACCAGTTCTCAGAAACAGTGGTTATACAACTAAATATTAGTTAAATGATTCAAAGGAAAGCAAAATCTTCAAACATTTTTCAGGTTATATAGTGAATGTTTGAGTTTGTAAAGAAGAAATCAGACACTGCTATTTTTTGAACAGTCTAATATTCACTTTTCTTAAAATTTTTTAGAGGAACAACACAAATTTGTTATATTTTTCTTTATGTTTTGATTTGGAATGGAATGTGTAGTGTTCCCAATTCATTTGTGTGTATGGAAATAAAAGCTATTAGAAGGATTTTGAGCTTTATTAACTTTTTTAAACACACTGCTATTATTTTGAACACAACTGTATGTTTAAAGCAAAGTCTGTGAATAGAAAGATTTTACTAGGTGAAGAGAAAGAAGTATAGGATAAGTAACTTGATGGAAACAACATTATATACACATCACAAAATTTAGTTGGATTTTGCATAAAAATTTTAAGTCATGTTCTTCTGAGAGCATTTTTAACATTAAAAAGAAGGGAAATAATATTATTATAGCTTCAAACCATTCCAAAACCATTACTATTAGAAATTTGCTGTTGAAATACTGCTGCGGTGCAGATCATTAATTAATTTATCTCTTTCCCAGCACATGAATAAGTAAGGGCTGTTTTCCCTAGCTGTAACACATAATTAAGAACCATGGATAAAAATTATTTTAACACTTCAGTATAATTTTATTAACATATCATTCACTGATTGTCTCACAATGCAGTAAAGCTATGAAAGAGACCACTAATATAACACTAAGAAATGTTGAAAAAAAGGTTAAAAAAGTGCAAGTCCTCTAGTGAATATATAAATTTTTTAACAACTGTTTACTTTAGTACTAAATTATGTTTTTTGTAACACAATAGCTTCCATTATTATAGCACCCATAGGGTTCTACGGGGATCAACTGTGCCACTATATACCCCTGATTTTATATGACATATACGGAATCCATCAGAAAAAATAGTGGGATTTTTGATTAACTACTTTATTATAAATCCACTGTCACCTAGACTATATGGTTTATAACTAAAGTGCTATACAATAGCAAACAGAGTTCCTATGGGAAGATATTGTGGACTTTAAATGGTGGCTACAAAGTCCCTATGGGTCCATATTAAAGACTCTTTGTGCAATTTTGTGATCTTTGTGAAACACTGTATTCTCATCTAAAGGCAATGTTTCTGTTAGACAAAACCTCCTTAGTGCAGCATATAGGAGGGCTTGTCACTTTTTTCTCAGAGATTTAGATGGAATCCATGGGGAAAAAATCTTCATGGGCCTACATATAAAGTTGGAGCCATACAGTAGTATATTATAGCCTTGCATAAGTCAATGAGCGATGTATTACTGATCAATACAACTATGATCATATGTGTTACAATAGCGGCTCATTCCCTCCATCGTCCTGCTCTCCTGGTTATGCAGGGACGCAGCTTTACTCTTCTGTGGTTGTCCCTGGTCCTGCGGTCTGGACCTACTCCCCCTCCTCTGCCCTCCTGATCAGCAGTATCCTACCCTCCATCATAATCCCAGGCTGCTCTCTGTGAACATAGGGCACACATGCACTTTTCAGCTCTTAAAGGGTCAGCACACGCACCCTAATTCTTCCCCAGCCTATGGCTGGCTACTCCAGGGTATTTAACAACTTCCAGACCAGGCCATTTACCCCGTTCCTGACCAGGCCTAATTTAGAAAATCTGACATGTGTCACTTTATGTGGTAATAACTTTGGAACGCTTTTACTTTTTACCCAGTACAGGTCGTTCTCCTTCAGCCTTTTTATACGAGGGTCCCTCAACAGGCACGACAGCATGAAAGACCCCATTAGCACAAGGTCGGATGCCGAGCTACTCATGTCCCGTTCCTCGTCCTCAGTGATCTCACTGAAGGTATGTTCTTCCCCCCAGCCACGTACAACACCACGGGTACTAGATAGGTGACAATGAGCACCCTGGGATGCCTGTTGTGGTTGGTCTTCCTCCTCCTCCTCAAAGCCACATTCCTCCTCTAACTCCTCTTCCTCACAATCCTCTTCCAGCGTCGCCGCAGGTCCAGCAAGCGATGCTGATAGGCGTTTATGATGTGCGATCATGTGCCTTCGCAAAGCAGTTTTACCTAGGTTGGTGTTGGACTTCCCACGACTCAGTTTCTTTTGGCACAGGTTGCAAATGGCATCGCTGTTGTCAGAGACAGACACACAAAAAAAATGCCACACTGCTGAGCTCTGCAATGATGGCATTCTGGTGGTGGCAACAGCATGCGTTGATTGGCGTGCTGTCTTGCTGACCCCGGGTGCCGATGCATGCTGTCTGACTGTGCCACTAGCTCCTTGCGACGACCTCCCCCTGCTTCCAACTTGTCTCCTCCTCCTCTCTGTCTCCCCATCAGAACTTTCCCCCTGTTCTTCTTCTCTTCTAGCGGGCACCCACGTGACATCCACGGACACATCGTCATCATCAACCGCTTCACTTGTATCTGACAACTCAGCAAAGGAAGCAGCAGCGGGTACAACATCATCATCATCACACCGTACGTCCATGTGTGTAATGCTGCCTGACTGAGACATATCCCTGTTATCTACATCCTCTGGCAATAATGGTTGCGCATCACTCATTTCTTCCAACTGATGTGTAAATAACTCCTCTGACAGATCAAGTGAAGTGGCTGTGGTGCTAGTGTTGGTGTTGGTGGCAGGCGGGCGAGTGGTAACTTGAGAGGTGCCCAAAGCTAAGCTGGAGGAGGATGGTGCGTCAAGGTTCCGAGCGGAAGCTGTAGAAGATTGGGTGTCCTGTGTTAGCCAGTCAATTATGTCCTCAGAACTTTTCGAGTTCAGGGTACGTGGCCTCTGAACACTGGGCATTATTCTAGGGCCAAAGGGAATCACAGCACCACGACCACGACAGCCCCTGGGGGGTGGCCTGCCTCTGCCTGTCATTTTTTTTTTGAGTAGTGGTACTATGCGTGCAAGCTACTGTGACACCAGATATGAGTGGCACTGTGCACTGGCAGAAGTTGGCAGAGTAGATGCTGTAGGCCTGACACACACGCTTGCAGACAACTAACTGCTATTCAATCTATTACAGTCAAAAAAAATTTTTTTTTTTTAATGTACACTACTGTTACACCAGATATGAGTTGCACTGGTGTGACACTGTGCCCTGGCAGGCCCTGAAACGCACACGTGTGAAGGAAACTGACTGCTATTATTTCACAGTCAAAAAAGTTTTTTGTTTTTTTTTAAATGTACACTACTGTTACACCAGATATGAGTTGCACTGGTGTGACACTGTGCCCTGGCAGGCCCTGAAACGCACACATGTGAAGGAAACTGACTGTTATTATATTACCGTCCAAAAAGTTTTTTATTTTTTATTTTTAATGCAAGCTATTGTGACACCAGATATGAGTGGTGGCACTGGGCAAGTGGGCACAGTATACGCTGTGAGCCTGACACACACTGGCAGGCAGGCAACTGCAATTAGATTACACAGGAAAAGAAAAAAAAAAAGCAGACTGATGTTCTAGCCCTAAAAAGGGCTTTTTGGGGTGCTGTCCTTACAGCAGAGATCAGATGAGTCCTTCAGGACTGGAGTGGACACTGAATACACTAGCCTAGCTATCGATTTCCCTATTAAATCAGCAGCAGCTACACTGTCCCTCCTCTCACAAAGAATGCAGCTTCCGAATGAATCTAAAATGGATGCTGTCCAGGAGGTGGGAGGGTCTGGGAGGGAGGGTCTGCTGCTGATTGGCTGGAATGTGTCTGCTGACTGTGAGGTACAGGGTCAAAGTTTACTCAATGATGACGAATAGGGGGCGGACTGAACATCGCATCTGTTCGCCCGCCGCGGCGAACGCGAACAAGCTATGTTCGCCGGGAACTATTCGCCGGCGAACTATTCGGGACATCTCTATTGTGTGGGTGCAGTGCACAATCTTTTTACCCTGCCCTGAGCCCAGTGACAGAAAAAAATTACTTTTATCCGTCTGTTAGTTAGGTGGGCGGCTGCGGCCATTTTATGCAAGCTCAGTGCACCAGCACTGCATCTGAGCTTTTGTGACATTCAAATCCAAGCTTGAAATACTGCACTAATAATCCGGTTTTTAAAAAAAAACACCCTTTTTTGGCAATATACAACATCTGGTGCTTTGCAGGATTAGTCAGTGTGCAATTTAAGCTAGAAATACAGCCATAATTTTCTGGGTTTTTAAAAACAACCTTTTTTGGAAAAATACACTATTTTACAGCCCTTGCTGCATCTGCACATGTGAAATTCAATCGTTATATACAGCTTTCATATTCTGTTAGTAAAAAAACTCACTTTTTTGGCAATATACAACATCTGGTGCCTTTGCAGGATTAGTCAGTGTGCAATTTTAGCTAGAAATACAGCCCTAATTTTCAGTGTTATTAAAAACACCCTTTTTTGGCAAAATACACCATTTTACAGCCCTTGCTGCATCCGCACTTGTGAAATTCAAACGTTATATACAGCTTTCATATTCTGTTAGTAAAAAATACAGTTTTTTGGCAATATACAACATCTGGTTCCTTTGCAGGATTAGTCAGTGTGCAATTTAAGGTAGAAATACAGCCATAATTTTCTGGGTTTTTAAAAACACCCTTTTTGTGCAAAATACACTATTTTACAGCCCTTGTTGCATTAGCACCTGTGAAATTCAAGGGTTATATACTGCTGTCATATTCTGAAATTAAACAAACTGAATTTTGCAGCCTTTGCTGCATATGTCATTGTGAGATACACACTTTATATACTGTGGTTCTATTCAGTTATTTGAAAAACAACCATTTTGGCCAAAAAAACTTAAATTGCGGCCTAGTCTGGATCTGTACGTGTGAGATACACACTTTAGATACTGTGGTTATATTCTTCTATTAATAAAACACCCTTTTGGGGTAAAATACACAATTTTACAGCCCTTGCTGCATCAGACCGTGTGAAATTCAAGGTTTATATATACTGTTGTCATATTCTGTTATTAAACAAACACCCATTTTGGGCCATAAACTTAATTTTGCAGCCTTTGCTGCACATGTCATTGTGAGATACACCTTTAGATACTGTGGTTCTATTCAATTATTAGAAAAACAGCCATTTTGGACAAAAAACTTTAATTGCGGCCTAGTCTGGATCAGTACATGCGAGATACACACTTTAAATACTGTGGTTCTATTCAGTTATTTGAAAAACAGCCATTTTGGTCAAAAAACGTTAATTGCGGCCTATTCTGGATCTGTCCGTGTGAGATACACATTTTAGATACTATGGTTATATTCTTCTATTAATAAAACACCCTTTTTGGCCAAAATACACAATTTTACAGCCCTTGCTGCATCAGAACATGTGAAATTCAAGGTTTATACACTGCTGTCACATTCTGTTATTAAACAAACACCCATTTTGGGCCCTAAACTTAATTTTGCAGTTTTTGCTGCACATGTCATTGTGAGATACACACTTTAGATACTGTGGTTCTATTCAGTTATTTGAAAAACAGCCATTTTGGTCAAAAAACTTTAATTGCGGCCTAGTCTGGATCAGTACGTGTGAGATACACACTTTAGATACTGTGGTTAAGGCAGTCAAACAAGCAAAGTCTAAACCAGGATGTCAAAGCAGTACCAGGGAGCAAGTGAAATCCAAGTCAGAACATTAACCAGGAGTCAATACCAGGATAAGCGACTAAACACAGGGAGCAGGCGAGGACAAGTCAAGAGCCAAGCAGGATTCAATACCAGTAGATGCAATGTTCGGAAGGAGCAGGCGAGGACGAAGAGGAAAAATGAGCCGAGATTCAAATACCTAAACAGGAATATCACTGAGGAGGATACACCGAGTGTAGGACCTTAATCACAGGCAACCTATGGCCAGCAGGCTGCCTGTTAAACAGAGGGGAGATGGAGTCATGTGACATGGCCAACGTCACACGACTCGTTCCTCTGCATACAGCTGAGCGCCAAGGGCTCAGCTCGGTGCTCAGACTCCTCACTGAAAAGCAGTTGTCAAGGCTCACCTGGTCCCAAGTTGCAGTGGAAGCACGGACATTCGCCAGGAACTAAGCGATAGTAGAAACATAAATGAAGAAGGGAATCCAGCTTCCAAAGAACGTGTTCATGCTTTAATGAATAAGTGCTTAAAATCCAGACATGTACATCAGGTCTATGTGTTTCAGATCACTAAATACAGATCCTTACTCATGACAACGAAATGATGTGAGGCACTGGCCTTAAATAAGGGGCAGGTCAAACATGTCAGGTGGACACAATCAACAATAGCTCCACCTCTAAGACATAAAAACAAGTGTTAAAAAGACTTCAAAAAACAACAATGTATCAGGGTCAATAGTGCAGTATGAGATTGTGCCTGCGGTTAAGACCCTTTGGTACACAGGTATTCATAGTAAAGATCCAATAAGATTCTCTGTTTAAAAGAACTCTCCTATGATCACCTCCACGTTTGGGATATTTAACTTGTTCCACCCCTTGCACAACAAGACCACTTATATCACCTGCATGACAAGCCGCATAGTGTGAATTGACGGCAGAAACATTTCTGGTCAGCACATGCAGAATGTCAGAAATATGCCTGTGAATCCTTGTTTTAAGGCTGTTGGAAGTACAGCCTATATACTGTAAGCGGCATATCGTGCAGGTGATACAATACACCACATAATTGGTGTTACAATTGATGTACTGTTTAAGTGAGAAGGTTTTTTGGTTTGCCACAGAAACAACAGTTTGGCCAATTTGTATGTGGTTACAGCAGGTGCAAATGCGATGTCCGCATTTAAAATTTCCCTTGAAGCGTAACCAACTCTGCTGTTTCTGGGGATCATCCAAAAACAGAATGGGCTGACTCGTTGACCCAATGTGGGCGCTCTGCGGGCAATGCATTTGACCCCAGGGCTAAGGACATCAGACCACTGTCCATCTATACGCAACATGGACGGATATTTTTCTGATTATATGACAGATCTTATTATATTCAATGCTGTAATTTGTGGCAAAAACTAAAGCCCTATTCCTGGAAACCTCACTGTTTGAATTGAAGTGGCCACTAATCTTCTTTTTTGGGAAGACTATATCCGCCCGTGGTTTGGTCTTAACTTGTGCCTGTAACAAACGGCTATTGCTGCATCCACGGGCAACAAGACGATCGGCAACTGAGTTGAGCTTTTCCTGGAAGCTCGCATCACTGGAAAAATTCCGTCTGGGGCGTATGAGTTCGCCTCTGGGAATATTACGGACAACATGGGCAGGATGACATGAAGATGCAAAGAGAGTGCTACGTATTTCCTGCAGTGTCCTTGCGGTAAGTGCGTGTGACTATATTAGATTGAGTGACATTGCCCATCAAAGTTAAATCCAAAAATGAAATAGATGTGCAGTTGAAATTGATAGTGAATTTCAAATTCAGTGTATTGTTATTCAGAAACTCCCCAAGCAGTGGTATAGCCATATGGTCACCAGACCAAATAAACAGTAAATCATCGATATAACGGCCATACCACTGTAATGAGGGTGCCCACTTATTGTTGTCTGAAAAAAGATAACACTGTTCCCACTATGCCATGTAGATGTTAGCCATGGAGGGCGAGAATTTTGCCCCCGTGGAAATGCCATTACGTTGTAGGAAGAAGCGATGGTTAAACATGAACACATTATGTTTTAGTAAAAAATGGACAACATCGCATATGAAGTCCTGGAATTCCAAACTATAATCAGCATAAGTGTTCAAGAACCATCGCAAAGAGGAGATGGTTGAAGCATGAGGAATGACAGTGTATAAGGATGTTACATCCGCAGTGATCCAGACATACCCAGGCCTCCAAGGAAATTTATAGAAGGACTGAAGTACAGTTCTAGTGTCTAAAAGGAAACCCGGGATAGTCTGGACCAGTGGCTGCAACAAACTGTCAACCTACGCGGACAGCCGCTCCATGAAAGATCCTATACCGGCCACAATGGGCCGCATAGATAGAGGGAAGCCCGCCTTGTGGATCTTGGGCAAAGAGTGGAATATTGGAATGATTGGATGTGAAACATATATAAAATCAGCTTGTTTCTGATCCATAAAACCACTCTTGACTCCCAAGGACAACAGGAAAAACAAGCCGCTTTGAAACTGGGGGGTGGGGTAATGCGACATCTCCAGATATGTGTCTGAATCTCCTAACATGGGAAGATTTTGAGACACATATTTGGAGCGGTCCATGACCACCACCGACCCCCCTTTGTCCGCCTGCTTAATGATAACATCCTTCATATTCTCAAGCTCTTTTAGAGCCACTCTTTCAGCGATGGATAGATTGCAATTAGTATTGAATTTGGCCGCTGTCTGGCATGTATCACTCAATACAAACAAGTCTTGCTCAACTGATTCCTGAAAATGATCAAGAGCCAGAGAGCGAGACTGTACGGGATAAAAATCACGATTATGAGTGACAAAATTATAAGAAAAATCATGAGCGGGCAGGGAATTAGAGACATTGCGATATTGTTCAAGATGGGAGATGTGAGCAAGTTCATGAAAAGACAATGACGTCTCGCTGGAAATTGACATCACAGGAGAAATGGAAACAGGAACAGAGCTAACAGGAGGGGATTCTTCTGTCACTGTGTTGGCAAAATGTTTCTTCAAGGTGAGGTCCCAGGCCAATTTATTAACATCCAGTATGGTCTTGTAAATGTCAAAGTGGCACGTTGGTGAGAAGGATAGTCCTTTGGATAAAACTTCAATCTGTGCTTATGAGAGTATCTTGGAGGAAATGTTGATCACTTGAGAATTAGGCCTCATGCACACGACAGTATTTTGTTTCCTTGTCCGTTCCGTTTTTTTGCTGATAGGATGCGGACCCATTCATTCCAATGGGTCCGCAAAAAATTCAGACAGCACACCATGTGTTGTCCGCATCAGTATGTCCGTTCCGTAGCCCCGCAAAAAAAATAGTGCATGTCCTATTTTTTTCTAGTTTGCGGACAAGGATAGGCATTATTACAATGAATCCACAAAAATAACGTATCCGCAAAAAAAACGGATGCCATACGGACCGCAAAACACATATGGTCGTGTGCATAAGGCCTTAATTATGTTTTTTTCTGCTGCGAGGGATAACGCCCGCCTTTTCTTGTGTCTGCGCCCTGCTCAACGTTTTTTGCTGACTTCCCAGAGCAGGTGGTTCCCTCTGCGGTAACGTGAGATGTGAACGACACACTAGGGGGTGCGGTATACGCCGCTGAATTAGAAGAGTCAATATCTGTGGAACTAAAGCTCACTGTTACCATGGGAGTGGAGGACGCCGGCCACGCTAAGGAGGCGTGCACGGCCGGGTCCTCCCCACCCCCTGTTGCTCTGGAGACGAGGACGCAGCGCACGTCCTCGCTCCGATCTCACCGCAGGCGCTGGCGGCACTGAGGAGGAGGGACGCGAAGCCGGCATCCTGTGACACAAGGGGGTGAATACTTTAGCAAGGCACTGTATATATACATTATTTTTTTATTGCACGCAATTTGAGACTATTTGAAATTCTTTATTCATTGCATAATAATTTGTGTTAAGCGAATCAAAGTGGATTTCGATCCAAATTTCAGGGAAAATTAGATTTACTGCTAAGCAGAATTGATTTTTCCTGACATGGGGTAAAAAAACAAAAAATCATACTCAACTCATCTGTTTGAGTGTGAAGAGCCTGCCGCCGCCATCTTGATGGAAGATCCCGCACAAAATCTTGTGCGCAGTGACATATGACGTCACCATGCCGGCCGATGTGATGACATCATCATGTGCTGTGCGAGATTTCTCACTGGATCTTTAATCAAGAAGGTGGCGGCAGGCTCTTTGCAATCAAATGGGTGAGGTAAGTGTGGTTTTATTTTTGTATTATATACCTTAATCTTGTTAGATGCCGCAATCAGTGATGTATGCAGCATCTGAGGGGTATAATGACGGAGAGCGGCAAATGCCATTCCCTGTCATTGCACTCACTACTTATAAAGAAATGACAAAGTAATTAGTCACTTCCCTCATCTTTAATAATAATACTTTTCATAGGATTGCCCCTTTAATATGGAAATCAAATTTGAATATTTCAGCTTTGTAGCCTGGTCATGAAGCATAAATGTATATCCTAATTTGTTCTTTCAGAAGTTATACTTTGACATTAAAGGTGCAAAGTTTTGCCATCAGTATCCATCTGACCTCTTGGCACAAGTAGTTTGCAATAAGTATTCTGGAACTAATGCTTTATTAATTTTATTTATTTTACTTTTATCTTTTATTCAGGTGAAGAATTATATTCTATCTACCAATTAAGTTCAGTTCTATATAATTGATCTAATGTTTCTTCTCTGCAGAGCAGGTTGGAGAAAACCAATTATTTTAAACTAATCTTTGACAAAACTTTTCCTGACCAATGCAAAATATTTAGTAAATTTAATTAAGACTGCTGACTTTCATCAAGTTGCAAATTAAAGCAGTGTACTATGATTTGCGTAACAAATTTAAAACAGATAAGAACAACATGCCACGTGTAAACTTGGGAATTTCTGGATTAATTATAATTGCTCCTTTTATACAAAGATAAGCTTTCAGAAATGGCTGTGTTGCATAACGCACATACCTGGCTAATTATTATTTTATTATTTGTGAGGAGAACGTGTTCTGGTTTGCTACAAACCTGTAAGATGCATCATAACCTCTTCAACAATTTTTTCACTGTGCTGATTTTATATTATATGAACTACATGAATTCATGAGTCATGAAGAGGTATAACCAAACAAAAGAGTTTTCCATTATAATTATTCAGTAGAGAGCATAGGTGTGCACAACCCATTATGTTTAGTTGTGCCTTGGGAGAAAAGGGTGGATTTGATGAACAGCTCAGCACATTACTGCAAACTTTTCACAATTTGCCACTGCCAAAGTCATGTCCCTAAAAAAAGCATAGGGAGAGTTTTTACACACTGTAGGAAGAGAATAGGAAGCACATAGGGAGACTGCATCAACAGTGCAGGGACTGTAATCTGAAGCTGAAGCAGGGGCGTAGCTAGAAATGCATGGGCCCCATAGCAAAAAAAATGTATGGGCCCCCCCCCCCTGTGCCATCCACAGATCCCCCTCCCCTAAATAGTGCCATCCACAGATCCCCCTCCCCTAAATAGTGCCATCAACAGATCCCCCTCCCCTAAATAGTGCCATCCACAGATCCCCCTCCCCTAAATAGTGCCATCCACAGATCCCCCTCCCCTAAATAGTGCCATCCACAGATCCCCCTCTCCTAAATAGTGCCATCCACAGATCCCCCTCCCCTAAATAGTGCCATCCACAGATCCCCCTCCCCTAAATAGTGCCATCCACAGATCCCCCTCCCCTAAATAGTGCCATCCACAGATCCCCCTCCCCTAAATAGTGCCATCAACAGATCCCCTTCCCATAAATAGTGCCATCCACAGATCCCCCTCCCATAAACAGTGCCATCCACAGATCCCCCTCCCCTAAACAGTGCCATCCACAGATCCCCCTCCCCTAAACAGTGCCATCCACAGTATCAGGTGCCTCCCCCCCATGTGCCAGTATCAGGTGCCAACCCCCCCCCCCCAAGTGCCAACCCCCTTCCCCCCATGTGCCAGTATAAAGTGCCCCCCGCTCACCCCATGGCAGTAACAGTCGGGTATTAAAAATTTTTTATAAACACTTCTACTTACCTCCATGTCAGCGATGCGATGCAGCCTCTTCCTGTGTCCCACCCTGTATGTCCATATATGGAGTCAGTGCTTGTATTTCAGAAAAGTTTCTGCTGGGATTCGAACCCACGACCTTCTGTATCAGAGGCAAAGCATCTAACCACAAGACCATAAGAGATGCCTTGCTGCTGACTGAAAAAATATGAGACTTCTACTGTTATAGCTGGCTAAGTGTACATCTATACACATGACAGCTGCTCATATATAGAGATATAGCAGAGCTGAGTGTGCTGGGACAGCTGTCATATAGAGATATAGCAGTGCTGGGTGTGTTGGGGCAGCTGTCATGTGTATAAATGTACACTTAGCCAGCTATAACAGTAGAAGTCTCATATTTTTTTTCAATCAGTTGCAATGCCTCCTTTATGGCTGTGTGGGTAAATGCTTTGCCTCTGATACACTGATACATTGGAGGTTGTGGGTTTGAATCCCAGACACATCAGGAGACTTTAGAATACAGTAATATTAGATCACATTAGCGAGGGGGCCTGAACATTAAGACTGCTGCTGTGAAGGGGCCCTGAACATTAAGACAAGAATCGATATTTAACTAACTTGAAAATAAACTGTCACACACGCTGCAGGGGCGCCGGGCCCCGAAGCAGCTGCTTCCCCGGTAGTTACGCCACTGCCTGGCTGTCTGTGTGTGTTAAAAAAAACTGAATGCGGTCCGGACGGGCCCCCAGTGGCGTAGGGCCCCATAGCCACTGCTATGGTTGCTATGGCGATCCCTACGCCACTGAGCTGAAGTGATCCATAGGAGACAGCTCAGTTTGCATCAATTCCTGTGTAGGGCACAGTGCTATCTAATTGAACAGTGCCCATCTTGTTTAACAGATAAGAAATTCTATTATGCCTTTATTTTCAAATTGTGGTGAATAAGCTTTCTAATCATACTGTTATTGGGGTGTCTACCTTGAAATTCTATTACACCTTGATTCTCAAATTGGGGTGAATACGCTGTCTTGTTCTACTGTTACTGGGGTTTCCACCTTTTTAATAGATAAACAATTCTATTATGCCTTGATTCTCAAATTGAGGTAAATAAGCTGTCTTGTTCTACTGTTATTGGGGTGTCCACCTTGTTTATTACATAAGTAATTCTATTAGGCCTGGATTCTCAAATTGGGGTGAACATGCTGTCTAATTCCACTGTTATTGGGGTGTCCACCTGCCTGTCACAGTAACACTACCAGAAAGGACACGGTATGCATGTTGCTGCAATGCACAGTGATGTACACGGAGATACACTTTCCCTGCAGGCCGGGATATAGCTGATGTAACGCACTTTGTGATGAATTAATTCCGAACAAAGCAAATTTCTTGAAAAAATTCGGTGAGGTGTCCAAATCGAATTTTTAAAAACTTCACTCATCTCTAGTCAATGTGATAACAAAATCAAACATAGATATGGTAAGAGAACCAGAGGAATTAAAATGAGACCTACTGTAATGTTAGACATTATATAGATAGATACATAGATAGATTGATTCAGTAGATAATCATACAGTGACTAAACAATACTACGATACAATGACTGCCAGCTGTATATCTTAGTGCCTGCTAGCTGTGACCTTATATACAGTGATTATGGGGTGCACTTACACATAGTGAGTGTCAGAGAATACCCCTCATCAATGAGCTTCCATAGATGGTTCCCCTTCAATTTACTCAGTGCCCAAAAGGTCCTTAGTGTAATTTTTGCATTTCCCATGGTTCTGCTGACTGACAGTATTCTGCTTAAAGAGTATGTCCAGCGAAGACAACTAGTATTAAATAGAACTGAAGTGACCGTTGAAGTCTGATGATGTAAAACAGCTTTTTGCTTTCTTGTCTTTTTTTTTTTTGCTTTCTTGTCTTTTTTAACTCCATGTTACGTAACTCCAAGAGCTGTACAATTCCTGATGTAAAGGTTACACATTCAGGAATTGAAAGACTAGATAAAAAGCAATGGTGGGATGATTTCGCTGAAAAGTCATAATTGTGGAGGTAGCTCTTAACGATAATAACATAAGATTAGGGTTGAGCGAACCTGAACTGTAAAGGGTCCACAATACCCTAGAGGCTTCCGTAGCTTCGGGTGTGACGTCACACGAAAGGTTTCCAGGACGACGAGTAAACATCGCTTCCCTGTGCGCGCGCGAGCTACCGGCCGGAGCTACGCGCGTACCACGAGGTGAGCAGAAGACAGGATCGGAAGAGACACCAACAGGAGAATCGCAGCCAGCAACACACAAATCCATCTGCAGCATAAAGTGTGCCCGGCAATGCACATACCAGTAAGTGTCCAGCGCTTATTTTTATTCACACATGGTATTTGAATTACTGGATTCTCATCTGCCATAGACTATTGATACATAGATTCTGCTGTATTCGAATCGAGGAGTTAGCGAATATTTAGTTAGTAGATACTGGGTATTGGAATAATTTCCATACATTGCGGCAATATCCGAATCCACACAACTACCTAACAAGTCAGCGCGGGTTCTATTTTTCTTCTTTCATTTCTATACACTGTATATCTACCTTACATATTGTTTACTTACGTGTACAATAAAATTACTTATTACTCTAGGAACCTTATGTACAAGTGTGTTGGATGAATCCTTCCAAATGAGGTGTGCACAACCATTATATAATTTATATTCATTTTCTGCTTTATAGACTGGGTGTGTCTATATCGGTTGGGGCACCCACTCCATACACAACAACTAGGTGAGCCATCACATACTATATTTGCCTCATATATTTATGTGTGTGTGAAACAAACGAAATCAGCCGGTTACATCATACATGTTTACCTTGTCGTGTGTATAAATACGTATTTATATACACTCACTGTGAGGTAGAGATGTATGATGTAAACGGCTTATTTGCTACGTGTCACGCCAGGTACTAAGTAATCATTTGTAAAGGGATGAAATACTTATTTGCATAACTGTATATATACATTACAGAATGTAGGCGAGAGTTACAAAAGTAATTTAAGCATTGTACCTGGGCATTTTCTGTCACGGATCTCTGTGATCCAGCCAATGTGCCTCCTCTTCAAATCTGACCAATGTTTCATGATGGCCATAGCACTATGCTTTCCCTTATACTCCCTCCTAAGCTCCTTCCTTAGATCCCTCACGATCCGCTGTTTTTTATCCTGGACCTGGGTCCTGTCGTAGCCCCCCCTCCAACATGCACTGCAGGATAAAGATGCAAGCATATAATCCCAAATTTTTAAATACCAGTATTTAAAAAAATGTCAACAACAACATAGCCAAAACAATTTAAGTGTTTGAAGGGGAAATATTAGATTTAATGTTACCATCACAAAAATTTAGACAGCACTCCATGATGATGATGATAATACGTGACTGTTTATTTCATATCATTTGAGCCTGGCACAGTGGTACAGAAGTCGCAACGTTTCGGTCTAACATTAGCCCTTCATCAGACTGACAGAAAATAAAATGACAAGAAAACATATCTGTAAGATGTGCATTAGTATTGCATACACAACAAAAAATAACAAAAATGAACACCTTTGAATAATTTGTATATAAGGATACTATATGGGCATAATTCATACAAACCTGAAAATTAACCATACATGATCAGTTTGAACAAACATGATTTGTTGTAGAAGGCTCAATGACATGATTCATAGTATATACATAATGACATGAGTCGAAGCATATAAATAGTACATTAACATGGGACTGGAGTGAATAGTAGATGAATATAGATATCCAACAGGCCATACAAATAGTGAGTGAATGTGGTATCCTAGTCAGATCAGATATATGATGGAAGTCATCAAAGATTTGATCCGAGTACAATACTGAGCAAGAGGTGACTGCAGGCAGGCTAAAAATGATGAAAGCTGAACAGGTAACAGAGACAATAGTGGAAAAATACAGCTATGGAGAGGAGCAAACACTGCACACCATGCCCCATAGTAGACAAAAGATTAGTATAGTAGAGCCCTAAGCTCAAGCACTTACCACTAACGGGACCACATATCAAATGTTGCCGGCGTTAACCTGTGATGTGGAACGCCATGCTAAATACCATTCGGGGGTCCCTGATTGGTGACCAGGCGTCACATGTCCGCCCAAGTGGGCGGAAACGCTCGAGGGTGAGGCATGGAACTCACAGACAACATTCCATAGTAATGGGCCGCCTGGGCATGCGCAGAGTGGCGTGGAAGCGTTCATGCAAATTTAGTATGTGACGCAAGCGTCACATGATCGCGCATTCTGGCCAGCTTGGGAAGGCCATAATTCCATACTAATGGGCTGCCTGGGCATGCGCAGAGTGGCGTGGAAGCGTTCATGCAAATTTAGTATGTGACGCAATCATCACATGATCGCGCATTCCGGCCAGCTTGGGAAGGGCCCAAAAAAATGGTGTAGGACGCATGATCGGCGTTATGAACTTGTAACCCCACTAGGCATGCGCTGAATAAAGAAAGGAGTGCAAATACAGCACGAATGCAAGTAAGATATGTGACGCGAACGCCACATAGTTGCGCATGCGCAGAGCAAGGGTCGTCTACCGGCAGCCATCTTGGAAGATGGCAAAGTATGGGCGCCAGAGAAAAATCTCATGTAGCTGTGTAGTAATGAGTGAGGAATGACTGGGTAGCCATATATAAATCAATGAGATAAACTATACCTAATTTCAGAGGAACCATATATAAATCTAGGTAGGTGGGGCAAGTGCACCGCAACACACTAGCTCATGTGTGCATTGTATTGTACTTTAAATCAATAATAGACAATAGGTCCCCCATATACATGTGAAACACATAAGTTATAGAGTGCTGAAGGTCATGGCAGATGGACCGTTGAACGTGCTTGGCGGATGTTTCCACCCGCTACTGGACGACTCCGGTCCTGCTAGGTGAAAAAGAAAAAACAAACATTAGAGATTCTCGAAAAAGAAGAAATAAAGGAAATATTAGGAACATTATTCATCCAGAAGATAATCCCTATTGAGTCCAATAGGTTGCAGAGTACATAGGCGTCGAATCCACATCATCTCTCTCTCCCGTAACAACATTTGACGATCACCTCCTCTCCTCAGGGGAGGAATCCAGTCTATCACTTGAAACTGTAGTTGGCTAATGGCATGTTTTTGAAAAATAAAATGCTCAACTAAGGGGGCGTCAGCCTTTATAGTCCGAATATTTGACTTATGCTGACAAATGCGCTCCTTGAGTTTTTGAATGGTCTGGCCCACATAACCAAGGCCACAAGGGCATTTGATCAGGTAGATCGCATAATTAGTTTGGCATGAAAAGTGACCCTGGATATTGTATGTTTTCCCTGTAGTGGGATGGGTGAAGGTCGGGCCCTTGGTGATATTGCTACATTGAGCACATGAGAGACATTGGTATGTGCCTCTATTAGGGGAGCCTGTGATGGTGGTCTGAATACTGTTGCCCTTACTAGTCCAAAGGTCCGATTTGACAAGCATATCCCTGATATTCCTAGCCCTCTTATAGGACATCAGTGGCATTTCATGAAAAATATTGGGGAAATTGCTAGTCAGAATGTGCCAATGTTTGTACACAATCTTTTTGATATTCATACTCTGATGTGAGAATGTTGTAACACACGGGATAAGTTTCTAAATGGATTTTTTAGTTGGTAGTTTCGGCGTCAGCAAATTACCTCTGGGCATGTCTGCTACTTGATGATTATGAAGAATATGGGCAGGGAAACCCCTTGCAATGAACTTTTGTGACATTTCATTCAATCTAGCTTCAACAATGGATGGATCTGAAACAATACGCTTAACTCTCATCAATTGTGATTGTGGTAACGACCGAATAAGGCCTGGGGGATGGAAGCTGTTAAACCTAAGTAGACTATTTTTGTCCGTCGATTTTGTGTATAGGTCTGTTGTAATAGTGTTGTTTCTTACCTTGAGGCAGACATCTAGGAAGGAGATTTCCGAACGACTGAAGTTTAGAGAGAGAGAGATGGAGGAGACGCTGGAGTTAATAGCCTGATGCAAGGCAAGTAGGTCTTCCTGTGTACCCTGCCAGATGCAAAACACATCGTCAATGTATCTAACCCAACAAAGAGCATATTCATTGAACATAACATGGGGATAGACCACTTTTTCCTCAAAAATTTTTATGTAAATAACAGCAAACGTGGGCGCTACACTACAGCCCATTGCTGTCCTGGCTGTTTGAAAAATGAATTGATCCTCCAACAGGAAGTAATTCCATTTGAGGACAAAGGATAATAGGGACAAAATTAATTCTTGTTTAATCATGGGGAATTCCGCCTGCTGTTGTAGGGAAATTTGGACACACTCTATACCTGCATCCGTGGGAATGTTGATATACAGACTGGTTACGTCCATAGTGACTAGAAAGAGGTAATTTCCTCCTAAGTTAACCTTTTGGATTTTCTTGAGAAAATCTGTTGTGTCCTGGATAAAAGATTTTCCATTTTGGGCATAGGGTCTGAGGAGGTTATCAAGCATTTTGGCTGCTGATTGGAACACCGAATCACATCCTGAAACGATAAGCCTACCGGGGGGGGGGGGGGGGGGGGTTTCCCTGTTTTTATGGACCTTAGGTAGGGTATAAATTACAGGTGTGTGGGGATGTTGTGAAGTCAAATATTCCACCATCTTTGTGGTAAGGATTCCATTTTTATGGGCATTCCCTACAATCTCGGTTAACTCAATGAGGAACTCCCTAGTGCGATCGTAATCTAGGGGTAGATAGGTCCCATGGTCCCTGAGTTGTCCCATGATTTCATTTTTATAATTAGTATGGTCTATTATTACAACCCCAGAGCCTTTGTCGGCCGGCTTTATCACTATGCTTCTGTCAGCAGATACATTTTTAAGGGCACATTGTTGCCCCTTAGACAAATTATATCTCACCTTTTTAGGAGACATCTTTTTTTCAAGGCTATTGAAATCATATTGGACCTTCTAGATGTATTTCTCCACCATATCATATTTCTTTGGTGGCATATACTTGCTTGGTGGTCTGCATCCCTTGGTCCGTTCTTGAAGTTGTGAGGATGTAGGTTCTTGGTCATTCATCAAGGAAGGTTTCTCGATGTCTAGATATGCTCGTAATCTGATAGAGCGAAAAAATCGTGACATTTCTTTATCCAGTAGGTAGGGGTTGGTTCAATTGGTTGGGACGAAGCATAATCCTAGATTCAGGGCAGATACTTCATCCGTCTTGAGGGATTTGAAATTAATAGTTAAGTTCTCAGAATATGTGGGATCCCTGTTTAGTTCCTGTATGTTGATCTGGTCTAGATTGGTTCCCATGATTTAATGTTACCGTTATAAGATCGGATTGTATTGCAATTGTATGTGTGTGGGGTCTGAGCAATCGGATATTGGCCAGCTAAGCAGAGATGTACCTATCTAGTGAAGTGACGGTACGTTATGGGGCGTACAGCTGTTTCGCCTCCCCGTGGTGCACCCTGGGTAACGCTAAATGAACCAGAAAATACTGGCGGTCAGACAAAGAAAGCTTCTCCTGACCAGCAGGACACAAACTCTAATCTATAGACTATATGTGTGTGTGGTATATAGTGTGTGGTATATAGTGTGCTGCAGAAAAATGGATATGCAATGTGAATTTGAGAGATTTCTCTGCTGTCCATACATACATGCTACAGACATAGTGCTGTGATGTCACAACAATACTTAGTGCACCAATCAGTAATATCTACCCAGACCTGATAAAATGTGAAGTTGTATGTATTGCAAATACAAATTCGTATCAGTAGTGCAGCTTTTCGCAGTCATGAATATTTTGGAACACTCTATCTGCATATAAAGCCATTGTTCTGCAATGCATGTGAAATGTAATCAAATACAGTGCTGTAATGTAACATTACTTACAGTGATCAGGAGTTCTTCCTTAATGTCACGAAAATTGCTGCCCACCATCTTTTCCAGTCTTTACAAGCTTCCCGCAGTTTGAAAAAGGTAGCAAAACTATGCCAAGCCAGTACTGCGCATATGCAAATACACGCATATTACATGCCCGATTTTCACGATTAAGAAAATCATTGCAAATTCTCGAATATGACTAATATTCTACTGAATATTGGTGAAATATTGCGAATTAGAATATTGTCCCTGCCGCTCATCACTAGTCGTTAACGGCATGTTGCTGCTGGAGCAGCCTATCAAGGATATACAAGGTGAAGTTCCAGCGCATCGGGCTGTCACAAATCAGACGTTTGACGGGCAGGTGGTGTAAAAACTTCTAAAATTGCAAGAGATTTTCCTGGCCTGCCGCAAGCAGTCCTGCACCGCAGGGTATTTGGTAATGAATCGCTGCACGACTAAGTTCAGGACGTGTGCCATGCACGGCACATGTTTAATTTTGCCCTGTTTCAGCATGCTCAGCAAATTGGCACTGTTGTCGCACACCACTTTTCCAACTGTCAAATTGAGCGGGGATAGCCACTGATCGGCCTGTGACCGCAGAGCTGAAAACAGTGCAGGACCGGTGTGGCTCTTGGCTTCCAGGCACAACAGCCGCAGTACAGCATGGCAGCGTCTCACCTGGCACATCTAATAGGTTCTGGGGAGCTTGGGGGGTGCAGCGTAAGAGGCGGTAGCAGTGGAAAAGGAGTAGTCAGCCGAGGAGGAGATGGAGGATGAAGTAGGAGGAGGAGAAGAAGAGGCAGGCCTGCATGCAATCCGTGGCAGTAACACCAAATCCACACGGAAGCCACGGGTAACATGCTTGATGGCCGTCAGAAGATTCACCCAGTGGGCAGTAAAAGTTATGTACCTTCCTTGCCCGTGTTTGCTAGACCATGTGTCTGTGGTCAGATGCATCTTGGCACCGACACTGTGTGCCAGAGATATATTCACTTTCCGCTGGGAGTAATATTTCCTTCCGGGGACTTTCCATTGCGGTGTGCCAATGGCCACAAATTTTCTATAGGCCTCCGAGTTCACCAGTTTATATGGCAGTAGTTGGCGGGCTAGCAGTTCCAACAAGCCAGCGGTCAGCCGTTGGGCAAGAGGGTTATCCGGCGTCATCAACTTTTTACGCTCAATATTTGGTGGAAACAAGTATATCAAACCCTTTAATCAGCATTTTGTGGAAGCAGGTATATCGCAGGCCTCGATCAATATTTGGTGGAAGCTGGTATATTAAACCCCTTAATCAGTATTTTGAGCAAGCAGGTGTATTGTAGGCCTCAATCAATATTTGGTTGAAGAAGGTATATCAATCCCCTTAATCAGTATTTTGTGGAAGCAGGTGTATCGCAGGCCTCAATCAATATTTGGTGGAAGCAGGTATATCAAACTCCTTAATCAGTATTTGGTGGAGGCAAGTATATCAAACCCCTTATACACTGATTAGTGAAAACAGGTATATAAAACCCCTTAATCAGTATTTGGTGGAAGTAGGTATATCAAACACCTTACTCAATATTTTGTGGAAGCAGGTATATCGCAACCCTCAATCAGTATTTTGTGAAAGCAGGCGTATCGCACCCCTCAATCATAATTTGGTGGAAGCAGATATATCACAACCCTCAATCAGTATTTTGTGTAAGCAGGTATATTGCACCCTTTAATCAGCATTTTGTGGAAGCAGGTATATCAAACCCCTTAATCACTATTTTAAGGAGGCAGGTGTATCGCAGGCCTCAATCAATATTTGGTGGAAGCTGGTATATCAAACCCCTTAATCAGTATTTTGAGAAAGCAGGTGTATTGTAGGCCTCAATCAGTATTTTGTGGAAGCAGGTATATCAAACCCCTTAATCACTACTTGGTGGAAGCAGGTATATCAAACCCTTTACTCAATATTTTATGGAGGCAGGTATATCGCAAGACTCAATCAGTATTTTGTGGAAGCTGGTACAAACCGGATTCCAGAAAAGTTGGGACACTATACAAATCGTGAATAAAAACTGAATGCAATGATGTGGAAGTGCCAACTTCTAATATTTTTTCAGAATAAAACATAAATCACGGAACAAAAGTTTAAACTGAGAAAATGTACCATTTTAAGGGAAAAATATGTTGAATCAGAATTTCATGGTGTCAACAAATCCCCAAAAAGTTGGGACAAGGCCATTTTCACCACTGTGTGGAATCTCCCCTTCTTCTTACAACACTCAACAAATGTCTGGGGACCGAGGAGACCAGTTTCTCAAGTTTAGAAATAGGAATGCTCTCCCATTCTTGTCTAATACAGGCCTCTAACTGTTCAATCGTCTTGGGCCTTCTTTGTTGGACCTTCCTCTTTATGATGCGCCAAATGTTCTCTATAGGTGAAAGATCTGGACTGCAGACTGGCCATTTCAGTACCCGGATCCTTCTCCTACGCAGCCATGATGTTGTGATTGATGCAGAATGTGGTCTGGCATTATCTTGTTGAAAAATGCAGGGTCTTCCCTGAAAGAGATGACGTCTGGATGGGAGTATATGTTGTTCTAGAACCTGAATATATTTTTCTGCATTGATGGTGCCTTTCCAGACATGCAAGCTGCCCATGCCACACGCACTCATGCAACCCCATACCATCAGAGATGCAGGCTTCTGAACTGAGCGTTGATAACAACTTGGGTTGTCCTTGTCCTCTTTGGTCCAGATGACATGGCGTCCCAGATTTCCAAAAAGAACTTTGAATCGTGACTCGTCTGACCACAGAACAGTCTTCCATTTTGCCACACTCCATTTTAAATGATCCCTGGCCCAGTGAAAACGCCTGAGCTTGTGGATCTTGCTTTGAAATGGCTTCTTCTTTGCACTGTAGAGTTTCAGCTGGCAACGGCGGATGGCATGGTGGATTGTGTTCACTGACAATGGTTTCTGGAAGTATTCCTGAACCCATTCTGTGATTTCCTTTACAGTAGCGTTCCTGTTTGTGGTGCAGTGTCGTTTAAGGGCCCGGAGATCACGGGCATCCAGTATGGTTTTACGGCCTTGACCCTTACGCACAGAGATTGTTCCAGATTCTCAGAATCTTCGGATGATGTTATGCACAGTTGATGATGATAGATGCAAAGTCTTTGCAATTTTTCGCTGGGTAACACCTTTCTGATATTGCTCCACTATCTTTCTGCGCAACATTGTGGGAATTGGTGATCCTCTACCCATCTTGGTTTCTGAGAGACACTGCCACTCTGAGAAGCTCTTTTTATACCCAATCATGTTGCCAATTGACCTAATTAGTGTTAATTGGTCTTCCAGCTCTTCGTTATGCTCAAATTTACTTTTTCCAGCCTCTTATTGCTACTTGTCCCAACTTTTTGGGGATTTGTTGACACCGTGAAATTTTGAATCAACGTATTTTTCCTTTAAAATGATACATTTACTCGGATTAAACGTTTGATCTGTCATCTACATTCTATTACAAATAAAATATTGACATTTGCCATCTCCACATCATTGCATTCAGTTTTTATTAACAATTTGTTTATTGTCCCAACTTATTTGGAATCCGGTTTGTATATCAAACCCCTTAATCAGTATTTTGTGCAAGCAGGTGTATTGTAGGCCTCAATCAATATTTGGTGGAAGCAGGTATATCAAACCCCTTAATCAGTGTTTGGTGGAAGTAGGTATATCAAACCTCTTAATCACTATTTGGTGAAAGCAAGTATATAAAACACCTTAATCAGTATTTGGTGGAAGTAGGTATATCAAACACCTTTCTCAATATTTTGTGGAAGCAGGTATATTGCACCGTTCAATCATTATTTTGTGGAAGCAGGTATATAGAACCAAAGAGAAAAAAAAAACAGCAGCAAAACCCCAACTGTTCCCAGGACTTGGAACGATAAACATAAAGCACAAAAGTAAGGCAGCACTCCGGTCTTCTGGTAAAGGTGAATATTTTATTACACCCAACAGCAATGCAGCATTTCAGCTCTCTCAATGGAGCCTTTGTCAAGCTAGTGATAGTAGTGCTCCAACACATTTAAATACAGCTGAGTACATAAGTGTTCCATAATTGATAATACATATATTAATATGATTACAAAGTGAATACATGATTATAAAATGAATTCTGTATCATTAAAAACATAAAAACACCAAGTGCTAACAACGATGACAGTGACATATTAATACATGATCTCAAATCCATATTACTGTGTATATTCCATAATTACATATTATTAATTCATTATTAACTGAGCCAGTGCTCCTGTGCATAATGTGTAATTAAAAAAAGGACAAACCCAACATGATCAAATCCATGTGCCGTGCCGATTGGGGTCCCATGATGTGCAATGCGCATGCGTCAGCAAGCAACCCACTCCCGCGAGAGCCCCGCATATCCCACGCACGCGCATCGTACTTACAATTTTCATTCTCCCAGTTTAACAATGCGCACGCGCCAGTACGAATCCTGTCATCTCTGGATTTTACGTACCGCGCGCCAGTGATTTACATGAGAACTAATGCCCATACTAGGCATACCTCATCCCGTGCGGCAAATCTTACTGCGCATGACCACAGATCAGGCTGTCAAATTCATGTATAAAATAAGAACTAAAGGATTGTGGTGATGAATAAGACAATTAGAATAAACGGCTTATATGGCTTAGGTGCACTCCAGTAGATGTCTATGATGGGATCCTGTACCCAGTGTCAACCAAGGTACAAATACCCATCGTGATATAGGGAAGAGGGGCAGGTCACTGTCCACCTTTCCCAATCACTAAACCCCAATTCCGTGCATTTTCTTTGGGGAGGGGCAGAATTCATGCACGCTCAACATAGGGCCACCCATCCTGTATGACCAGGACGGGTACCCCCATGTGGGACAAGGGAGCGGAACACCGAGGTGTCGCTTCCCCCCAGTCCCCTCATACACCGGAGACTGCGCCTTCATCCCAATACGACCATTCTATAAAATAAATATTCAACACCACACAGGTCCAATGACCTGATAATCTACTAGGGTTATAAAACTCTGTTCTGAATATGATGACGGCCCTGATTCTGTCCAAAATATGGTAAAAAAAAGAAAAAAAAGGGGAGAAAAAAAAAGGCGAACAAACAGGTATGAATACATCATGAAGGAACAGACGCACATGGAGGTCACATGTCGGGTAAAGTCTTCAAAATCATGACAATTATTTCCATCCAGATATCCTGAAACATGGAAGAGAAATTAATAAATAAAAAGCACTATTCTTTACCCATACACAGGTATAGGACACCCTCCCACAGGAAAGAGATCAGACCACCCTGAATTCAACATTCAATCCATTAGACCTTAATGTCTGTAGGCGATAAATCCAGTAAAGTTCACGTCGCTTCAGTAAAATCGACCTGTCGCCCCCCCCCCCCCGTCTCGGCATGGCGACCTGATCAGTAATTCTGAAGCGCAAGTACCTCTCCATATGCTTATCTTCTGTAAAGTGTTTAGACACCGGTAAATCAAGTTTTTTCTCCCTAATCGTGTATCTATGTTGATTCAATCTGGTTTTAACATCCCATGTCGTCTCCCCCACATAGAGGAGACGGTATGGGAATTCCAACACATACACAACATATGCTGCTCCTCCCCCGTCAATGGATGTGTAAAAACAGCCCCCTTAAGCATCAGGGAGAAATTCACACATCCATGACAGGGATAACACCCTGTCCTAGACATACCAAAGTATGTTCAAAACAAGACTTTCTTCGTACCAACATCCGCATGTACCAGCTGATCCTTAATATTCCGTGTGCAGCGGTAGGACATAAGGGGAGGGTTGTTGAACTCTGGAATGTGTTTAAATTTGCTACCCAATATGGGCCAATGTTTCCATAGGATGTCACTAATGCGGAATATGGTGAGTCTGTTGGACTGACCATATTCCGCAGATGGCAAGGAATTCTTGATGTCTCTTTTACAAATAGTTCTTACATGCAACTAGTTTATGTTTCAAAATGACTTTTTTATTCAAGTACGCGGGACCGCGATGGAATCTAATGTCGCGCCAAATTATGCGAACATTTTCATGGCACACATGGAGGAGAGACGCATCTATGTGAGCCACCACTTCAGACTAGTTCTGTGGTGGTGTCGCTACATAGATGATGTCTTTCTTCTGTGTACAGGCACACAGGCAGAATTACATCAATTTAGGGATTTTCTCAATGACATTGATCATCTGAGACTGAGATACAGTTTCTAGTCATCACTGTGAGGAGATCTGGAGAACAATTGTGCACAGATCTCTACACTAAGAGTACTGATAAAAACACATTATTGAGGTTTGACAGTTGTCATCCCAGGAGTATGATAAAATCATTACCCTTTAGCCAGCTGCTTAGGGTTAAAAGGGTGGTACAACGAGAGGATGATGTGACCAACAGACTAGAAGGTATGGGGAATAAGTTTCTCAAGAGGGGTTACCCTAGAAAACTTACACAATCGCACATATCGAAGGTTCAAACCATCTCTAGAGCTTCCCTTTTAAGTAAAGAAAAGATACATACAGGGGATACGAAACGTATTTCATTTGCTACACGATTTTCACCTTTAAGCACCAAGATTAGTGACATCCTATGGAAACATTCACCCATATTGGGTAGCAACTTTAAACACATTCCGGAGTTCAATTACCCTTCCCTTATGTCCTTCCGTTGCACACAGAATATTAAGGTGATAATATAAGGTGATAATATATCAGCTGGTACGTGCGGACGTTGGTACGAAGAAAGTCTTGTTTAAAACATACTTTGGTATGTCTAGGACAGGGTGTTATCCCTGCCATGGATGTGTGAATTGCTCCCTGATGCTTAAGGGGGCTGTTTTTACACATCCATTGACGGGGAAGGAACACAGGATAAAACAGTATTTAACATGTGATTCAGCATATTTCGTGTATGTGTTGGAATGCCCATGCCGTCTCCTCTACGTGGGGGAGACGACATGGGATGTTAAAACCAGATTGAATCAACATAGATACACGATTAGAGAGAAAAAACTTGATTTACCGGTGTCTAAACACTTTACAGAAGCTAAGCATACGGAGAGGGACTTACGCTTCAGAATTATTGATCAGGTCGCCATGCTGAGATGGGGAGGAGACAGGTCGATTTTACTGAAGCGACGAGAACTTTACTGGATTCATCACCTACAGACATCAAGGCCTAATAGATTGAATGTTGAATTCAGGGTGGTCTGATCTCTTTCCTGTGGGAGGGTGCCCTATACCTGTGTATGGGTGTCACGGAACCATGAACCAGACGTACAACAAGAGATAAGTGAAAATAAGAAGGCTTTATTGAAAATAAAGCTGTAAAGCAAAAGTCCAAACGGATGGTAAAACCGAAGCAGAGTCTTTGAGAGGCCAGGGGTCAGGAACCAGAAGGGTAGTCAGACGAAGCCAGGATCAGGAACCAGCAGGGTAGTCAGACGAAGCCAGGATCAGGAACCAGCAGGGTAGTCAGACGAAGCCAGGATCAGGAACCAGAAGCAGCAGCAGTCTTAGAAGCATGTGAACACAGGAGGACCAAGCAAGGAACTGAAGCCACAGACCTCCTATATATATGAGCTAGGCATCCAGCTCCTCCCAGTGGGAAGGAGGAGCCGCAGGGTGGAAGGCTACAAGAAACCCAGAAACCAAGATGGCCGCCAGCACATGTCAAACGAAGGAGAACAGCAAGAAGGTAAGACCATGACAGTACCTCCCCCTCAAGGGCCCCTCCTCCGCGGAGCAAAAAACGGTTTCTGAGGGAAGCGTGCGTGGAAGGCTCGGAGCAAGGCAGGAGCATGGACATCTGCGGAGGGAACCCAGGAACGCTCCTCTGGACCATAACCACGCCAATGGACCAAAAACTGCACCCGACCGCGGACCAGGCGTGAGTCCAGGATATTGCTCACCTCATACTCCTCACGATTGCCCACTCGGACCGGACGAGGCCGAGGAACCGAGGAAGTGAAACGATTACACACCAGTGGCTTCAACAGGGAGACATGAAACACGTTAGAGATCCGCATGCCAGGAGGAAGCGCAAGGGCATAGGCTACCGGGTTTACCCTGCGAAGCACTCGGAAGGGACCAACAAAGCGAGGCGCCAGCTTGGGAGTGGGCACTCGAAGGTTGAGGTTGCGGGTGGACAACCATACACGGTCTCCGACCTGGTAGGAAGGAGCAGGCGCTCGTCTGCGATCAGCCTGGAGTCTCTGGCGCTGCGCAGAGGCCTCAAGGGACTTCTGGATCTGTACCCAAGAAGCACGTAGGACGGAAAGGTGATCCTCCACAGCCGGAATATCCTGGGGAGAGAATACCTCCGGTAACACGGCAGGTTGGAACCCATAATTGGCCATGAAGGGAGACGTCCCAGAGGAAGAGTTCACCGCCGTGTTCCTGGCAAACTCAGCCCAAGGCAGGAGGTCAACCCAATTGTCTTGGTGATCGGAGACATAGCAACGAAGGAATTGCTCCAAGGCCTGATTGGATCGTTCTGCGGCCCCATTGGACTGAGGGTGGTAGGCCGAGGAGAAGAGGAGAAGGAGAGATGAATCCCCAACTGGGAGCAAAAGGCGCGCCAGAACCTGGACACAAACTGACTCCCCCGATCCGACACAATCTCCTTGGGCAAACCGTGCAACCGGAAGACCTCCCTGGCAAAAATCATGGCCAACTCTTGTGCAGAGGGTAACTTCTTGAGAGGAACACAGTGGCACATTTTGGAAAACCGATCCACAATCATGAGAATGACCGTATGGCCTCGGGATGCAGGGAGGTCCACAATGAAATCCATCCCCAGGTGTGACCATGGGCGCTCCCCGGTGGCTATGGGTTGCAGAAGGCCCAACGGAAGGTGCCGAGGGGACTTACTCTGGGCACAAACGGAGCATGCCGCTACATATGCGGCGATGTCGGAACGTAGGGAAGGCCACCAGAACAGACGTGAAACAGCCCAGGACAGCTGATTCTTTCCAGGATGCCCCGCGGTCTTGGAGTTATGGTAGGTTCGCAACAACCGAGTGCGCAACTCCTCAGGTACAAAACATCTGCCGTTGGGTCTCCCAGAGGGAGCACCAGATTGAGCCGCCAAAATCTGCTCACCCAGGGGAGAGGTCAGGCTGGTGCGAATGGCGGCCAGGATCTGATTCGGAGGTATGACCGAAGTCGGAATCGACTCCTCCCTGGACAGCTCGGAGTACTGCCGTGATAGGGCATCCGCCCTGATGTTCTTGGAACCGGGTAGGTAGGAGACCACGTAATTAAAACGTGACAAGAACAGAGCCCATCTGGCCTGACGTGGTGTCAATCTCTTGGCCTCAGAAAGGTAGGTCAGATTCTTATGGTCCGTCAGGATGAGAACCGGAACCACCGAACCCTCGAGCAAGTGCCTCCATTCTTTAAGGGCCTGCACGATGGCCAATAACTCCCTGTCACCAATCTGATAGTTGCACTCCGCGGAAGACAGTTTCCGGGAGTAAAACCCACAAGGAAGCAGAGGACCCTCTGGTGTTCTATGCTGAGACAGAAGGGCGCCTACTCCCGTCTCAGACGCGTCCACCTCGAGGACAAAGGGCAACCCAGGGTTGGGATGCGACAGAATCGGAGCCGACACAAAAGCGGACTTTAGGGCCTCAAAAGCTCGGATGGCCTCGAGCGGCCAGACCTGGGAATTACTGCCCTTCCTGGTCAGATCCGTGAGAGGCTTGGCCAGCATGGAAAAGTCCCTGATGAACTTCCGATAATAATTGGCGAAGCCCAAAAAGCGCTGCAGGGAACGAAGACCACTGGGCTGGGGCCACTGTAAGACAGCCGAAACCTTCTCAGGATCCATGGAGAACCCCTCAGCGGAAATGATGTAACCTAAGAAGGTTACCTGGGATCGGTGAAATTCGCATTTCTCAAGCTTACCGAACAGCTTGTTCTCTCGTAACCGTTGCAACACTCGTCTGACATCCAGAATGTGGGCCTCCATGGATTCAGAATATACCAAGATGTCATCCAAATAGACCACCACACACTGCTGCAACAGGTCACGGAAAACATCGTTGATGAATTCCTGAAAGACTGCGGGCGCATTGCACAACCCAAAGGGCATAACCAAGGATTCATAATGACCGGTCCTGGTGTTAAACGCGGTCTTCCACTCATCGCCCGCCTTGATCCTTACCAGGTTATATGCCGCCCTCAGGTCGAGTTTGGTAAAGACCGTGGCCCCTTTAAGGCGATCGAACAGCTCGGAAATCAAGGGTATCGGGTAAGCGTTCTTGATCGTGATGCGATTGAGACCCCTGTAATCGATGCAAGGCCTCAACTCACCGCCCTTCTTTTTCACAAAGAAAAATCCAGCCCCTGCCGGGGACGAGGATTTGCGAATGTGTCCGCGTGAAAGCGCCTCCCTCACGTACTCCTCCATGGCCTCATTCTCCGCTACCGACAGTGGATAGACTTTGCCACGAGGAGGAACGGCACCAGGTTGTAACTCTATGGCACAATCGTATGGGCGGTGCGGAGGTAGGGCAACCGCGCGCACCTTATCGAATACATCCCGGTACTCCTCGTATTCAGGAGGCAACAGAGAGTCCGAGGAAGTACACAGCAACTTGACAGACCCATGGATGCAACTAGCCCCACACTGCGGTGACCACGAGAGGATCTCGGCCGATCTCCAATCGAAAGTCGGATTATGCTTCTGGAGCCAGGGGTACCCCAAGACCACCGAGTAGTGTGGAGACGAAATAACCTGGAGGCAGACCGACTCTCTGTGAACGGCACCAATGGCTATCCCCACTGGAAGGGTCTCATGAGTCACGTGTGGCGGCAGAAGGGGTCTGCCGTCTATCGCCTCAAGAGCCAGTGGGGAACCTCGAGCCTGCAGAGGAATGGAATTGGCGGCAGCGAACACACTATCAATGAACAAACCACCAGCACCAGAGTCCACCAACGCCTGGGTCGTCACCGAGCCCCCGACCCAGGAGAGGACAACAGTGATCAGTGGTTTGTCAACACGGGAAACCGGGGACGAGGAGACTCCACCCAAGATCTGCCCCCGACAGGATCTCAGGTGCGAGCGTTTTCCCGGACGGTTCGGACATGCCAACCGAAAATGCCCACCGAGACCACAGTACATGCATCGGCCCTCGCGTCTCCGGAGTACCCTCTCCCCCTCGGACAGGCGAGCAAACCCCAGCTGCATGGGTTCACCCCCAGACAAGTCATCCCCAGGAGGCGTGGGAGGAGAGGGAGGCACGGGTGGGACAGCAAACGTAGGCGCCAATCTGTTAGAAGACCTCCGCAGGCTCTCCTTAAAGGAAGGTCTCTCCCTGAGTCTGGTGTCAATCAAAATCAGGAAAGAAATAAGAGACTCGAGCTCCACTGGTAGGTCCTTAGCTGCAACCTCATCCTTCAAGGCATCCGAGAGACCATGAGAGAAAGCAGCGACCAGAGCCTCATTATTCCAGCCCACCTCTGCTGCGAGGGTACGAAACTCAATGGCGTATTCAGCTACGGATCGTGAACCCTGTCTGATGGACATAAGGAGCTTCGCAGCAGAGGCAGCACGAGCCGGCACATCGAATACCTTCCGAAGAGAAGCAACAAAACCGGAAAACTCGGCAACCACCGGATTGTTGTTCTCCCATAAAGGGCTGGCCCAGGCCAAGGCCTTGTCCGAGAGCAGCGAGATCAAGAAGCCCACCTTTGATCTCTCAGTAGGAAAGGCATGTGGCAGCAACTCGAAATAAATGCCCACCTGGTTAAGGAAACCTCGGCACTGAGTTGGCTCTCCCCCAAAGCGCTGTGGAAGAGGGGCAGAACCGGTCATACCCCGAAACACCGCAGGCGCAACAACAGGTGTCGGGGTAGACTCTGGCGCAACAACCGGAGCGGCAGTAGGAGCGACAACCGACCCATCGGCAACGGGAGCGAAATGAGCCGTGCGTTCAAGCAGGGTTAACAACGCCACAGCGAACCGACCCAACAGGTGATCCTGCTGATCAAGTCTGGCAACCAGCATGGGTAGCGAGGATGGCCCTGTACCGTCAGAATTCATGGCTTGGTCCTAATGTCACGGAACCATGAACCAGACGTACAACAAGAGATAAGTGAAAATAAGAAGGCTTTATTGAAAATAAAGCTGTAAAGCAAAAGTCCAAACGGATGGTAAAACCGAAGCAGAGTCTTTGAGAGGCCAGGGGTCAGGAACCAGAAGGGTAGTCAGACGAAGCCAGGATCAGGAACCAGCAGGGTAGTCAGACAAAGCCAGGATCAGGAACCAGCAGGGTAGTCAGACGAAGCCAGGATCAGGAACCAGAAGCAGCAGCAGTCTTAGAAGCATGTGAACACAGGAGGACCAAGCAAGGAACTGAAGCCACAGACCTCCTATATATATGAGCTAGGCATCCAGCTCCTCCCAGTGGGAAGGAGGAGCCGCAGGGTGGAAGGCTACAAGAAACCCAGAAACCAAGATGGCCGCCAGCACATGTCAAACGAAGGAGAACAGCAAGAAGGTAAGACCATGACAATGGGTCAAGAATAGTGCTTTTTATTTATTTATTTCTCTTCTATGTCTCAGGATATCCGGAAGGAAATAATTCGCCTTTTTTTTTCTCCCCTTTTTTTCTTCTTCTTTTTACCTTATTTTGGACAGGATCAGGGCCCTCATATTATTCAGAACGGAGTTTTATAACCCTAGTAGATTATCAGGTCATTAGACCTGTGTGGTATTGAATGTTTATTTTATAGAATGGTCGTATTGGGATAGAGGCGCAGTCTCCGGTGTATGAGGGGACTGGGGGGAAGCGACACCTCAGTGTTCCGCTCCCTTGTCCCGCATGGGGGTACCCGTCCTGGTCATACAGGACGGGTGTGCCCTATGTTGAGCAAGCATGGATTATGTCCCTCCGCCAAGAAAATGCATGGAATTGGGGTGCAGTGATTGGGAAGGGTGGACAGTGACCTGCCCCTCTTCCCTATATCACAATGGGTATTTATACCTTGGTTGACACTGGGTACAGGATCCCATCATAGACATCCACTGGAGTGCACCTAAGCCATATAAGCCGTTTTTTCTAATTGTCTTAATCATCACCACAATCCTTTAGTTCTTATTTTATACATGAATTTGACAGCCTGATCTGTGGTCATGTGCAGTAAGATTTGATGCACGGGACGAGGTATGTCTAGTTTGGGCATTAGTTCTCATGTAATGCGCAGGCGCGCGGTACGTGAATTCCTGAGATGGCAGGATTAGTACCGGTGTGTGTGCATTTTTAAACTCGGAGAATGAAAATTGTAAGTACGATACGCGTGCGTGGGATATGCGGGGCTCTCGCGGGAGCAGGTTGCTTGCTGACCCATGCGCATTGCATATCATGGGATGCCAATCGGCACGGCACATGGATTTGATCATGTTGGGTTTGTCCTTTTTTTTACACATTATGCACATTATGCACAGGAGCACTGAATCAGTTAATAATGAATTAATAATATGTAATTATGGAAAATGCACAGTAATATGGATTTGAGATCATGTATTAATATGTCACTGTCATCGCTGTTAGCACTTGGTGTTTTTATGTTTTTAATGATACAGAATTCATTTATAATTAGGGATGAGCGAACCCGAACTGTATAGTTCGGGTTCGTACCGAATTTTGGGGTGTCCGTGACACGGACCCGAACCCGAACATTTTCGTAAAAGTCTGGGTTCGGGTTCGGTGTTCGGCTCTTTCTTGGCGCTTTTTGAAAGGCTGCAAAGCAGCCAATCAACAAGCGTCATACTACTTGCCCCAAGAGGCCATCACAGCCATGCCTACTATTGGCATGGCTGTGATTGGCCAGTGCAGCATGTGACCCAGCCTCTATTTAAGCTGGAGTCACGTAGCGCCGCACGTCACTCTGCTATGATCAGTATAGGGAGAGGTTGCAGCTGCGACGTTAGGGCGAGATTAGGCAGATTAACTCCTCCAAAAGACTTCATTCTGTGATCAATCTGCAGCTGTGGATCATTGAAGTGCTATTATTGACTTGCTCACTTTTTTGAGGCTGCCCAGAGCGTTTTTAGATCACTTTTTTCTGGGGTGATCGGCGGCCATTTTGTGACTTGTGGTGCGCCAGCACAAGCTATCACCAAGTGTATTTAACCATCGATAGTGTGGTTATTTTGTGCTATATCCTACATCAGCTGCAGGCTGAGCCTGTGTCACCGAAGTGCATTTAACCATCAACAGTCTGGTTATTTTTTGGCCATATACTACATCAGCTGCAGGCTGAGCCTGTGTCACCGAAGTCAATTTAACTATCGACAGTCTGATTATTTTTTGGCCATATACTACATCTGGTGCAGGCTGAGCCTGTGTCACCCAAGTGCATTTAACCATCAACAGTGTGGTTATTTTTTGGCCATATATTACATCAGGGGCAAGTTGAGCCTGTCACCCAGCGCCTAAAAAATAGACCTGACATTTCTATTCAACCAAATCTGTACTGTTTTAGCTGGTCAAGTTATTTGTAGTGACCGTAAAAGCACACTTTTTTTTCTGGGTTGAAAAACCATTCCCAAATTTGCCATTCTCAAAATAACTAGTTTCTGGTATTTGAGGCCTACTTGAAATCTATCCCAAAAAGAATATCTTACATTGAAGCTAGTGATAGTGTCATTCAGAAAAACCTAAGACACACGCTAGCGTGCTGATAGAAATCTGATTCTGTGATTAAACCTATACCTGTCACACAGCGCAAAAAAAAACAGGCCTCACATCTCTATTTAACCAAATCTCTACTGTTTTAGCTGGTCAAGTTATTTGTAGTGACCGTAAAAGCACACTTTTTTTTCTGGGTTGAAAAACCATTCCCAAATTTGCCATTCTCAAAATAACTAGTTTCTGGTATTTGCGGCCTACTTGAAATCTATCCCAAAAAGAATATCTTACATTGAAGCTAGTGATAGTGTCATTCAGAAAAACCTAAGACACACGCTAGCGTGCTGATAGAAATCTGATTCTGTGATTAAACCTATACCTGTCACACAGCGCAAAAAAAAACAGGCCTCACATCTCTATTTAACCAAATCTCTACTGTTTTAGCTGGTCAAGTTATTTGTAGTGACCGTAAAAGCACACTTTTTTTTCTGGGTTAAAAAACCATTCCCAAATTTGCCATTCTCAAAATAACTAGTTTCTGGTATTTGAGGCCTACTTGAAATCTATCCCAAACAGAATATCTTACATTGAAGCTAGTGATAGTGTCATTCAGAAAAACCTAAGACACACGCTAGCGTGCTGATAGAAATCTGTTTCTGTGATTAAACCTATACCTGTCACACAGCGCAAAAAAAACAGGCCTCACATCTTTATTTAACCAAATCTCTACTGTTTTAGCAGGTCAAGTTATTTGTAGTGACCATAAAGGCACACTTTTTTTTCTGGGTTGAAAAACCATTCCCAAATTTGCCATTCGCAAAATAACTAGTTTCTGGTATTTGAGGCCTACTTGAAATCTATCCCAAAAAGAATATCTTACGTTGAAGCTAGTGATAGTGTCATTCAGAAAAACCTAAGACACACGCTAGCGTGCTGATAGAAATCTGATTCTGTGATTAAACCTATACCTGTCACACAGCGCAAAAAAAAACAGGCCTCACATCTCTATTTAACAAAATCTCTACTGTTTTAGCTGGTCAAGTTATTTGTAGTGACCGTAAAAGCACACTTTTTTTTCTGGGTTGAAAAACCATTCCCAAATTTGCCATTCTCAAAATAACTAGTTTCTGGTATTTGAGGCCTACTTGAAATCTATCCCAAAAAGAATATCTTACATTGAAGCTAGTGATAGTGTCATTCAGAAAAACCTAAGACACACGCTAGCGTGCTGATAGAAATCTGATTCTGTGATTAAACCTATACCTGTCACACAGCGCAAAAAAAAACAGGCCTCACATCTCTATTTAACCAAATCTCTACTGTTTTAGCTGGTCAAGTTATTTGTAGTGACCGTAAAAGCACACTTTTTTTTCTGGGTTGAAAAACCATTCCCAAATTTGCCATTCTCAAAATTGTGGTGAACGGGAACAATGAGAAAAACATCTAATAAGGGACGCGGACGTGGACATGGTCGTGGTGGTGTTAGTGGACCCTCTGGTGCTGGGAGAGGACGTGGCCGTTCTGCCACAGCCACACGTCCTAGTGAACCAACTACCTCAGGTCCCAGTAGCCAGCAGAATTGACAGCGATATTTGGTGGGGCCCAATGCCGTTCTAAGGATGGTAAGGCCTGAGCAGGTACAGGCATTAGTCAATTAGGTGGCCGACAGTGGATCCAGCACGTTCACATTATCTCCCACCCAGTCTTCTGCAGAAAGCGCACAGATGGCGCATGAAAACCAAGCCCATCGGTCTGTCACATCACCCCCATGCATATCAAGGAAACTGTCTGAGCCTCAAGTTATGCAGCAGTCTCTTATGCTGTTTGAAGACTCTGCTGCCAGGGTTTCCCAAGGGCATCCACCCTGCCCTTCCCCAGGGGTGGAAGAGATAGAATGCACTAACGCACAACCACTTATTTTTCCTGATGATGAGGACATGGGAATACCACCTCAGCACATCTCTGATGATGACGAAACACAGGTGCCAACTGCTGCGTCTTTCTGCAGTGTGCAGACTGAACAGGAGGTCAGGGATCAAGACTGGGTGGAAGACGATGCAGGGGACGATGAGGTCCTAGACCCCACATGGAATGAAGGTCGTGCCACTGACTTTCACAGTTCGGAGGAAGAGGCAGTGGTGAGACCGAGCCAACAGCGTAGCAAAAGAGGGAGCAGTGGGCAAAATCAGAACACCCGCCGCCAAGAGACTCCGCCTGCTACTGACCGCCGCCATCTGGGACCGAGCACCCCAAAGGCAGCTTCAAGGAGTTCCCTGGCATGGCACTTCTTCAAACAATGTGCTGACGACAAGACCCGAGTGGTTTGCACGCTGTGCCATCAGAGCCTGAAGCGAGGCATTAACGTTCTGAACCTTAGCACAACCTGCATGACCAGGCACCTGCATGCAAAGCATGAACTGCAGTGGAGTAAACACCTTAAAAACAAAGAAGTCACTCAGGCTCCCCCTGCTACCTCTTCTGCTGCTGCTGCCTCAGCCTCTTCTGCTGCTGCCGTCGCCTCGGCCTCTTCCTCTGCCTCTGGAGGAACGTTGGCACCTGCCGCCCAGCAAACATGGGATGTACCACCAACACCACCACCTGCGTCACCAAGCATCTCAACCATGTCACACGGCAGCGTTCAGCTCTCCATCTCACAAACATTTGAGAGAAAGCGTAAATTCCCACCTAGCCACCCTCGATCCCTGGCCCTGAATGCCAGCATTTCTAAACTACTGGCCTATGAAATGCTGTCATTTAGGCTGGTGGACACACACAGCTTCAAACAGCTCATGTCACTTGCTGTCCCACAGTATGTTTTTCCCAGCCGCCACTACTTCTCCAAGAGAGCCGTGCCTTCCCTGCACAAACAAGTGTCCGATAAAATCAAGTGTGCACTGCGCAACGCCATCTGTGGCAAGGTCCACCTAACCACAGATACGTGGACCAGTAAGCACGGCCAGGGATGCTATATCTCCCTAACTGCACACTGGGTAAATGTAGTGGCGGCTGGGCCCCAGGCGGAGAGCTGTTTGGCGCACGTCCTTCCGCCGCCAAGGATCGCAGGGCAACATTCTTTGCCTCCTGTCTCCTCCTCCTCCTACTCAGCTTCCTCCTCCTCTTCTTCCACCTGCTCATCCAGTCAGCCACACACCTTCACCACCAACTTCAGCACAGCACGGGGTAAACGTCAGCAGGCCATTCTGAAACTCATATGTTTGGGGGACAGGCCCCACACCGCACAGGAGTTGTGGCGGGGTATAGAACAACAGACCGACGAATGGTTGCTGCCGGTGAGCCTCAAACCCGGCCTGGTGGTGTGCGATAATGGGCGAAATCTCGTTGCAGCTCTGGGACTAGCCGGTTTGACGCACATCCCTTGCCTGGCGCATGTGCTGAATTTGGTGGTGCAGAAGTTCATTCGCAACTACCCCGACATGTCAGAGCTGCTGCATAAAGCTGCTCGCCTGTCTGCGCTACAGCGTAACTTCGGCCTTCCCGCTCACCGCCTCATATGCAACGTACCCACCAGGTGGAACTCCACCTTGCATATGCTGGACAGACTGTGCGAGCAGCAGCAGGCCATAGTGGAGTTTCAGCTGCAGCACGCACGGGTCAGTCGCACTGCGGATCAGACACATTTCACCACCAATGACTGGGCCTCCATGCGAGACCTGTGTGCCCTGTTGCGCTGTTTCGAGTACTCCACCAACATGGCCAGTGGCGATGACGCCGTTATCAGCGTTACAATACCACTTCTATGTCTCCTTGAGAAAACACTTAGGGCGATGATGGAAGAGGAGGTGGCCCGGGAGGAAGAGGAGGAAGAGGGGTCATTTTTAGCACTTTCAGGCCAGTCTCTTCAAAGTGACTCAGAGGGAGGTTTTTTGCAACACCAGAGGCCAGGTACAAATGTGGCCAGACAGGGCCCACTACTGGAGGACGAGAAGGACGAGGATGAGGAGGAGGTGGAGGAGGATGAGGATGAAGCATGTTCACAGCGGGGTGGCACCCAAAGCAGCTCGGGCCCATCACTGGTGCGTGGCTGGGGGGAAACACAGGACGATGACGATACGCCTCCCACAGAGGACAGCTTGTCCTTACCTCTGGGCAGCCTGGCACACATGAGCGACTACATGCTGCAGTGCCTGCGCAACGACAGCAGAGTTGCCCACATTTTAACGTGTGCGGAATACTGGGTTGCCACCCTGCTGGATCCCCGGTACAAAGACAATGTGCCCACCTTACTTCCTACACTGGAGCGTGATAGGAAGATGCGCGAGTACAAGCGCACGTTGGTAGACGCGCTACTGAGAGCATTCCCAAATGTCACAGGGGAACCAGTGGAAGCCCAAGGCGAAGGCAGAGGAGGAGCAAGAGGTCGCCAACGCAGCTGTGTCACGGCCAGCTCCTCTGAGGGCAGGGTTAGCATGGCAGAGATGTGGAAAAGTTTTGTCACCACGCCACAGCTAACTGCACCACCACCTGATACGGATCGTGTTAGCAGGAGGCAACATTTCACTAACATGGTGGAACAGTACCTGTGCACACCCCTCCACGTACTGACTGATGGTTCGGCCCCATTCAACTTCTGGGTCTCCAAATTGTCCACGTGGCCAGAGCTAGCCTTTTATGCCCTGGAGGTGCTGGCCTGCCCGGCGGCCAGCGTTTTGTCTGAACGTGTATTCAGCACGGCAGGGGGCGTCATTACAGACAAACGCAGCCGCCTGTCTACAGCCAATGTGGACAAGCTGACGTTCAAAAAAATGAACCAGGCATGGATCCCACAGGACCTGTCCATCCCTTGTGCAGATTAGATATTAACTACCTCCCCTTAACAATATATTATTCTACTCCAGGGCACTTCCTCATTCAATACTATTTTTAATTTCATTTTACCATTATATTGCGGGGCAACCCAAAGTTGAATGAACCTCTCCTCTGTCTGGGTGCCGGGGCCTAAATGTGTGACAGTGGCGTGTTCCAGTGGTGGGTGACGTGAAGCCTGATTCTCTGCTATGACATGAATACAGATTCTGCGCTGACATAAGGCCAGATTCTCTGTTACGGGACCGCTCTCCTCTGTCTGGGTGCCAGGGCCTAAATGTGTGACAGTGGCCTGTTCCAGTGGTGGGTGACGTGAAGCCTGATTCTCTGCTATGACATGAATACAGATTCTGCGCTGACATAAGGCCAGATTCTCTGTTACGGGACCTCTCTCCTCTGCCTGGGTGCCTGGGCCTAAATGTGTGACAGTGGCCTGTTCCAGTGGTGGGTGACGTGAAGCCTGATTCTCTGCTATGACATGAAGACAGATTCTGCGCTGACATAAGGCCAGATTCTCTGTTACGGGACCTCTCTCCTCTGCCTGGGTGCCTGGGCCTAAATGTGTGACAGTGGCATGTTCCAGTGGTGGGTGACGTGAAGCCTGATTCTCTGCTATGACATGAAGACAGATTCTGCGCTGACATAAGGCCAGATTCTCTGTTACGGGACCTCTCTCCTCTGCCTGGGTGCCTGGGCCTAAATGTGTGACAGTGGCCTGTTCCAGTGGTGGGTGACGTGAAGCCTGATTCTCTGCTATGACATGAAGACAGATTCTGCGCTGACATAAGGCCAGATTCTCTGTTACGGGACCTCTCTCCTCTGCCTGGGTGCCTGGGCCTAAATGTGTGACAGTGGCCTGTTCCAGTGGTGGGTGACGTGAAGCCTGATTCTCTGCTATGACATGAAGACAGATTCTGTGCTGACATAAGGCCAGATTCTCTGTTACGGGACCGCTCTCCTCTGTCTGGGTGCCGGGGCCTAAATGTGTGACAGTGGCCTGTTCCAGTGGTGGGTGACGTGAAGCCTGATTCTCTGCTATGACATGAAGACAGATTCTGTGCTGACATCAGGCCAGATTCTTTGTTACGGGACCTCTCTCCTCTGCCTGGGTGCCGGGGCCTAAATGTGTGACAGTGGCCTGTTCCAGTGGTGGGTGACGTGAAGCCTGATTCTCTGCTATGACATGAAGACTGATTCTGTGCTGACATGAAGCCAGATTCTCTGCTATGGCATGAAGAGACTGATTCTCTGCTGACGTGAAGCCAGATTCTCTGCTATGGGACCTCTGTCCAATTGATATTGGTTAATTTTTTTTTATTTTTTTTTTTATTTTAATTCATTTCCCTATCCACATTTGTTTGCAGGGGATTTACCTACATGTTGTTGCCTTTTGCAGCCCTTTAGCTCTTTCCTGGGCTGTTTTACAGCCTTTTTAGTGCCCAAAAGTTCGGGTCCCCATTGACTTCAATGGGGTTCGGGTTCGGGACGAAGTTCGGATCGGGTTCGGATCCCGAACCCGAACATTTCCGGGAAGTTCGGCCGAACTTCTCGAACCCGAACATCCAGGTGTTCGCTCAACTCTATTTATAATCATGTATTCACTTTGTAATCATGTTAATATATTTATTATCAATTATGGAATACTTATGTACTCAGCTGTATTTTAATGTGTTGGAGCACTACTATCACTAGCTTGACAAAGGCTCCATTGAGAGAGCTGAAATGCTGCATTGCTGTTGGGTGTAATAAAGTATTCACCTTCACCAGAAGACCGGAGTGCTGCCTTACTTTTGTTTTGTTTTAGATATATAGAACCCCTTAATCAATATTTGGTGTAAGCAGGTATATCGCACCCCTCAATCTGTACTTTGTGGAAGCAGGTATATTAAAACACTTAATCATTATTTTGTGGAATCAGGTATGTCGTACCACTCTATCAGTATTTTGTGGAAACAGGTATATAGAACCCTTAATCAATATTTTGTGGAAGCAGGTATATCGCACCCCTCAATCAGTATTTTGTGGAAGCAGGTATATAAAAACCCCTTAATCATTTTTTTGTGGAAGCAGGTATATCACTCCTCAATCAGTATTTTGTGGAAGCAGTTATATAAAAAACCCTTAATCAGTATTTTGTGGAAGCAGGTATATCGCCCCCCTCAATCAGTATTTTGTGGCAGCAGGTGTATCGCAGGCAGGGCCAGGCCGACACAGAGGCTGGGGAGGCTCCAGCCTCAGGGCGCAGCCTGGGGTGGGCGGAAAAACAAACCTTTTTTTTTTTTTTCTTTTTTTTTTTACTTACTTGCTGCCGGGCGCCCTCCCCTCCCCTCCCCCGGCAGCGTGCCCTGTCTATCCCTGCAGAGCTAAACATATGGGGATCCCTCAGCTCCGCGCCCCCCCTCCCAGTATACCAGACATAGGGGCTCTGCGCCCTGCAGCTCAGTGTAGATGCGAGATCCTTCTAAGCTACAGGACCTTTGATGATGTCATGACCATGTGACCGGTCATGTGGGTGGGAGGAGCCAGGCTGTGGACTGGTAGCGCCTTTATGATCCTCATCTGCTCCTGACTTTGGCTTGAACTGTTGAACATATGAGGTTAGCACCCTAGCACTTACAATTCCGGGTACTTAGGGGTTAATGCAGGAATGATGTGTATGGCCTCATTCACACATTGCAGATTTAGTCAAATCTGCAAACAAGATGTACAGCGAGCTTGTAGCAGAGCTGTGTGTGTCTGCCTACCCAGAGCAGCTGTGTGTGGGGTGCATGTAGCAGAGCTGAGGGTGCTTCATGTGTATAATGCAGCAAAGATAGGTGTATAGTGTGAATCCAGAACAGTAGTGTGTGTGGTGTATGTAGCAGAGCTGTGTGTGTCTGCCTACCCAGAGCAGCTGTGTGTGGGGTGCATGTAGCAGAGCTGTGTGTGTCTGCCTACCCAGAGCAGCTGTGTGTGGGGTGCATGTAGCAGAGCTGAGGGTGCTTCATGTGTATAATGCAGCAAAGATAGGTGTATAGTGTGAATCCAGAACAGTAGTGTGTGTGGTGTATGTAGCAGAGCTGTGTGTGTCTGCCTACCCAGAGCAGCTGTGTGTGGGGTGCATGTAGCAGAGCTGTGTGTGTCTGCCTACCCAGAGCAGCTGTGTGTGGGGTGCATGTAGCAGAGCTGAGGGTGCTTCATGTGTATAATGCAGCAAAGATAGGTGTATAGTGTGAATCCAGCACAGTAGTGTGTGTGGTGTATGTAGCAGAGCTGTATGAGACAGAGGAATGTATAATGTGCACAGCGGAGCTGTGTATGTAAAATGTGCAACACAGTGATATATAATGTGCCACCCAGAGCTGTGTGTGTGTGCGCATGTAGCAGAGCTGTGAATGTAAAATGTGCAAAAACCATGATGCTCTCAAAAAGAGCAAGCAATATAAAACATTGTAGTTTGATACCTTTTACCCCTTAAAGACCGGCCCCATTTTCATTTGTACATTAGCCATAACCTTTTTATTTTTCCATTCACAGTTATATGAGGGCTTATTTTGTGTGGGACAAGATGCATTTTTTAAATGCCGCCAATCAGTTTACCATGTCTTGTATCAGAAAGCAGGAAAAAAATATATTTGTGGGTTAAAAAAACAAAACAAAAAAAAAACCACACACAATTCCACCAAGATTTTTGAGGTTTTCACATCACAGCGTTCACTAAAAATGCCGTCTTTATTCTGCGGCTCAATACGATACTAAACTTGTATGGTTTTTATTTCGTTTAATTACTTTAAAAAATTACTTTTCTATATTTCGGTCTATGTGAGGGCTTGTTTTTGTTTAACGATCAGTAGTTTTCTGGGGGAAGGGGGGGGCCCATACAAAAATTTGCTGTGGGGCCCAGTCACTTCTAGTTACGCCCCTGAGCAGGAGGCTGCTGATTGGCCAGTATTAGCTAGCTGCCCTGCCATTGGTCCATCCTTTCACACCCCCTTCTCTCTGGAGCTGAACACAGCAGGAGGCAGGCGTTCTCACAGTGGATCATGTGACCATGAAGGAGCATGTGACCAGTGACGTCACAGACCTCCTTCTAACAAATCCATTCTAGCATCTACCCAGCATGTATGGCAGGACTCTGCTGAGCAAAGACCATGTGCCCAGGTGAGGTGACCACAGAAGTGCCCTGGCATCTGTCTGCTGCTGGAAGCTCAATGTGGAGCTTTATGAATGTAAAAACTAATAGCCAAGAGGCTAAAGAAACCCCTGCTTGTCGGCTTCTGACCCTAATCTTAACACATAACGTTCATTTGATTGCAATCTACCCTAACACCTAAAGGGATTTTTTTAAAGCCTGCTGTTTCTCTAGAAGATGACCTTATGCTGATAGTAGTGTTAATAGAGTCTCAAAGGTCTGTAAAAATAGGGTAACTGCTTATATAGACCCTTGAGACTCTATTACCACTGCTATAAACATAAGGTCACCTAGAGAAAGAGCAAGTTTTTTAAATTATCTTTTTCCTTTAGGTGTTAAAACATAACTTATTTGATTGCTTGAACACCTAAAGGAAATCAAATTAAAAACCTGCTGTTTCTCAAGATGACCTTATGTCGATAGCAGTGGTAATAGAGTCTGAAAGGTCTATAGAAGCAGTTACCCTATTTTTACAGACCTTTGAGGCTCTATTAACACTACTATCAACATAAGGTCATCTAGAGACACAGCAGGTTTTTAAAAAGATTTTTCCTTTAGGTGTTACAGCAATCAAATGAAAGTTATGTTTTAACACCTAAAGGAAAAACATAATTAAAAAAACATGCTGTTTCTCTAAATGACCTGATGTTGATAGTAGTGTTAATAGAGTCTCAAAGGTTTGTAAAAATAGTGTACCTGATTCCATAGACCTTTGAGACTCTATTACCATGACTTTTAGCATAAGATCGTCTGGAGAAACATCAGGTTTTAAAAAAAAAAAAAAATTTCTTTAGGTGTTAGAGCAATCAAATGGAGGGGGAGAAATGTGACATGGGTGAGGATGGGGTTACATGATGGGCCGGAGACAATGACTGTAGTCTGTCTGTGCCATGGATGGGGAGAAATATGACATGGAGGGCTGATGGCTGACATGGGGGTCTGATCTGAGGCATTGGGGCTGTGCCTGTGAGCTGGGGTCTGATGGCTGGTCTGACCTAAGGTGGAATGAAAAATATTGTTTCCTATTATCCTCCTTTAAAACCTAGGTGCGTCTTATGGGACGAACCTACATTTTGGCGCACCCCCCCCCCCTTCCCCCAGGTGAGCTGAAGGGGTCGGGGGGGGTCGGGGGCGCCAAAATGTAGGTTCGCTTGTGTTGGTAAAAAACCTTGCACCGGCCCTGGGCGCAGGCAAGGGGGGGGGGGGCGCACTTGGGCAGCTCAGCCTCTGTTGGTGGTGGACCTTGTCCCAGCCCTGATCGCAGGCCTTAATCAGTATTTGCTAGAAGCAGGTATATCTCAACCCTCAAACAGAATTTTGTGGAAGCAGGTATATCAAACCCCTAATTAGTATTTTGTGGAAGCAGGTGTATTTCAGGCCTCTATCAATATTTGATGGTAGCAAGGATATCAATCACCTTACTCAATATTTTGTGGAAGCAGGTATATCACAGGACTCAATCAGTATTTGGTGGAAACAAGTATTTAAACCTTTAATCAGTATTTTGTGGAAGCATGTATATCGCAGCCCTCAATCAGTATTTGGTGGAAGCAGGTATATCAAACCCCTTAATCAATATTTTGTGGAAGCAGGTATATCGCAGGCCTCAATCAGTATTTGGTGGAAGGAGGTATATCAAACCCCTTAATCAGTATTTTGTGAATACAGGTGTATCGCAGGCCTCAATCAAAATTTGGTGAAAACAGGAAGACCAAAGGATGCAGTAGAGCCAGCCAGGCGGAGCCGTTACCGGTTGCAATGGTGCAAGACTGAATGATGCAGCAGAGCCAGGCAGGCAGAGCCGTTACTTGTAGCAACGGTGCAGGACCGAAGGATGCAGTAGAGCTGAGGTCAGACGAGCAATGAGTCAGGGCAGGCGGCACAGGAACGTAGTCAGGCAATCCGGGCCGTCAACAGGAGGTAGCAGGATGTCACAGAGTAGCAGGGTAAACCGCAAGGAGAAGGAACAAACCACAAGCAGAAGCTAAAACACAATACTCAAGCAATTAGTACCAGGCTTGAGAGGTTTAAATGTGAAACAGGAAGTAAGATGGCACCCAGCTAAGACACAATTCACCATCTTAACTGAGGGAAAACTTGAGGGCAAGACAATCTGAACTAAACAGACATAGCAAGATGATTCCTGACAAGGTGTATCGTAGGCATCAATTAATATTTGGTGGAAGCAGGTATATCAAACCCCTTAATCAGTATTTTTTGGAAGCAGGTATATCGCACCCCTCAATTAGTATTTTGTGGAAATAGGAATATAGAACCCCTTAATCAATATTTAGTGGAAACAGGTTTATGGCACCCCTCAATCAGTATTTTGTGGAAGCAGTTATATAAAAAAACCTTAATTAGTATTTTGTGGAAGCATGTATAGCGCTCCAATCTATATTTTGTGGAAGCAGGTTTATCACAGGTCTCAATCAGTATTTGGCGGAAGCTGGTATATCAAACCCCTCAATCAGTATTTTGTGGAAGCAGGTATATTGAACCCCTTAATCAATATTTGGTGGAAGCAGGTATATCGCACACCTCAATCTGTATTTTGTGGAAGCAGGTGTATCAAAACCCTTAATCAGTATTTTGTGGAAGCAGGTATATCGCACCCCTCAATCATTATTTTGTATAAACAGGTATTTAAAACCCATAATCAATATTTTGTGGAAGCAGGTATATCGCACCCCTCAATCAGTATTTTGTGGAAGCAGGTATATAAAAACTCCATAATCAGTATTTTGTGGAAGCAGGACCCCTCAATCAGTTTTTTGGGGGCAACAGGTATATCATACCCGTTGCAAATAGTTGTTCCAATAGCACTTGTCCCTCTATATACCCGCGGAATGGTAGCAGAACCGCACACAATTGCTGCACAATGCAAATGCTCTATATACTTTCTATGTTAGAACGTATATTATAGGTATATCACCCCATAATCAGTTTTTTTGGGGCAACAGGTATATCACACCAGTTGCAATTTGTTATTCCAATAGCGTTTGTCCCTTTATATAGCTTTGTTATTGCAGCAGAACCACACACTGCACTATAATATACTCTCTATGTTAGAAATAATATTATAAGTATATCACACACCTTAGTATATCACACCTATCGATAGCACACCTATACCAGTCCTTAAAAGGACTTTTGTGGCCCTATTAGATAGAGTTTGGTGTCCCTATCAGTCTGTCCCTGCTCCACAAAGCAACCTCTCCCTACACTGGTAAAACACAGAATGTAAAATGGCTGCCAGATTGGGTTCTGTTATAGGGTGGGGATGTGTTCATATGCTGAAATGTCTCAATTGGCTGTCCTGTCCCAGCTGATGGATGTGCCATGGGTCAAAGTTCAGCGCAATGCAAAAAAAATTGCCGCATGCGAACATCGACATATGTTTGCATGTTTGGCGAATCGTGAACGAGCAAAGTTCTCCGCAAAACGACCGCCGGGCAAACTGCAAGGCCATCTCTACTCGCTTTCTCTTGAAATTGTCCTAGTGCAACTGGCAGCTGACCCAGTGGATTCAGGCACACAAGTGCACGCGCCAGATGCTCAGAAAATGCACGAAAACTGCAAGAAAACTGCAGGAGAATTCTGAACAGTCACTTAGACAAATATTCTGGTTATTGAGATCCAGATGACACAGCTTTAGCAAAACTGGATACAGGATAGACTGGTGGTCAGTGTAGTGGTGCAGAAACAAACAGGGCAGGCTGGATACTTGGCAGGAACATGGACAATCGTTAACTTAACCAGAACAGAACTGAAAGTGAAACTGGTCCAGAAAAAATGAGAAAATTATTTTTAATTGCTCTACATTATGTTTTTTGTGAGGTAAGGTAACCAAAAAATTTATATTTTGGCACAGTTTAAATATATATTTTTTTAACAACATTCATCTGACAGTCTGACAATGTCTACTTTCTATGTTTGTTTGTTTCAGTTTTACATAATAAAGCATTTTTGAAAACAAAAATTATGTTTTTGTATCTCCATTTTCTGAATGCCCCCTTTTTTTTTTTCTTCCGATCCTCTTGTGCAGGGGCTCGTTTTTTGCAGTAAGAGTTGACGTTTTTACTGGTACCATTTTTGGGTACATATGATTTTTTGATCATTTATTATTACACTTGTGGCAAGAGGACCAAAAAATGTGTTTTGGTGCAGTTTTTATTTATTTATTTTTACAGCGTTTACCTGAGGCATTAGGTCATGTGACTTTTTTATAGAGAAGATCGTTAAGGACGTGGCAATACCTAATATGTCCACTTTTTCTAATTTATTTAAGTTTTACACAATAATAGCATTTTTTAAACCAAAATAATGATGTTTTAGTGTATCCATAGTCTGAGAGCCATAGCTTTTTTATTTTTTGACTGATTGTCTTAGGTAAGGTCAATTTTTGAGATTTTTGTGATGGAAAGTGACAAAAATTGCTTTTTTTTTACACAGTTTAAAATTGTCAGCTATGTCTGTGGTTACTTTGTATGTTGTCTATTTGTAACACTGCATCATTCACTGTGTATTATACCATACAGAGGGATGTAGTGAGTCATAAACTTCCATCCCTATGTTAATTGCTGATCTGATATATGTTATTAATTTGTAACCAGAGGCACTTTGCAGTCTAAAATCTCAGACGCTGCCCCCCGACATGTTTCGCCAGCTAACCTGGCGTCCTCAGGGGTTTTGGTCAGAGTACTCTGCCCATATCTGCCCAAAACCCCTGAGGACGCCAGAGGACAACATACAAAGTAACCACAGACACAGCTGACAATTTTAAACAGTTTTATTAGTCAGTAGACAATTTACTTGCAGGAATAAAAGTTATGTTTTAGATTAGAGCCAGCCAGGCGGAGCCGTTACCGGTTGCAATGGTGCAAGACTGAATGATGCAGCAGAGCCAGGCAGGCAGAGCCGTTACTTGTAGCAACGGTGCAGGACCGAAGGATGCAGTAGAGCTGAGGTCAGACGAGCAATGAGTCAGGGCAGGCGGCACAGGAACGTAGTCAGGCAATCCGGGCCGTCAACAGGAGGTAGCAGGATGTCACAGAGTAGCAGGGTAAACCGCAAGGAGAAGGAACAAACCACAAGCAGAAGCTAAAACACAATACTCAAGCAATTAGTACCAGGCTTGAGAGGTTTAAATGTGAAACAGGAAGTAAGATGGCACCCAGCTAAGACACAATTCACCATCTTAACTGAGGGAAAACTTGAGGGCAAGACAATCTGAACTAAACAGACATAGCAAGATGATTCCTGACAAGGTGTATCGTAGGCATCAATTAATATTTGGTGGAAGCAGGTATATCAAACCCCTTAATCAGTATTTTTTGGAAGCAGGTATATCGCACCCCTCAATTAGTATTTTGTGGAAATAGGAATATAGAACCCCTTAATCAATATTTAGTGGAAACAGGTTTATGGCACCCCTCAATCAGTATTTTGTGCAAGCAGTTATATAAAAAAACCTTAATTAGTATTTTGTGGAAGCATGTATAGCGCTCCAATCTATATTTTGTGGAAGCAGGTTTATCACAGGTCTCAATCAGTATTTGGCGGAAGCTGGTATATCAAACCCCTCAATCAGTATTTTGTGGAAGCAGGTATATTGAACCCCTTAATCAATATTTGGTGGAAGCAGGTATATCGCACACCTCAATCTGTATTTTGTGGAAGCAGGTGTATCAAAACCCTTAATCAGTATTTTGTGGAAGCAGGTATATCGCACCCCTCAATCATTATTTTGTATAAACAGGTATTTAAAACCCATAATCAATATTTTGTGGAAGCAGGTATATCGCACCCCTCAATCAGTATTTTGTGGAAGCAGGTATATAAAAACTCCATAATCAGTATTTTGTGGAAGCAGGACCCCTCAATCAGTTTTTTGGGGGCAACAGGTATATCATACCCGTTGCAAATAGTTGTTCCAATAGCACTTGTCCCTCTATATACCCGCGGAATGGTAGCAGAACCGCACACAATTGCTGCACAATGCAAATGCTCTATATACTTTCTATGTTAGAACGTATATTATAGGTATATCACCCCATAATCAGTTTTTTTGGGGCAACAGGTATATCACACCAGTTGCAATTTGTTATTCCAATAGCGTTTGTCCCTTTATATAGCTTTGTTATTGCAGCAGAACCACACACTGCACTATAATATACTCTCTATGTTAGAAATAATATTATAAGTATATCACACACCTTAGTATATCACACCTATCGATAGCACACCTATACCAGTCCTTAAAAGGACTTTTGTGGCCCTATTAGATAGAGTTTGGTGTCCCTATCAGTCTGTCCCTGCTCCACAAAGCAACCTCTCCCTACACTGGTAAAACACAGAATGTAAAATGGCTGCCAGATTGGGTTCTGTTATAGGGTGGGGATGTGTTCATATGCTGAAATGTCTCAATTGGCTGTCCTGTCCCAGCTGATGGATGTGCCATGGGTCAAAGTTCAGCGCAATGCAAAAAAAATTGCCGCATGCGAACATCGACATATGTTTGCATGTTTGGCGAATCGTGAACGAGCAAAGTTCTCCGCAAAACGACCGCCGGGCAAACTGCAAGGCCATCTCTACTCGCTTTCTCTTGAAATTGTCCTAGTGCAACTGGCAGCTGACCCAGTGGATTCAGGCACACAAGTGCACGCGCCAGATGCTCAGAAAATGCACGAAAACTGCAAGAAAACTGCAGGAGAATTCTGAACAGTCACTTAGACAAATATTCTGGTCATTGAGATCCAGATGACACAGCTTTAGCAAAACTGGATACAGGATAGACTGGTGGTCAGTGTAGTGGTGCAGAAACAAACAGGGCAGGCTGGATACTTGGCAGGAACATGGACAATCGTTAACTTAACCAGAACAGAACTGAAAGTGAAACTGGTCCAGAAAAAATGAGAAAATTATTTTTAATTGCTCTACATTATGTTTTTTGTGAGGTAAGGTAACCAAAAAATTTATATTTTGGCACAGTTTAAATATATATTTTTTTAACAACATTCATCTGACAGTCTGACAATGTCTACTTTCTATGTTTGTTTGTTTCAGTTTTACATAATAAAGCATTTTTGAAAACAAAAATTATGTTTTTGTATCTCCATTTTCTGAATGCCCCCTTTTTTTTTTTCTTCCGATCCTCTTGTGCAGGGGCTCGTTTTTTGCAGTAAGAGTTGACGTTTTTACTGGTACCATTTTTGGGTACATATGATTTTTTGATCATTTATTATTACACTTGTGGCAAGAGGACCAAAAAATGTGTTTTGGTGCAGTTTTTATTTATTTATTTTTACAGCGTTTACCTGAGGCATTAGGTCATGTGACTTTTTTATAGAGAAGATCGTTAAGGACGTGGCAATACCTAATATGTCCACTTTTTCTAATTTATTTAAGTTTTACACAATAATAGCATTTTTTAAACCAAAATAATGATGTTTTAGTGTATCCATAGTCTGAGAGCCATAGCTTTTTTATTTTTTGACTGATTGTCTTAGGTAAGGTCAATTTTTGAGATTTTTGTGATGGAAAGTGACAAAAATTGCTTTTTTTTTTACACAGTTTAAAATTGTCAGCTATGTCTGTGGTTACTTTGTATGTTGTCTATTTGTAACACTGCATCATTCACTGTGTATTATACCATACAGAGGGATGTAGTGAGTCATAAACTTCCATCCCTATGTTAATTGCTGATCTGATATATGTTATTAATTTGTAACCAGAGGCACTTTGCAGTCTAAAATCTCAGACGCTGCCCCCCGACATGTTTCGCCAGCTAACCTGGCGTCCTCAGGGGTTTTGGTCAGAGTACTCTGCCCATATCTGCCCAAAACCCCTGAGGACGCCAGAGGACAACATACAAAGTAACCACAGACACAGCTGACAATTTTAAACAGTTTTATTAGTCAGTAGACAATTTACTTGCAGGAATAAAAGTTATGTTTTAGATTAAACAATAGCATAAAAAGAAAGTCCAGCAAAAGTATAACCCTAAATAGTGGATAATCTTTATTCATATTAACAAAACAAACATATGTCCTATCATGTCCAAACACAAGCGTGTCCACCAACAATATAATGGGCGACGGATGACCCTGATAATGATACTAAACCTAGGCCCTGTGCCCAGGGGCGACTCCTGAAGGTGGAGACCCCCCGTCCTCGAACCTCACTGGCAACTCCTAGTTATCCCTAAAAAGGAAGGGTGGATATAGAGAATATTGGTGGACAGGTCAGGTTTGGACACAAGAGGATAAAAAATGCACAGTGTATACACCCCTCCTGACTTCGGTTGATCGTCTGGCCCTCTCTGACTTTGCCGGGTGCGTGAAGCACCTAAGTGCTATTATCACTAACGGTGAATCATTATCTTTCACCGATTTAGCTATCTTTGCATATCTAATTTATCTATCTATAACTAGTAACTTACATTTTGTTCTATGATCTACTTTCCGTTAAGCCACTCCCCTCTAGATATTGTCTATACCTCCCTGTCCCCCAGGCTTAATATTGCCAAAATCATTAAAGGCTCGTGGACACCATATTCCCTCCTGACCATGAGCGGCGGTATCTCTGCCCAATTTATATTAATATGGTCTCTTTTTTCATGAGTTATGAGCTATAAGCATCGCTCACATGTATGCTGGCCGGGCATGCGCTCCACTGTGGAACGCATGTCCATCGCTGATGACGTCCCTAACTTACGTCTCTTACAGTTCCCAGCATCTCAATACGCTGCGGTGCTTTACAACGATAATGCCTGACGTCACTTCCGGGGCTCCGATACCGGAAGTCACTCATGCGGCGTGCGTTCCACAGTGGAACGCACATGCCTCTTCTATGCTGGCCGCCACCTGTGGAGCATTAACTAATTAGTATCACTTATGGGGAGGGAATTCGGTATATAAGGGGTTGGCCTCCTGAGGCTTACTGTTGGACCCTGGGAGAGGTCACCACATCTAACATGGGAGGATAAGCGCCTTGACAGCACCCACAGTGAGTAACCCTAGCCTTTCTGTGATCCTGTATACAGATGACCGTTATGTTTCTGAGAGACTTTACATCTATTCACTTGCTTTGGTACCTAGGGAACGTAGGATTTATGGCCTGTGTTTGAACAGGAACGATGTTATAGGATTCAGCACGTCCTCACAGGTACGCACACTTGGTCCATTTGGGCTTTTGATTATGAGTGAATGAACATATTCCTCATCTGACCGGCCACCTTTACCTATTTTAGTTTATCATCTTTATAAACATATTGGAATCTGGCATACCATCTGGTCATACTCCTTCATTGGGGGTAATCTAGGCTGGTCAAAAAGCGTGGCTCTATCGACAGAATATTGCCCCCGGATACAGTGAGTGACCCTCTTGAATGAGGCCCTTTTTGTGGTGATGGTCCCTCACTATTATATACCTGGGTGTTTGGCCATAAGCATTTGTTTGTATCTATGTACATCGGAATTTTTTTCTGTTTTTGTCCACAGGTTCCATTAGACTGACTGTTCTTCTTTGCCTCCCTTCACTTCTCCCAGTAAGGCCATCTGGTCCAATCTTTTAATTACTGACTGTCATTTGACATCCCCTTCTGACGGTCAGCTGACACCGTTTATGTCCCATTGATGTATTGTGGTTGTCCTAGCTTGGGCTTCCTTCCGTCGGACATAGTTTATAACTATTATCCAATTTAACTGATTTACCCCCTGATGATCCCACACAGTGGGGGAAACGCGTTGGGGTTTTACACAGTTATATCTGTGTCATTTTTCTAGGTGTCGTCAGTGTTATGTAGTCTTTTGCACTGTGTACCTTTTGGTAATTTTACCAGGAGGGGTGTATACACTGTGCATTTTTTATCCTCTTGTGTCCAAACCTGACCTGTCCACCAATATTCTCTATATCCACCCTTCCTTTTTAGGGATAACTAGGAGTTGCCAGTGAGGTTCGAGGACGGGGGGTCTCCACCTTCAGGAGTCGCCCCTGGGCACAGGGCCTAGGTTTAGTATCATTATCAGGGTCATCCGTCCCCCATTATATTGTTGGTGGACACGCTTGTGTTTGGACATGATAGGACATATGTTTGTTTTGTTAATATGAATAAAGATTATCCACTATTTAGGGTTATACTTTTGCTGGACCTTCTATTTCTAAATTTAACCCAAGACATTTGATATATCCAATTACGCTGGTTTTTAATAGCATAAAATGGCTTTATTGGTCTTAAGGACCATTTTGAAATAATCTATGAAACCTATAAGGGACAAATATATGTTGTGTGGAAATTTAGATAAAAACTTAACAAATATCTTACTAAGAAAGGGATTTGTTGTTACTAAGAAAGGGATAATATTGTAAATGATACATTTTGAAAGGAGGATAATTTTCAGCACTATGCTTTTTTCTTTTTTTACTGGCCATATACTTATAAATTGCCTGTAACCAGCACTAATGGATATACTCAATTTGTATTAACTTCTATTTTCATTCTACAATAATCAGGAGTTAGCTCATAAATACGATCATTTGTGCGATCTTTTATCTGTTTGCATGTGGGGATCTGCTAATAACAACATTGATTTTTATGGGAGCATAATAGATGCGATCATTGACAAACAAGCAAATTATCATTCATCAGTCAACCACTAAGCATGTTTACACTAGGCAAAAAACTGTAAATATCATTTATATAATTATTGTCCCATGTTAAAAAAGGCCCTAGTTTAAAAAAAATTAAATTGTTGTAATTATCGAATCTTCTTAAAAAACTCTTTTCATTTCTTACATTTGTCTTGAAAATTTTCAAATTTGGTCATAATTGATGGGTTGCAAGTATGAGTATATTCTAAGGGTACAGCCATATATGGTGCAAATGCTGTAAATATTTTGCAGTGAAATTTCATGGGGGGAAATCTGCAGCATTTACACTAATCCACTTGCTTCAGAGAAACTCTGCAGCACAAACTGATTTGTGCTGCAGGTTGTCAATCCACAGCATGACAATTTATGCTGAGCATTTTGCAATGCAAAGGTTGAAAGCAGCAGTAAGAGACCTGCAATGATTAGGAATGCAATGCCATCGGAAAAACAAGCCCATTTTATGCAGTTCTTGCTGTAGTGGACTTAAGCAAAATCAACGGAAAATCTGCAACATCCAACATGTGTGGTCCAACATGTGTTGCCATAACCGAAATTGCATTCCATATATTATTTGATATTTTTATTCTCAAAAAATTACAGCTTAATATATATTAGGGACAATGATTATAAAACAGCATTCTTTAATAAACAGCAACATTTATAAATTGAAGTTTCCCTTCAAAAGTAACCTTCCATTCTGTAGCAAAAGCAAAATAAAAATACAGCCTACACCTTAAGTTGGCATGAGCTGCTGTAGGATGAATAAATAGGCGCATACATCATTTTCAAAAGATTGAAAAACACTGCTGTCAGTTTTGATGCCCTCCCTTGTAATCAAATAAGTCAACCTCTTTAATGAAATGCTGGCCATTCTTCAAATATGTTGGATTCACAGTCATAATGATTTTTTAATAATTCATCAAAAGCTGTTTTATGGCTCCCAGTTTACTTACTACTGTGCAATGTCAAACATCAGATCAATTTGGATAAAAGTGAATGTATCTGCTCTTTTTCCAATCTTTCAAATGATTTATTTCCAAGCTCATTGACTTCAAGGTGAATTTGACTTTCTCGCCCACCTACCTTAAGTACTACAGTGTACAGTGTCTTAAAATACATAACTCCATTTCTCTCATTTAGATTAGCACTAATTGATATACTCTGTCTCAAGGATTCCTCTGATATTCTCCCAGAGCCTGAACATGCAGACATAAACATTTGCTGCAGATAAATCTCAAGGTCACAAAAATCAAGTTAGCAAAAGGCAAGTAGAAGAATAAGTAGCATACCATTAAAGGGGTGTGGTCACTTCAGCAAATAGCATTTATTATGTAGAGAACGTTAATACCAAGGCACTTACTAATGTACTGTGATTGTCCATATTGCTTCCTTTGATGGCTGGATTCATTTTTTCATCAGATTATACACTGCTCATATCCATGATTGCGACCACCCTGCAATCCATCAGCAGTGGCTGTGCTTGCACACTATAAAAAAAAAGCACCAGCCTATGTGAGCTCCCACGGTCCTGACCACCAGAGAGGCCGGCACTTTTTCCCATAGTTTGCACGCATGGCTACCGCTTATGGATTGTGGGGTAGTCATTATCATGGAAAACAAGCCGTGTATTATTTGATGGAAAAATGAATCCAGCCAGCAAAGGAAGCAATATGCATAATAACAATACACAAGTAAGTGGCTTGTATTAACTTTTTGTACATGATGAATGCCACATGCTGAAGTGACACAACCCCTTTAAGGGGGTTATCCAACTTTTTTCCAACTTCAGAGAGTGGCCATACCCGCAGTGGTGATCATTCTTACCTGGTCACCGCCTCTGGATTCCAGCTCCATCTCTCCGCCACCGACTCTTCAGCTCCCTTTTCCCTCAGCATCAACAACCTGTTAATGGGGGGCATGTGACCGCTAAAGCAAATCACTGCCCGCAATGCTAACCTGTCATCTATGCAGAAGAGCACTCTGGATCATGTTCCTTATAAATGACGGGTTACCGCTGCACCCAGTGATTTTCTGCAGAGGCCACATGCCCTCTGTTAACAAGAGGTTGATGTCGAGAGAGATGGGAGCTGCAGAGTCAGCGATGGAGCAGTGGCACCAGAACTCAGCATTGGGGAAAAGGCAAATATGATCACCACTGGGGTTCGGCCACCCTCTGAGGTCTGAAAAAAAGTCGGATAGCCCATTTAATTGTGCAGTTAGATAAAACCAGAATCTGGGCTGAGAAATAAAGCCAGGTATAATATGAGAGGGCAGTCCCAGATGCATGAGCCAGAGGTTAAAATAAATGTAGTCAAATGCAAACAATTGTCCAGTGGAAGGATGTAGAGCTAGCACATTATGATTGCCTGCACTCTATCCTTGTGAAAAAGTCAGATGAGCATATTTCTTGAAAGTCATTTCAGGTCTGGTTCTAATGAATCGGTCAGCAGATGATTCTATTCAAGTACAAATAAATTTGACCCAAATAAATAGTGCTCGGAATGCCCTGGAAAGATGTATATGAAACTCTGTAGCCTTACAGTACAGTATCCAACCCTTTTTGAGCACTTTATCTAGCATTAGTGATGAGCGGCAGGGGCAATTTTCGAATTCGCAATATTTCACGAATATTTGGGCGAATATTCGCCATATATTCGAGAATTCGTGAATTCGTGATTTCCAGGCATTATTTTCTTGATTGCGAAAATTCGCATAACATTCGCATGCACTGGTATTTAAAAAAAAAAATCAAATCAAATATTCGCGAATTCTCGAAGTGCCGATATTTGCGATTAAAATTCGTAATTCGAATATTCGTGATCAACACTATCTAGCATTAGTAATGTCAAAGTGACATATATGACTATGGATAAATGCATGGTAGCTGGAAGTAACAAACGGCCTGTTTAAAAACACATTGTACTGTGACATTTGCTTTTTAACTTTAACCACCTCCAGACCGCCTAACGCATTCGATTCATTCCTCCTAGACGCATATTCGCGTCATCTTGCGAGACGCGAGATTTCCTGTGAACGCGCGCACACAGGAGCGCGCATTCACAGGAACTGCAGGTAAACGAGCTGATCTACAGCCTGCCAGCGGCGATCATTCGCTGGCAGGCTGTAGATCCGATTTTTTTAACCCCTGAAAGGTATATTTGACGCTGTTTTGTTAACAGCGTCTAATATACCTGCTACCTGGTCCTCTGGTGGTCCCTTTTGCTTGGATCGACCACCAGAGGACACAGGCAGCTCTGTAAAGTAGCACCAAACACCACTACACTACACCCCCCCTGTCACTTATTAACCCCTTATTAACCCTTGATCACCCCATATTAGTCTCCCTGATCACCCCCCTGTCATTGATCACCCTCTGTAAGGCTCCATTCAGACGTCCGTATGTGTCTTGCGGATCCGCGGATCCACGGATCGGATCCGCGGATCCGCAAAACACATACGGACGTCTGAATGGAGCCTTACAGGGGGGTGATCACCCCATATAGACTCCCTGATCACACCCTGTCATTGATCACCCCCCTGTAAGCCTCCATTCAGACATCCGTATGTGTTTTGCGGATCCACGGATCCGCGGATCCGCAAAACACATTCAGACATCTGAATGGAGCCTTACAGGGGGGTGATCAATGACAGGGGGGGTGATCACCCCATATAGAATCCCTGATCACCCCCTGTCATTGATCACCCCCCTGTAAGGCTCCATTCAGATGTCCGAATGTGTTTTGCGGATCCGTGGATCCACAAAACACATACGGACGTCTGAATGGAGCTTTACAGGGGGGTGATCAATGACAGAGGGGTGATCAGGGAGTCTATATGGGGGGATCACCCCCCTGTAAGGCTCCATTCAGACGTCCGTATGTGTTTTATGGATCCACGGATCCACGGATCCTCGGATCCGCAAAACACATACGGAGCATTACAGGGGGCCTTACAGGGGGGTGATCACCCCATATAGACTCCCTGATCACCCCCCGGTCATTGATCAGCCCCCCTGTAAGGCTCCATACAGACGTCTGAATGGAGCCTTACAGGGGGGTGATCACCCCATATAGACTCCCAGATCACCCCCCTATCATTGATCACCCCCCTGTAAGGCTCCATTCAGACGTCCGTATGTGTTTTGCGGATCCACGAATCCGCAAAACACATTCGGACGTCTGAATGGAGCCTTACAGGGGGGTGATCAATGACGGGGGTGATCACCCCATATAGACTCCCTGATCACCCCCCTGTCATTGATCACCCCCCTGTAAGGCTCCAGTCAGACGTCCGTATGTGTTTTATGGATCTGCGGATCCGCAAAACACATACGGACGTCTGAATGGAGCCTTACAGGGGGTGATCACCCCATGTAGACTGCCTGATCACCCCCCTGTCATTGATCACCCTCCTGTAAGGCTCCATTCAGACGCCTGTATGTGTTTTGCGAATCCACGGATCTGCAAAACACGGACACCGCGGATCCGCAAAACACGGACACCGGCAATGTGCTTTCCGCATTTTGCGGATCCGCACATTGCCAGAACTATATAGAAAATGCCTTTTCTTGTCTGCAATTGCGGACAAGAATAGGACATGTTCTATAGGCTCTACAAAAAACGCAGTGTTCGCCCGATCAGGCCTGATCTTGTGCACACACTTGCGTTCAGTCCGCCCCACCGCAGTGACCGAATTTTTTTTTTTCTGATCACTGCAAAAACACCGTAAAATCGCTGCGGCGCTATAAAAAGATCACTTTTGATGGGTATGGCGAGTTCATAGAAGATTTTTATTATTTTTTGTCACAAGTTAGCAAAAATAGATTTTTTTTTATAGTTTTTTTGTTTTTTCTTACAAAGTCTCATATTCCACTAACTTGTGACAAAAAATAAAATCTCACATGAACTCACCATACCCCTCACGGAATCCAAATGCGTAAATTTTTTTAGACATTTATATTCCAGACTTCTCACGCTTTAGGGCCCCTAAAATGCCAGGGCAGTATAAATACCCCACATTCGTGAGGGACATGGCGAGTTCATGTAAAATTTTATTTTTTGTCACAAGTTAGTGGAATATGAGACTTTGTAAAGGAAAATAAAAATAAAAATAAATAAAAAATCATTTTCCGCTAACTTGTGCCAAAAAAAAATATTCTAGGAACTCGCCATGCACCTCACAGAATACCTTGGGGTGTCTAATTTCCAAAATGGGGTCACTTGTGGGGTATTTATACTGCCCTGGCATTTTAGGGGACCTAAAGCGTGAGAAGTAGTTTGGAATCCAAATGCGTAAAAAATGCCCTGTGAAATCGTAAAGATTCTCTTTGGAATTTGGGCCCCATTGCGCACCTAGGCTGCAAAAAAGTGTCACACATGTAGTATCGCCGTACTCAGGAGAAGTAGGGCAATGTGTTTTGGGGTGTATTTTTACATATACCCATGCTGGGTGAGAGAAATATCTCTGTAAATTACAACTTTAAAAAAAAAAATTATACAAAGTTGTCAATTTACAGAGATATTCCTCTCACCCAGCATGGGTATATGTAAAAATACATCCCAAAACACATTGCCCTACTTCTCCTGAGTATGGCGATACTACATGTGTGACACTTTTTTGCAGCCTAGGTGCGTAAAGGGGCGAAAGTCCAACGAGTACCTTTAGGCTTTACAGGGTTGCTCACAATTTAGCCTCGCCCAAAATGCCAGAACAGTAAACACACCCCACAAATGACCCCATTTCGGAAAGTAGACACCCCAAGGTTTTCTCTGAGGGGCATATTGAGTCCATGAAAATTTTAACTTTTTGTCACAAGTTAGCGGAAAGGGAGACTTTGTAAGAAATAAAAAAAAAAAATCTATTTCCGCTAACTTGTGCCAAAAAAAAAAACTTCTAAGAACCCGCCATGCCTCTCACGGAATACCTTGGGATGTCTTCTTTCCAAAATTGGGTCACTTGTGGGGTATTTATACTGCCCTGGCATTTTAGGTGCCCTAAAGCGTGAGAAGAAGTCTGGAATCCAAATGCCTAAAAATGCCCTCCTAAAAGGTACTCATTGGAATTTGGGCCCCTTTGCGCACCTAGGCTGCAAAAAAGTGTCAAACATGTGGTATCTCCGTACTCAGGAGAAGTTGGGCAATGTGTTTTGGGGTGTCTTTTTACATATACCCATGCTGGGTGAGAGAAATATCTCTCTAAAATGACAACTTTGTATAAGAAAATGGGAAAAGTTGACATTTACAGAGATATTTCTCTCACCCAGCATGGGTATATGTAAAAATACACCCCAAAACACATTGCCCAACTTCTCCTGAGTACAGCAATACCACATGTGTGACACATTTTTGCAGCCTAGGTGCGCAAAGGGGCCCAAATTCCAAAGAGTATCTTTACGATTTCACAGGGCATTTTTTACGCATTTGGATTCCAGACTTCTTCTCACGCTTTAGGGCCCCTAAAATGCCAGGGCAGTATAAATACCCCACAAGTGACCCCATTTTGGAAAGAAGACACCCCAAGGTATTCCATGAGGGGTATGGTGAGTTCATGTAAAATTTTATTTTTTGTCACAAGTTAGTGGAATATGAGACTTTGTAAGAAAAAAAATAAAAATCATCATTTTCCGCTAACTTGTGCCAAAAAAAATAAATTCTAGGAACTCGCCATGCCCCTCACGGAATACCTTGGGGTGTCTTCTTTCCAAAATGGGGTCACTTGTGGTGTATTTATACTGCCCTGGCATTTTAGGGCACCTAAAGCGTGAGAAGTAATTTGGGCCCCTTTGCACACCTAGGCTGCAAAAAAGTGTCACGCATGTGGTATCGCTGTACTCAGGAGAAGTTGAGCAGTTATATGTATTGATAGACAAACATCAGCCGGGACGGTTCGCGAACGCGATCAAATGTTTGCGAACTGCAAGTTTGCGGCGGGCCCCATTCACTTTAAAGGCAGGCGAACCTGAAAAAACTTCAGCTCATATTTGCAGCCACCAAATACTTAGTAGAATTGCACAAATAGTCCCACAACATGGACAGTGAAATACTAGAGGGGGATCAATGACAAAAATTCCAACCAAAAATATGTATCTTAATCAGGGGACATTTTTATGCGTCTTAAAGGGAAATTCTCAGAAATGTGCCCTGTCGGAGCCTAGAAATTTTTTATTTTAGACCATGGTAGTACGGGCCTTGAAAATTAGGCATTCACCTGACAAAAGAAATTCTTATTATGTGGCTCGAGGTACATTATGCGGTCAATGGATCAAAATGTTACTGTAGGCCACTGGACTACAGGCCCCAAACATTAGGCATTCACCGGACAGAAAAGATCAAGTGATTATGTGGCTGGAGGTATATTACACAGTCAAATACAGTGTAAATACAGTACAAATACAGGTCAAATACATATGTTTTAAAGAACTAAAAATATAAAACTGGATTAAAAACATGGCTAACGAAATCCCCCCTCTTGTGATAATAGTTGAATTTTGATAACACCTGGTCGTATGCGGCTGTAGGAAGATTACACGTCATTGGATATCAATTTTACAGCCAGCCAGTGGACTACAGGCCCCAAAAATTATGCATTCAGCATACAAAAAATAACAAGTAAGTATGTGGCTGGAGGTAGATTACACGATCATTGGATATCAATTTTACAGCAGGCTAGTGGACTACAGGCCCCAAAAATTATGCATTCAGCGTACGGAAAAGAACAAGTAAGTATGTGGCTGGAGGTAGATTACACGGTCATTGGATATCAATTTTACAGCAGGCCCGTGGACTACAGGCCCCAAAAATTATGCATTCAGCGTACGGAAAAGAACAAGTAAGTATGTGGCTGCAGGTAGATTACACGGTCATTGGATATCAATTTTACAGCAGGCCAGTGGACTATAGGCCCCAAAAATTATGCATTCAGCATACAGAAAAGAACAAGTAAGCATGTGGCTGGAGGTAGATCACACGATCATTGGATATCAATTTTACAGCAGACCAGGGGACTACAGGCCCCAAAAATTATGCATTCAGTGTACAGAAAATTATGGTTTATTAGACGGTCAATGGATATCAATTTTACTGAATGCCAGTACAAAGACATGTTTAAAAAAACTAAAAATATAAAACTGGATTAAAAACATGGCTAACGAAATCCCCCCTCTTGAAAAAACCCCTAAAGATAATAGTTGAAACACGTGGTTGTCACAGGTGTTGAATGCCACAGAGGCCCAAAACATTAGGCATTCACCAGACAAAAAAGGCCCTTTATGCCGCTGTATTTACCTAAGACAGGGACTATTATTTGTTCAGGGTGGTGGCGGATATTTGTGGGCTGTCATGAGGAAATTCAATTAAACGTGGTCGTCACATGTGTTGAATTTCTCCAAGATCCATGCCTCATTCACTTTTAGAAATGTGAGGTAGTCGTGAGCTGGCGAGTGCGCTTATCGGTCACGATCCCCACTGCTGCACTGAACGCCCTTTCGGACAAGACGCTGGGCGAGGGGCAAGCCAAGAGTTCTATGGAAAATTGCGCCGGCTCTAGCCACAGGTCAAGCCTGCACACCCAGTAGTCCAGTGGTTCCTCGCTTCTCAGAGCGTCCACATCGGCTGTTAACCCGATGTACTCGGACACCTGTCGGTCTAGGCGTTCCCTGAGGCTGGATCCGATGGGTTGGCTGCAAGAATAATCTAATATCCGAAATTACCAACACATCTTCAAACCGCAACTGTTTCTCTGTGAGAGGAAATTCCTCTAACAGTGCCCGCAAAAGCAGCATTTCTAGAAGCAAGGTCTGGAAGTGCTGCATTCTGCCAGCCCTCTGTGATGCTGGTAACATGTCCGCCACTTTGTGTTTGTAACGGGGGTCTAAGTACGTTGCCACCCAGTACTGGTCCTTTATGCTTTTTATACGGGGATCCCTCTTCAAACACTGGAGCATGACGACCCACATTTTCAATAAACTGGAAGCGGAGGAGTGGCCTGTCTCCTGCTCATCGCCCAGGATAATGTCGTCCTCTGTCTCCTCCCCCCAGCCACGGACAACACCAGGGATCCCAGAAAAGTTTAAAGCATGCTCTTCTTGCTCCTCCTCCACCCCGGCACCATCCTCCTCTGACTCCTCTTCAACTCCTGTTGACTTGTCTCAGATGGAGTAGACCCCTGGGAATTCATCCAGCATTGCGACTTCCTCATCTTCCTGCTCCTGCTCCTAGACAGCTTGATTAATGACACAACGCAATGACCGCTCCAGAAAGAAGGCGTAAGGTACGATGTCACTGATGGCGCCCTGGCTGCGACTGACCAGTTTGGTGATCTCATCAAATGGCCGCAGAAGTCTGCATGCGTCGCGCATAAGCAGCCACTGGCGCGGTAAAAAGAACCAAGCTCCCCAGAACCTGTCCTGCTGCAGAGTTCGTACAGGTAGTAGTTAACGGCACATTTCTGCTGGAGCAGCCTATCAAGCATATACAAGGTGGAGTTCCAATTGAGCGGGGTTAGACACTGATCGGCCTGTGACGGCAAAGCTGAAAGGAGTGCAGGACTGGTGTGACTCTTGGCTTCCATGCACAACAGCCGCAGCACAGCATGGCAATGTCTCACCTGACATATCGAATAGGTTCTGGAGAGGTTGGGGGGCGGAGCGGAAGAGGCGGTAGCAGTGGAAAAGGAGGAGTCAGCCGAAGAGGAGACGGAGGATGGAGTAGGAGGAGGAGAAGAAGAGGCAGGCCTGCATGCAATCCGTGGCGGTAACATCAAATCCACACAGGTGCCACAGGTTGCATGCTTGACGGCCATCAGAAGGTTCACCCAGTGGGCAGTAAAAGTTATGTACCTTCCCTGCCCATGTTTGCTAGACCACGTGTCTGTGGTAAGATGTATCTTGGCACCGACACTGTGTGCCAGAGATACATTCAATTGCCTCTGTCGCACGCGCCTTCTGCAACTTCCCACTTAGGATCCGGCCTGGTGCACCTGCCCGACCACTACCACTCCTGATGAATGGCCTGCCTCTTTCTCTGCCCGTTATTTTCAAAATGACACTGTGAGAAAAGTCCCTATAGAAGAGCAGTATCTGTGGAAGAATGTATATTACACCCCTGCCTCAATCAGTTTTTTTGGGGGGCAACTGTGTATCTGCGGTAATGCAGCAAAACCACAAACAAATGCTGCACTACCCAAATGCACTATATAGAAAGTATATTATTGATATATAACACACCTGCTTTAATCAGTTTTTTGGGGGGCAACTGGTATATCACACCAGTTGAAATTATTTGTTCCAATAGCGTTTGTCACTATGTGTAGCTGTGGTAACGTGGTAACGCAGCAGAACCGCAAAAAAATGCTGCACTATCCAAATGCACTATATAGAAAGTATATTATTGGTATATAACACCCCTGCCTCAATCACTTTTTTGGGGGGGCAACTGGTATATTACACCAGTTGAAATTATTTGTTCCAATAGCGTTTGTCACTCTGTGTAGCTGCGGTAACGCAGCAGAACCGCAAACAAATGCTGCACTATCCAAATGCACTATATAGAAAGTATATTATTGGTATATAACACCCCTGCCTCAATCACTTTTTTTTGGGGGGGGGCAACTGGTATATTACACCAGTTGAAATTATTTGTTCCAATAGCGTTTGTCACTCTGTGTAGCTGCGGTAACGCAGCAGAACCGCAAACAAATGCTGCACTATCCAAATGCACTATATAGAAAGTATATTATTGGTATATAACACCCCTGCCTCAATCACTTTTTTGGGGGGGCAACTGGTATAACACGCCAGTTGAAATTATTTTTTATAAGAGCGTTTGCCCCTCTGTATAGCTGCAGTATCACAGCAGAAACGCACACAACTGCTGCACAATACAAATGCACTATAATATACTTTCTATGTTAGAAAGTATATTATATCACACCCCTCAGTAAGTCACACCTATCGATAGCACACCTTTTCCAGTCCTTAAAAGGCCCTTTTAGCTAGCGTTTTTTGGTGTCCCTAACAGTCTGTCCCTGCTCCACACAACAACCTCTCCCTACACTGGCAAAAGACTGAATATAAAATGGCGGCCAGATCGGGTATATTTATAAGGTAGGGGGTATGTCCATGTGCTGAAACGTTTTAATTGGCAGTCCTGTCCCACCTGATGGATGTGTCATGAGTCAAAGTTCTGCACAATATAAAAGAATATGGCGCCGGCGGACATCGCCATATATTCGTCCGCGAAACGACCGCCAGGCGAACCGCAAGGCCATCTCTAGTTATATGTTTCTAATGTCCTTTTTGGCGTGTATTAGTGGCAAAAACATATATATTATTTGCCGTTCAGTGGTGCAGTTATACGTTCTAATGCCTTCTGTGGCGTGTATAAGTGGAAAAAATGAAGGGCCTATTTGCTGTTCAGCGGTGCAGTTATATGTTCTATAGGTCTTTTTGGCGTGTATTAGTGGCAAAAAAAATATATATTCGCTGTTCAGCAGTGCAATTATATATTCTAAAGCCTTTTGTGGCATGTAAGAGTGGAAAAAAGTAAGGGCCTATTTGACGTTCAGCGGTGCAGTTATATGTTTAAAAGCCTTCTTTGGCGTGTATTAGTGTGTAAAAAAGGGATTATTAGACGTTGTGTGGTGAAGTGAGAAAATTATAGACATTTTAGGGGTGTTTTAATTTGCTTTTTATTTATTTATTTAATCTAACAGTATGTCAGACAGAGAAGTTCCAGGCCCTGCATAGGGGAGTAGCAGAGGCCTAAATGTTTCTGGCGCAGGCACAGGTCGCAGCAGAGTAAGGGGGCATAGCAGAAGGAGTCGCAGCGAGAGGCCTGAGTTCCCGGTGTCATCTAGCGGTCGTGTCTTGACCAGCAACCCAGCGGTTCTTGAATGGTTGACTCAGTCATCCACTTCGTCCCAAGTGACATAAGACACCCCCAGCCAACAGTCGGTGGGTTCGTCAGACACAACCCTTAGTTGGCATGGCCCGGGAACAGGCCCTGTGCCCTTACTTGCCCTCAACCTGCCTCTGTCCTTTGCTGTTCCCTCAGCCACAGAAATATTGTATGCTATGGGCTCAGCTCCACTATACAGCGAGGACGAGCTACTAGAGGACAGTCAGCAGCTACTGCCCAGCCAAGATCTGGAGGAGACATCCGCCGCTTCCTCCGCTAGGTGGGCAAGTAGTCATCAGGAGAGTGGCGTGGGAGGTGGTGTTGTGAGTGGTCAGGCTCCTGACCCAGAGACCATTGAGGAGGACATCAGTGATATGCAGACAGTACTCAATGATGATGATGTAGCTGATCGCACTTGAAAGTCAGGTGAATTAGTGGCTTTATCATTACCGGGAGAAGAGGGTGGCAGCTCGCCTGTGAGACCGCTGCAGAGCCAACAAGTCACTAGCGTGGTCGGGAGTCAGCAGGGTGGCAGCAGTGGGAGGAGCCATACATGCCCGGGGTAGACCACCCGCTTCGCAGGAGCCTACCTGCCTGGAAAGTAGTGGTGCAGGGGTTCATGGAAGTAGCGGCAGTAGCAATCAGTCAGTGCAGAGTGTTGGGGGTAAAATCACCTACTTGGAGGTGTGGCAGTTTTTTGATAAGCCGCCGGAGGAGGTGAACATGGCCATTTGTAGAATCCATGGGCAGAAGGTGAAGTGTGGCCAGGGTGCCAATATTGTCACCACGGCCCTGCGTCAACATATGAAGCATCACCATAAAGTGGCCTGGGAGAACCGTGGCTCCGATGTGGTGGTCCTGCCTGCCGCAGCAACCGCTGCATCACCCAGTTGCACGCACCCGATTTCAGGCAGTCAAGGTTCCACCACCTCAGCAGAAGGGAGCTGTCTGTCATTCCCATCATCTGCTGGTCCTGATGCTCCTGCTCCTTCTCCTACTCCTCGTCAGTCATTCCGTCAGCAATCAATCACCTAAGCCATTGCCAAGAGACAACAGTATACGTGCACTCATCCAACGGCGAAGAAGCTGGATGTGGTCCTGGCCAAGTTGCTGCAGTCCCTCCTTTTCTAAGTGGTGGACTCTGCACTTTTCAGAGAACTGATGGCTTTTGCCGAGCCGAGGTGGAGAGTCCGAAGCCATCATTTCTTTGCCAAAAAGACAGTACCAGCCCTGCACACATACTTAGAACAGAAGGTGGGCCAGTCCTTGAGCCTGTCAGTGTCCGCCAAAGTGCACTGCATCGCCAATGTGTGGAGCTATAACTACGGTCAGGGACAGTACATGTCCTTTATGGCCCACTGGGTAAATGTGGTTGTCACCGCCAGTTCTGTGAGAAGGTCTGACAGACGTTCTGCTCTACCTCTTGTATGACGTTCTTTGTTTTGGTTTCACTTTGTCATCTCCTTTCCTTCTGCCAGGTGTCACTTATTTAGACTAATCATCTTCCTTTATATTCCCTCCCATACTGCCTCACTTTGCGGTTTATACTACTTCCTGGATGAAGTGTTCACTGCTGGAGGCTGCTGCTTGCTCAGATAAGTCTTTCCTTTATTGTGTTTCCTTGCTGGCTTGATTCTAGGTGACCCTGACTCCCTCCGTATTAAGTGCAGGAAGCCGGTGGTTGTGTCCCCTCACTATTATAGGGCTTTTCAGGTGTCACACAGTCTTAGGTACGTGGGCATGCAATCGTCTACCATTGAGACCCTTGCATGTGCATAGCAGTCAGGGAGAGCTCTTAGAGTTTTAAAGGGCTCACTTATATGCTCCTTAGTTTGGGATCAAGCCAGTCGGTCGTTTATTTATAAGTTCCAGCTATCTGCAACTTCCCCCGTGACATTATAAACCACCAAAACTGTCTTAAGCATGGATCCGGTTTCAGCCTTGATTGACCGCATGCAAGGTCATTCGCTGGAGGTAGCAGATCTCCGTAAAACTGTGTCTCAGTTTCAGGTGACCGGTTCTGCTGGCGTTCATGGAGTTTGTTCCGAGCCTAAGATCTCACTTCCGGATAAGTTCTACGGGGGTAGTGAGAATTTTGTTCGCTTTAGAGAGGCTTGCAAACTCCATTTTCGCCTACTTCCCCATTCCTCTGGTGATGAGGAGCAGGGAGTGGGGATCATCATCTCGCTGCTCAGGGATAATACTCAGTCTTGGGCCTTATCGCTGCCGGTGGGGGAACGGCCCCTCTGATCGGTGGAAGAATTTTTTGTAGCCCTGGGGCAGTTATATGATGACCCGGATCGTATTGCTCTGGCTGAATCTAAACTGCGTCTTTTATGCCAGGGTAAACAGTCCGCAGAGATATATTGTTCTGAATTTTGGAGATAGGTAGCTGATACTAGTTGGAATGATGCTGCACTCCGAAGTCAATTTTGCCATGGTCTTTCGGAAAGATTGAAAGATGCATTTTCTTTTCATGAGAGACCAGCATCGTTAGAGTCTGCCATGTCTCTAGCTGTTCATATTGACAGGCGTCTTAGAGAGAGAGAGGAGACTACTCTTTCCTGTCATATTCAGCCCAAGGACAGTGGGGCTGTCTCATTCAGTGCGCAGGGGTCTCAGGCTGTCTCAATCCCCTCTGAAGAGGAGGCTATGCAGCTGATAGTAGAGAATTCAGCTCTCAGAGGAGGGTTTGTTTCTGTTGTGGGGGTATAAATAATTTGGTTAATGTTTGCCCCTCTAGGAGATTCATGGAGTTTTCTGAGGGTAATAAAAAAAAAAAAAAGAAACCCTCTAAAAACTTTCCATTTGCTACTATTGGCAAGGTTGATGCGGAAATTCAAGGTTTGCCATTTGCTTGTAGTTCCCGTTTTCTCCTACCTGCCAGGCTGGTGCTAGACAGCAAGAACATTGTTTGTGAGATTTTTGTAGATAGTGGAGCAGCTGTCAATCTCATTGATAATCAATTTGCAACAATGCATGGTTTCCAGGTATGGACTTTGGAAAAGGATATACCTATTTTTTGCTATTGATTCCGCTCCACTTTCTCAAAGATCGTTAAAGGGCATAGTTCACAATATCCGTTTGACTGCGGGTGACGCTCATGTTGAGGATATGTCATGTTTCGTCTTAAGCGGATTACCTACTCCTCTAGTGTTGGGGCTACCCTGGCTCACTAAACATATGCGGAAATTGATTGGCAAGCAAGGCAAATAAATGGTTGGAGTGAGTTTTGCAGAGAGAATTGCCTCACGGCGTCTCTTTCAGAGGTTTCTACCAAGACTGTGCCATCTTTTCTCTCTGAATTTTCTGATGTGTTTTCCGAGAGTGGTGTCCAGGAGTTGCCCCCTCACCGGGAGTACGACTTCCCTATTAGTCTCATTCCAGGCGCCAAGCTGCCAAAATCACAATTATACAATCTCTCCCAACCTGAAATAGTCGCTATGCGTACTTATATCTCTGAGAGCCTGAGAAAGGGACACATCCGACGCTCGAAGTCACCTGTAGCCGCAGTTTTTTTTTTGTTAAGAAATAAGATGCTTCTTTAAGACCTTGTCTAGATTTCAGGGAGCTTAACCGTATCATGAATCGTGACCCATATCCGCTTCCTCTGATCCCGGACCTGTTTAACCAGATTGCTGGGGCTAAAGTTTTTTCTAAGTTGGATTTAAGAGGGGCATACAACCTAGTCAGGGTCAGGGAAGGGGACGAATGGAAGACGGCCTTCAATACCCCTGAGGGTCATTTCGAGAATTTGGTTATGCCCTTTGGTTTGATGAATGCTCCGGCCGTCTTCCAACATTTTGTGAACAGCATTTTTTATCATTTAATGGGGAAATTTGTAATGGTGTATCTAGATGACATTTTGATATTTTCTCCTGATTTCAAGACTCATCGGGACCACCTATGTCAGGTCTTGCTGATTCTGCGGGAGAATAAATTGTACGCTAAACTGGAAAAATGTGTGTTTACGGTTCCGGAGATTATTTGGTTTTCTTCTCTCCGATTCTGGTTTTCGGATGGACCCTGAGAAGGTCTGCGATGTGCTTGATTGGGAGCTTCCTGATAATCAGAAGGCACTAATGCGGTTTTTGGGTTTTGACAATTATTACAGAAAGTAAATTTTGAATTATTCCTCTGTTGTTAAGCCACTCACTGATATGACTAAAAAGGGGGTGGATTTTTCCTTGTGGTCGGTAGATGCGCTTAAAGCCTTTTCTTGTATTAAAGAGTGTTTTGCTTCCGCTCCCATTTTGGTACAACCTGATGTCTCTCTACCTTTTATTGTTGAGGTGGATGCATCTGAGGTGGGTGTGGGTGCGGTCTTATCTCAGGGTCCCTCTCCTGCCAAATGGCGACCGTGTGCCTTTTTCTCAAGGAAACTCTCCTCTGCAGAGAGAAATTACAATGTGGGAGATAGGGAGTTGTTGGCCATCAAATTAGCTTTTGAGGAATGGCACCATTGGTTAGAGGGAGCCAGACACCCTATTACCGTGTTTACTGACCATAAGAATCTGGCCTACTTGGAATCGGCCAAGCGTCTGAACCCGAGACCGGCCAGATGGTCTTTGTTCTTTTCTAGGTTTAATTTTGTTGTTACGTTCTGCCCTGGGGTTAAAAATGTGAAGGCAGATGCCCTGTCATGTTGTTTTCCGGGAGGGGGGAACTTTGAAGACCCGTGTCCCATTTTGGCTGATTGGGTGGTCGTCTCTGCTCTTTATCCTGATTTGGAGGCAGAGGTTAAGGCAGCCCAGGCAGAGGCTCCTGATCTTTGTCCTCCTGGGAGGTTGTTTGTGCCTCTCGCTTTACGACACAAGATTTTTAAGGAGCACCACAATACTGTCCTTGCTGGGCACCCGGGGAGTAGAGCCACAGTGGATCTCATTGCTCGGAGATTCTGGTGGCCGGCTCTTCGTAAGACGGTTGAGGGTTTTGTGGCAGCCTGCGAGACCTGCGCTCGTGCCAAGGTCCCTCATTCACGGCCATCGGGTTCTCTCCTCCCGTTACCCATTCCTTCCCGTCCTTGGACGCATCTGTCCATGGACTTCATTAAGGACTTGCCTCGTTCCTCGGGGAAGACTGTGATTCTGGTGGTAGTGAATAGTTTTAGCAAAATGGTGCATTTCATTCCCTTTCCTGGGTTACCCAATGCTAAGACGCTGGCGCAAGCGTTTGTTGATCACATTGTTAAATTGCATGCATTCCTTCAGACATCGTTTCTGATAGGGGCACGCAATTTGTTTCCAGATTCTGGAAAGTCCTCTGTTCTCGCTTGGGGGTTCGGTTGTCGTTCTCTTCTGCTTTTCACCCGCAGTCGAATGGTCAGACCGAACGCGTCATTTAGAATCTGGAGACATATTTGCGCTGTTTTGTGGCGGAGAATCAGGACGATTGGTATTCTTTTTTGTCCCTTGCTGAGTTTGCTTTAAATAACCGTCGACAGGAGTCCTCTGATAAGTCACCATTTTTTGGTGCATATGGGTTTCATCCGCAGTTTGGGACATTCTCTGGAAAGGGGTCTTCTGGTTTACCTGATGAGGAGAGATTTTCCTCGTCTTTGTCATTTATTTGGCAAAAGATTCAGGGTAATCTGAAGAGGATGAGTGAGAAATATAAGCGTGTGGCGGATAAGAGACGTGTGCCTGGTCCGGACCTGAATGTGGGTGATTTGGTCTGGTTGTCTACAAAGAATATCAAACTGAAGGTTCCCTCCTGGAAGTTGGGTCCTAAGTTTATTGGGCCTTACAAGATCTTGTCCGTCATCAATCCCGTTGCCTTCCGTCTTGATCTTCCTCAGACTTGGAAGATCCATAATGTTTTTCACAGGTCCCTATTAAAACCTTATGTCCAACCCACTGTACCCTCCTCTTTGCCTCCTCCTCCGATTTTTGTTGATGGTAATCTTGAATTTCAGGTCTCTAGGATTGTGGATTCTTGCATTATCCGCGGTTCTCTTCAGTACCTCGTTCATTGGGAGGGTTATGGTCCTGAGGAGAGGATGTGGGTCCCAGTGGCGAAAATTAAGGCCACTCGTCTCATCAAGGTTTTCCATAGGTCACATCCTGAGAAGATGGGCTCTGAGTGTCTGGAGTCCACCCGTAGAGGACAACGGGAAGAACATGGCATCGGCGCTGCGTCAAGGAGGGCTGAGCCATGCGCCCTGCATGGCACACGTGTTCAGTCTGGTTATCAAGCTTTTCCTGAAGTCTTCCACCCATCTGCAAGACATCCTAAAAATGGCCAGGAAACTTTGCATGCACTTCAGCCACTCGTACACTTCAAGGCACACCCTGCTTGAGCTGCAGCGGCATCCCCCAACACCGACTGATATGCGACATTTCCACCCATTGGAATTCAACCCTCCATATGTTGGACCGACTATACGAACAGAGAAAGGCCATAAATGATTTCTTGATGATCCAAGCGGACAGGAGTACTCCCCTGTAGAGATGTCGCAAACATAAAATTTTCCATTCGCGAACGGCGAACGCGAATTTCCGCAAATTTTCGCAAACATGCGAACCGGGCGAACCGCCATAGACTTCAATAGACAGGTGAATTTTAAAACCCACAGGGACTCTTTCTGGCCACAATAGTGATGGAAAAGTTGTTTCAAGGGGACTAACACCTGGACTGTGGCATGCCGGAGGGGAATCCATGGCAAAACTCCCATGGAAAATTACGTAGTTGACGCAGAGTGTGGTAAGTTGAATTCGCAATGCGTTTAATATAACTTGCATTAATCGCAATGCGATTACAAATTAGATCTGAGTTCCTAATGGTTGTATTGCTAGAATTGACGAATATAGCACTATATTCTCAATCTTCATTATATTCTAGCAATACAACCATTAGGAACCCAGCTCTAAGTTGAATTCGAAATGCGATTAATATAACCTGTATTAATCGCATTGCTATTACAACTTAGATCTGAGTTCCTAATGGTTGTATTGCTAGAATTGACGAATATAGCACTATATTCTCAATCTTCGTTATATTCTAGCAATACAACCATTAGGAACCCAGCTCTAAGTTGAATTCGAAATGCGATTACAAGTTAGTCAAATTCGTGACACTGCAGCTTCCGAATGAATCTAAGATGGATGCTGTCCTTGCTTTTTGATAGGAGGTGGGAGGGTATGCTGATTGGCTGGAATGTGTCTGGTGACTGTGAGGTACAGGTTCAAAGTTTGCTCAATGATGATGTATAGGGGGCGGACCGAACATCGCATATGTTCGCCCACCGCTGCGAACGCAAACATGCGATGTTCGCCGGGAACTGTTTGCCGGCGAATAGTTCGGGACATCTCTACTCCCCTGTGTAACTTTGATGTCTGTCTCTGGCAGCTCATGCATGACACCTGCCATTTGTTCAGGCCCTTTGAGGAGGCCACATTATTTCTCAGTCGCCAGGTTTACATGATGAACAACGTAATTTCACTGCTTCATGTCCTGGAACAGATGGTGGTAAATCTGGCTGGTTGGGGACTGGAGAAGTGGCGCCTAGATTTCACGGCCACATGAGCCCCCTGTGGGGGCTGAACTGGAGGAGGAGGACATTGCAGCACAAGCAATGTGTAGCGAAATGGGTGGTTTTGCTACACAGGTGATAGGAGAGGAGGAGCAGGAGAAGCCAGAGGAGCTACAGAGTGATGAGGAAGATGAGGCAGAGGACCCAGACACATCGTGGCATTATGCAATGGAGATGGAGACAGGGATTCCCTCCGAGTCACTTGCACAAATGACCCGATGCATGATCACTTGCTTGCGTAGTGATAGCCGAATTGTCACCATTCGGCAGAGGGATGACTTCTGGCTTTCCACCTTGTTGGACCCTTGCTACCGGTCCAAAATGGGGGCCTTTTTTACACTCGCTGAAAGGGAGGACAAACTGAACTACTATATAGATATCCTATGTAGTCAGTTGGCCGCTCCCTATCTGCGCCATGATCCATCCTCTCGCAAGTATGACCGGGGGGGCTTCTGCACTCACATTCCTCTGCCATGGCTGCTGTGGCAGGGTGGGGGTAGCAGTAGTTCCAGCTCCATCAGCAGCAACTTGAGTCTAGAGTCGCTGATGAGCAGCTTTTCTCACCCGCCTAATAAAGAAACTACTCACCAGCAGCAGCAGCAGAATCTAGATGTGGAGCAGGACCTTAACCAGCAGGTGGTGGCATACTTGGACAGCACCCTACCACCCCACATTGAAGATCCGCTGGACTACTGGGCAGCCAAACTGGAATTGTGGCCGCAAATGGCAGAGTTTCCCTGGAAAAGCTTTCCTGCTCGGCCAGTTGTGTGGCATCAGAGCGGGTGTTTAGTGCGGCGAGGGCCATAGTTACCCCAAGAAGAACTCGCCTTTCCACCCAAAATGTGGAGAAACTGACCTTTGTCAAGATAAATCAGGAGTGGATCAGACAGGATTTTCACACACCAATGCCTGATGCATCAGACCATATAATCCATGGTGCAACACCAACACTTTGACAAAAGAGTCCGGTTTCTTCTGGCTACCCGCCTCAGCTATAGTGATGAGTGGCAGGGGCAATATTCGAATTTGCGATATTTCACAAATATTTGGGCAAATATTCGCCATATATTCGAGAATTTGCAAATTTGTGATCTCCAGGCATTATTTTCTTGATTGCGAAAATTTGCATAAAATTTTGCAATCGAATATTCCTGATTATGAATATATTCGCGAATTCTCAAAGTGCCGATATTCGCGATTAAAATTCGCAATTCGAATATTCGTGATCAACACTACTCAGCTACTGTTCTGATGCTGCCACCCACCTGATGCCAAGTGCTACTTCTTTCACCCACCATCTTCAGCTGGTACTGGTATTGCCACCCACCTACCCACTCTGTCAAAGGGTCACTTTGTGGTCTCCTGATGCTGCTGCCACCTCACCATTCAGGTCTCCTGCCACCTTCACACTGTCATTGTGCCATCTTGTGGCCTCCTCCTGATGCTGCTGCTGCCACCATCTCCACACTATGTCATTGTGCCACTCTGTGGCATCCTGATGCTGCTGCCACCTCCACACACTGTCATTGTGCCACCCTGTTGCCTCCTTCTGATGCTGTTTCCACCTCCATACCCTGTCATTGTGCCACTCTGTGGCCTCCTAATGCTGTTTCTGCCACCTCCACACTGTCATTTTGCCACCCTGTGGCCTCCTTCTGATGCTGCTGCTGCCACCACCTCCACACTCTGTCATTGTGCCACTCAATGGCCTCATAATGCTGCTTCTGCCACCTACACACTGTCATTGTGCCACCCTGTGGCCTCCTCCTGATGCTGCTGCCGCAACCTTCACACTTTGTCATTGTGCCACTCTGTGGCCTCCTGATGCTGCTGCCACCTCCACACTGTCATTGGGCCACTCTGTGGCCTCCTCCTGATGCTGCTGCCACCTCCAGACTCTGTCATTGGGCCACTCTGTGGTCTCCTCATGCTGCTTCCACCTCACCACTATGTCATAGGGCCAATCTGTGGACTTCTCATGTTGTTCCCACCCTCCCCACTTCATGACTGGGTCACAATTTTGCCTTTTGGCCTGGCTGACATCATCATTTATTTGACCCTACTTCTGATCTGTCAGAAGGAAAGAAAAATGAGACGCATAACAGATCCTGTCTATGTAACAGCTGTAAGGCCTGTATGACATGGTCCCTATTTTGCATCAGAAGTGGCTTATCATTTGGTAGCCAAAAGCAGGAGTGGATACAAAACACAGAAGACATGCAAATATTCCATTCACATGTCATCTCTTTTTTGTGCTTTAGTAATACTGATGGATTACAGACCAAATGCTGACCGAGTGAAACCGGATGCTCAACAGACAAGTTCCGTTTTTTGGGAGTTATTGTTCTGGCGGATCAGAGGAATGGCAAAATAATCAGTGATGTCAACATAAACTTACTGCTATGTCGGGGGGGAAGCTCTACTCTTATAAGAGTTTAAAAGAACAGGTTCTGTAGAAATACGTATATGTGGAATCAGTGAATTGGTGTAAAAGGAGTGCGCTCTTTCATAGTAGGATCTTGGGCCTTTGCACGGTTCTTTATACCTGGCGCTAACATTGACCTGTAAGGCTGAGTTCACACTTGAGTTATTTGGTCAGTTTTAGCCCCGAAACTGCCCAAATAAGTGCAGTGATTCTAAGAGCGACACCTGTCATCTGCATGTCATAGTGACTCACAGTATTATTTCACTACCACAGCAGACTCGATATTCGTGTTACTGCAAGGCACAGTGTTCTACACCACTATAAAGTCTCTATGAAGACAGGAAATAGGCATTTTTTTATGCGATTCGCCACAAATAAATTTGTATCGAACCAAATTTTTTCTGAACTTTCGGCGAATCGGCCAAATCAAATTTTTTCGAAATTCACTCATCTCTAACAACTACATTTATGCCCCCATCTTGTATGGTAATTTTGTATTCTCTTAACATGCATGATAAAAAAACAATAGCTTGTTACATAGAAAACCAAAGCTCTTTAAATACTGTTATTCTAGAGAAGACTGGGATTTGTTCTTTTCTTTGTTCAGCTAATTTTCTTGAAAAATGATTATGGTAAACACAGTTCTAAAGAAAGAAACCCAATACCGACTTCCTCTCTCTACAACACAGGTTTTGTTTCCTCTGACAGAATGGATTAATGTCAGTGTCAAAGTTTATCCAAGAAAGTGTATACAAAGCAAAAAGAAACAAATGTTCATGGTGTATATAGCCTAAAGCTCAACCACAATATGGCACTCTGGCTCACTATTACAATCCATCATATCCAATTGATAGCAAAATAAAAAATAGCATTATTATGTTTTTCTAACAAAATGTGGCTAATCGGTATTATCTTTTTGCAGTAAAGTACATTGTGTGTGAGAATAAAGGCACCTTTACCCTCACACACAGCGTCACACGCTGTTTACCTTTGGCCCTGTTACTCCTTCATCTACCTCACAATATTAGCGGCACTAGTCTGAAGAAGGCTATTCGACCGAAACGTATATACCGAAATTATAGGCGCAGAATTAATTTAATAAACTACGATTAAACTGCACGGAAACATTTTGCGCTGAAGTCTACTTTATAGGTTTTGTATGGGTCAGTCATATAAGTAAAGAGTAGAAAGTACCACAATTATAAGCCCCAAATATGGACAGATAGAAGCTGAGATTCCTCTGAAGACTATAGATTTACAAATGAACAAAACATTTGCAAATTGACTGTATTTCTCTTAGCTCTTTTACCATAGCAACACAAAATAATGTGACATATTTACTAATACAAATTATTAGACAGAGTAAAATTAAAGGGGTATTCCCATTGTGACGTGATATGCCCTATCTATGTACACCAGTATTTTGGTGCAAATTATGTCAGCTTTCTGGTTCCATTTGATTAGTAAACCTCCCCCAATATATTGAGAATATTTCAGCTATTGTACAGATAATAAATAACAATGATGACCTTCATTCACGAGCACACTGTGACCAAATATTTACAATATAGAAATAGTTACACAGCTTTATTTCTATAGTTTGCAATATAGAAATATATAGTTACAATAGTAAATGCAACTGAACAGGAAGAGAAGGGCACACATCCGGTCGGGGTCCAATTGGAAGAGCCCATAGCCTGTGTGAGTGCAGCAGAGACAGTGGCATCAGTGGTGCAACAAAGGAGTGAGTATTAACTGCAGGACAGAAGAAAGGCAGATTTCCTAAAAAAAAGCCCAGGAGAACTCCTCTAAAGGCAATGAAGGACAAACCAGTGTTCTACTTTTAAACTCTGGACAGAAAGTCCAATGTTGGCGCTAAATGAATGAGTACATAAACATACAGTAGTATCTCGCATCACATTATAGAGCAAATAGGGCTAGAGTCTGAAGTTCACAATTTTTTTTTTTTATTAAAGTCAGCACTCACACTCAGGGTAATAAAAAGCATCCAGAGATAGGGGTAGCAGGAATGGGTCATGCTGAGGAGAAGAAGCATAACTTTTGAGTCCGACACTGCTTGTTCTTTTCACTCCTATTTCTTGCCACTTATTTTTATTTTTTCCAACAAAATACCTGTGTGGTTGGTCATTGGTAGAACAGTCCTCCCAAGTATAATAACTAGAGAAACAACCACGGTACTCTATTGATATGTGTAATTAAATCAAGAACTTCTTTATTTTCCATCCAGCTTAAAGGAGTTATCCCTTGATTAATGTAAAATTAAAATCATATAGTACATGGCAGTCTCTTTCTAACAAACCCACAAACAGTCCTGTACCTCACATGGATCCTGAGATCTCCCCATTCATTGCTCTGTTGGATGTATAATAATCTGGGAGCTTAAGGGGGGTGTCCTTTCTGTTGCAACTCAGGGAGTGTGTCCTTCATGCTGCAGCTCTCTCCCTATCACAGGAGGCAATTGAAGTAGGAAACTGAGCATGTGCAGCCATATTTTTTGTGGGACAGTACCCTTTAAGTAAACAAAGGCCAAAATTTCTGTCTTGTCCTAGACCTTGTTCATAGCCTAGTTCAATGCAATTAAGTATGTGAGAGTACAACTTCCATCATGATAAAGAAGTTCTTCATTCAATTATACATATAACTGGAGTACCATGGTTGTTTTCCTATTTATTTTCCAACAAACTAAGCCTTTAGCCTAAACATGCATTGCTAGAGACATTCCGAATTTATATTGTTTATCAATAATCTGGTGACAGGAACCTTTTCTGCCAGACTTCTCCCCCCCCACGTTGCCAGACCTGTCGAGGAAAGCATACTTACTTGCTCCCTACTGCTGGGTTCCAGATGCTTCGGTCCTCCACCACTGTTGTCTCGCTTTGGTTTCCGTGTGACAACATCTTGCTTGACATGGGTCACATGACCGATGCAGTCAATGACTGGCCGTAGTGGTGACACATCCCCCATGCATCATATGACCTAGTGACATGACACATGAGGAACACATCAACACTCTGGCCAGTCATTGGCTTCGGCGATCATGTGATCATCATCAAATAGGATGTTGACACATGGAGACTGGAGCACGACAGAGGCAGGATATGTCACCTAGTGCCAGGGAGCAGGTAAGTATGATAACCTCCGCAGAAAGGACACCCAAAGGTGTACATCCCCTTTAAAAGAAACCTGTCACCCCTGTCATCTCTTCAGTCATGTATTTTTAGTAAATACTTGTATTCCTCATGAAATAGCAATGCTGAAGCATATTTTCTAACGACTGTGAGTGTTGCTTTTACCCATTTATTACTCAAAAAATGTCATGAATACATTGACTGGGTTTTACCAGTTAGGAGTACATCCCTTCACACTCTGACACTGTCCAATCAGTACTGAAAGCGTCATACTGTCTAGGAACCTACCCCTTTGATAAGATGAATGGTAACACCAAGTTGTCAAATTAGTTGTACATTTCTAGGAGGAACAACAGAGGGATAGCACAGATCTCTAAGAAAAGATACTCCAGCATTGTTGTTTAATGGAGAATAGAAGTAGTTACTAACACAAATACATCAGAAGAGCTGACAGATCTTCCTTGGGGTGTGTTTATATGTAGCATAAATGTTGTGGTTTTTCTGCAATGCAAAGGTTGAAAACCTGCTACAGGATGGAATGGGATAAAACTACACTAAAGTGTTCCAATTGGCCAGAAAATGTGTGTAAGACAATCTGACGTATCCTAGGACTCACATATTTTCTCTCTTGTTTCTCACTCTCTATCCCTTTCTCTTTCTCCAAAATTGGAATCAAATCGACAAAAATTCTACTAAAGATTCTGCCTAAAGCTCATCTTGTCATCTCTAAAGGCCTCCATAAACATTAGTGTATTGTCAGCCGAACCTTCAGCTGTCACTATAATGTGTAAGGGGAGCTCCTGCTTTCCCCCCCCCCCCCCCCCCAACAGATGATGTAAGAGCGAGAAGAATTAAGGGAAATTAATATTTTCGCTGATCTTTTAGTTCTCCTAGGAGATAAGCCTGAAGTGTCTGGCAGTGGATTTCTCCACTCTCCCCATAGAATACGCATACACATTTGGCCAAACTGAATGTGTACTGTATGTCTATGAAGGGGGTCAGAAGAATAGCTGTTGGCCATTGGTCAACCACTATTGAATGCGTATTCCCAGCTTTAGTGTTTTAGTTGTGAAGTAGGAATGTATAGAAGCAAAAAACAGCTTGAGCACACATGGTCAGAAAATGGAGCCACTGAAGTGCTCAGCTGATAATATACATTTTTCTACACTTGCAAGTCTGAATTTCAAATTCAACTGCCCCGGAAGTAATGTGAGCACAATAATTGTTCATCAGATTCTTCATGGAATGAGCATGGCCAAGCTGATGACTGAAAAGTCCCTACTACTTGAGTGAATAGTGATAACTGCAAAGTATGCAGGGGGTGAAGTTTTTCATGTTTTAGGCTTTAGTTTTAGTAAAGGAAAATTGTATTGCTGCAGCATCCAGAACATTCTAAAGAATACTGTTCCTCAAATGCTTTGCAATTTTCAGAAGTTTTTTTAATTTTCACAGTCAAGTGCTTTTAAATTCTATGAGAAGCTTGTCGGGTTAAAGCAGTCACTGCACCCCTTTAAATTCCTTGAGTGGCATAGTTTCTGAAATGGGGTCACTTTTTTTCGGGGGGGGGGGGGGGGTTTCCTCTATAGGGTACCTCAACTTCTCTTCAAATGTGATATGGCACCTAAAAACAATTCCATCAAAATCTGACTTCCATAAACCATATGGCATTCCTTCCTTTCTGAGTCCTGCTGTATGCTGATACAGCAGTTTACAACTAAATATGGGGTGTTTCTGTAAACCAGTGGTGCCCAACCATTTTTCGTCTGAGGGCCGCACTAGACTTGGTATAAATTTTGTGGGCCAGAGCCAGGTAGCTTAGCCAGAAAGAAATGCAAAAGCTGTGAGGGGGCATGTGTGAGCATTACTACTGTGAAGAGGGCACATATCTGGCATAACTACTGTGAGGGGGCACATATCTGGGCATAACTACTATGAGGAGGGCACATATCAGGGTATAACTACTGTGAGGAGGGCACATATCAGGGTATAACTACTGTGAACTGTGAGGAGGGCACATATCCGGGCATAACTACTGTGAGGGGGCACGAGTGAGTATAACTACTGTGAAGAGGGCACATATCTGGCATAACTACTGTGAGGGGGCACATATCTGGGCATAACTACTGTGAGGGGGCACATATCTGGGCATAACTACTGTGAGGGGGCACATATCAGGGTATAACTACTGTGAGGAGGGCACATATCAGGGCATAACTACTGTGAAGAGGGCACATATCTGGGCATAACTACTGTGAGGGGGCACATATCTGGGCATAACTACTGTGAGGGGGCACATATCTGGGCATAACTACTGTGAGGGGGCATGTGTGAGCATTACGTCTGTGAAGAGGGCACATATCTTGGCATTATTACTGTGAGGAGGCATGTGATGTATACATGTGTGTAATGTATGTAGTGCAGTATGTGATGATCACACACTGCACTACACACATTACACACATGTATACATCACATACTGCGCTGTCACCTTCTTCTGCAGGTCTACCTTGATGTCTGGACTTTAGGCTTCAGTCAGATCCTCCACCGCCATGCTTGCGCCGTGTGCCCGACACCACCAGGAGCTGGCCCCTCCTCCTTTCATCTCCCGCCGGCTTCTCCTACAGCAGGGCGCTCTATCTCTCCAGTGCCCGCCCAATCTTAACAATCAGGGGCATAGCTAGAAATGACTGGGCCCCATAGCAAAAAAAAATTATGGGCCCCCCCCCTCCCGGATCTCCCACCCCCACATACCTATCGAACCTCCCACCCCTTCCAGAGCTCCCACCCAAACACCCCTCCAGGACCTCACACCCCAACATCCCCACAGCCCTCCCTAGATCCCCCCTTCAGTGCCGTCCACAGATATCCCCCACCCAGAGCCGCTTCCTAGCTAATTTATTCACTGCACTTGCCAGGAAAACGGCCAGGAAAACGGTGCATGCGCAATTCGATGCCTCTGCGCCTGTGCGAGATTACGGCGCTTCCCTTCAATTTCACAGAGGCAAGTGCGGTGAATAAATTAGCTAGGAGGCGGCGCTGGGCGGGGAGTTTGCAGGCACAGGCAGCATCGCTTTGCTGCCTGTGCCGTTCGCAGCACGCCCTGCGCTAGTGCGCTGATAAATCCGGTCACTGCGCGGGCCGCCTGACACGGCTTCGCGGGCCGTAGGTTGGGCATCACTGCTGTAAACCATACCATCAGGGTAATGAATATTGTGGTTTGTTTTGCTGTTAACACTTGCTCTGTTGCAGGAGTAAGTGGGTTAAAATGGAAAATCTGCAAAAAAATTTGAAACTTTACCTCCATTTTCCTTTAATTCTTGCAGGCCTAAAGGGTTAACAAAGTTTTATGAATAAGTTTTGAATAACTTGAGGGGTGTAGTTTCTAAAGTGGGGTCATTTATGCGTGATTTCTATTATGTAAGCCCCTCAAAGTGACTTCATAACTGAATTAGTCTTTAAAAAAAGTGGTCTTTGGAAAAATTTTTTAAAATTTGAAGCCTTCTGACGTTCTAAAAATAAAATATCACATTTGCAAAATGATGCCAACATAAAGTAAACATACAATGAAAGTTAATTAATAACTATTTTGTGAGGTATCACTATCTGTCTTAAAAGCATAGAATTAAAAATTTAGAAAATTTCTATAAATTTGAGATTTTAAAATAAATAAAAGTAAAATATATAGACCCAAATTTGTTGTTAACATGAATGTATCCAAACAAGGAATAGTCATGTCACTCACAAGCATAAAATTAGGGCGAGGCAGCTGTTGCCGGGGCGCCCTGCGTCTGACTACCCTGTTTGATTTAATATGGAGAAATAAAGGAAAAAGATTTTATGCTGTTGAGTGACTATTTTACTTGTTTGGATATATTATTGGGACTTTGTTCTGTCATGGAGCACCACTGTGATTAACACAACTGCTTTTATACATGTTTGACGTATCTGCTCACAGCAGTGCCAATCACAATCTTCTTTGTTTTTACTAATGAAGTTGTAACGGGGTGCCGAAGGCACACTCGGTCTCCCATCAGCCGCAGACCTGCTGCTTAGCTTCGGGAGCGAGGTTCTGTGTTTGACCTCGTTCCCAGGGAGGCTTTGCTAGCTGGGAGGCTCCCTGCTCCTAGGTCTGCCTTGAGCGCCGAGCTGATCACTCGGTGCTCGACTGGTCGGTCTGTCGGTCATGTGACGCTGGCCACGTCAAATGACCCTCACTCCCCACTATAAATACAGGCAGCCTGCTGGCCACAGGTTGCCTGTTAATTTAGGTTCCTGACAGTTTTTGGATACCTGTGTACTTACCTGATCCTGTTCCCTGACTATCCTTTGCCTGCTCCTCCTGTACTGCGCATCCTTCCTGGTATATTGACCTCGGCTTCCACCTGACTATTCTTTGCGGACTCCTTTGGTACTTCTCGACTCTCCTGGTATTTATGACCCCGGCTTCTCCTGACCTTTCTTTGCTTATCCCTCTGTACTGCGTTGTCCTCTTGGTTTTGACCCAGTACGTTCACTATCCGTTATTTGTCTTGTCTGTCCTTCCCGCACGTATACTAAGTTAGGGACTGCCGTCCAGTTGTCCCCTGTCATCAGGACTCGTGAGGCAAGTAGGCAGGGCCAGGGGTGAGGGTGGAGCGCAGTGGTCACTATCCTCCCCCCTGTGTGTGTGTGTGTACGTGACTGTTACAGAAGTACAATGTGTCATGAATTCAAATTATTACCACATAAAGTCACACATGTCAGATTTGAAAAATTTGGCTTGGTCCAGAAGTTGAAAAATGGCTTGCTCCTGAAGGGGCTAAAAGATATTTAAGAGAGACTGACATTATTTTTTGTATATGCACTTTTCCACTGTAACTGGGCCATCCAAATGCTCCTCAGTTACAGGGGAAAACAGTCCCCTTTGCGTATGTTGTACACAGGCATAGCTAATAAGAGTCTGCTAAAACCCTGAAGCTCTACCTGAGATACCTGCTGAACATGCGTCTTTCTTCTCCTTGGAGTCCCTGGCTGGCAGCAACAGGAGTTTAAATCCAGTGCTGTACAGTGCTCCGGATTCGAGCCCAGCACCATGTGCTATACATGAAAGGCACTTGGTCATTGTGGAGTTTAAAGATCAGTTGAGTAGTATAAGCTAATGTTTTAAAAGGCACAGGCCTCTCAGTAAATTTTGTGCATCTTCCGACAGTCCATGCTCCAGAAATTCAAATCTATGGCAGTTAAGAGCTGGCGTAGATTTGAACTATAACTTTTGCTATATTTTTCTAGAGTAAATTATCATACCTTTGGTGGTACATTGCTGGCTCTGCTCTAGCTAAGCCCACTCCTTTTTTCACCACTTTTGAAAAGTGTCGAGAAGCACAAAAAATGGCAAATAATGGAGCAAATATGGCTTTTATTTATAAGACTTCAACTTCTGGTCGGGACTTAAAATAAAATAAAAAACACGGTGCCTGCTTGCACTTGCAGCGGGCGTCATAGCCTCATACAGCAGACACCTACGGCTAAAGTTGGCATCCGGAGGTAATGCCAATTGCAGACTTTCAACCCTTCAGATGCCGTGGTCAAACGTGGAATTTTGTTCCAGCTCCACACTACATCGTATGCAATATTAAATGGTGGAATTAGAAAGTGCAACTTTTCCTGCAAAAAAAAGCCATCAAATGACTGTAAATAGAGTGAAAAAATGAAAACACAAAGACGAAAAACCCTCTGGGACTGAAAGGGATGAAAGAGCTCGCAGATTGTGCAGGTGCAGTGGAGATAGTGGCATCCGCGGAACAGGGAAGTATTTACCTAGCGATCTTTCTTCCACAGGGCATTAGAAAGAACAGTTTTTATAAATAGAGATGATAGAAGTAAAAAAATCGACAGGCACTCTATATCTGGTTTTTATAGGATATTTGTTTATTTATAAAAATTTGTTTGTAAAATATTTATTTGTATAATAAAAATGTTTATTATACAAATAAATATTTTACAAACAAATTTTTATAAATAAACAAATATCCTATAAAAACCAGATAGAGAGTGCCTGTCGATTTCTTTACTTCTATCATCTCTATACCTATCAGTGGCTAGGTGAACCACTCCAGACAAGAGCACCACACCAGGGAGTAATTTGGGAGAGCCACTATTACTCTTTTATAACTACTCTTGTATAGTTTTTATAAATAAAATGTAATTAAATGAGGTGGCTCTACCTACAGGTAGGATGGGAAGGTGCTCAATATCTTTAAGGTGTTAGCTCCAAACACCAGAAAATGATTAGATAATAGCAGCTTGTGATATGGCACTCATATATCTGAAGAGTCGGCTTCAACAATTATTGATTTATTATTAATTGATATATCATAACAGTAAGTAATAAAAACCATAAATTTCATCCATAAAAACATACAATAAAATAAAATAATATAATATATTATAACACCACTAAAATAACGTAATTAGGAATATATAGTTTAAAATAGGACTAAATAGTAGCCACCATGATTACCTCAGGTATACCGGGTTGCAAATATTGCATACTTATTGCATCTCCATAGATCAATCAGCTTCACTTAGGATTTAGTTCAGGTAGTCAATTTGAATGGTAAGTATAGGATATAGCCGCACCATATGTTTCAAAAGGTCACATTGCCATTATCATCTCTGTGTAAGGTATAGTTCACAGATGCTTAACAGTGGGGGAATTAAGCTCTAGGTGGAGTCCCACCTGTTTGGAGCTATATTATTCCCTTACCTCCAAGTCAGTGTGCGGCTTGCTCCTCTGAACTCCGCCGCTTCAGCGTCCCTCGTGCTTCAATCCTGGCTTGCTCCAGTCACGTGAGAGTAGATTCGCCAGACTCCAAGTGTTCTTTGGAGCAGTTGTTTACGAGAGGACAGATCAGTTTCCTAATCGGCAGGCGGCAGATAAGTAAGCGATCTTCAGCGTACGCAGAGACAATGGTGTTGCAAAGTCCAGATTCCTCTCAGACGCGTTTCTAAGTCCTATAGGTGACTGACTTCTTCCTCAGTGGTAACCTGGCACATATCGCAACACCTTTTTTATACCTTATTTCCTAATTGGATCCAGTTATAGCCAAATCCTGACCTGGATCATACCAATAGCTGCAACAGAATCCCGGCCCGGATTGTGATCCAAAGAACAATCTGATTGCAAAGTAATTAATGTTCAAATACGATTATTTAGACTTATTCTGTCTCTTTATATCATATAGATATCATGTGGATATATTGTGAGTATATTTCATTAGTCTCTTACTTCCAAATTCAAAAAAAAGAAAAAAAACTAAAAACGCTAATTGCGATAATGATGCGGTTTCTGTGCGTTTTTTCCCCTCATCAATGCGTTTTTTCCTTTATTGCTGCTAGAATATAATTATTAATAACTAGAATAAAGGGTTTTGGAGTAGCTCTATTCTTTTCTGAAACTGAAATAAAGGGTTTTGGAGTAGCTCTATTCGTTTTTATAAATAGCCTAGAGAAACCCCTTTAATAAATCTGTTCTATTGACTTGCTGACTTTGGTATGAGAAAAACATAATTGATTTGATAAGATAACATTGGGATAACTGGAAATGCAAACAATGTTTTATCACCAAATCAACCACCATGATCATGATGGTTTCCACAAGTACTTGTGGATATGATGTTTGAAATATTTATAAATATACTGTATACTGCATACTAGTGATGATCGAGCATGCTCGGCCGAGTACCGGTTCGGCTCGAGCATCGCTATGCTCGGCAGATCAGAGCGCTCTGCCGAGTACCACATGTGCTCGAGCGCCATGCTCGAGTCTCCTCCCCGGACGTTTGGCGCCTTCTAAGCAGCCAATAAACATGCTGGTAAGTATTGCCATCACTGTAATGCCATTAGACATGTTTTCTACTGGCATTACAGTGATTGGCTGGCCGGAACAAGTCATCGGGTGTTATATAGCACCCGGTCATGCGGGTTCAGCTCATTGCAAGTCAGGGAGAGCTGCTGTTAGGAAGGGACAGAGCGAGTGTAGAGCGAATTTGATCTCAAACCTTTCAGAGACCCAAAAGTCCTTTTAAGGACAATTGTTAGAGGTGGCAGCAAAATTTATTTTGGGGCAATTATTTTTTGGTGTCAGGGCGACCGTTAGTGACATTAAAGAGGACCTTTCACTAGATTAAAAAATCTAAACTAAGTATACGGACATGTAGAGCGGCGCCCAGGGATCTCCCTGCACTTACTATTATCCCTGGGCGCCGCTCCGTTCGCCCGGTATAGCCTCCGGTATCTTCACATGTTAGGCTCCACCCAGGGGAACCTGCCGACGTTTTTTTCTCCCATGCTGTAGCGCTGGCCAATCGCAGCGCTCAGCTCATAGCCTATTTTTCTCTCAGGCTATGAGCTGAGCGCTGCGATTGGCCAGCGCTACAGCATGGGAGAAAGAGACGTCGGCATGTTCCCCTGGGTGGAGCCTAACATGTGAAGCTACCGGAGGCTATACTGGGCGAACGGAGCAGCACCCAGGTATAACAGTAAGTGCAGGGGGATCCCTGGGCGGCGCTCTACATGTCTGTATGCTTAGTTTAGATTTTTTAATCTAGTGAAAGGTCCTCTTTAATTTTCTGCATTCTACAAACGCTGCTTGCTGTGACCAGTGAGAAGCAAATCAGCACTGATATCTAGGCCGTGTGTGACGCCTATATTTAATCCAAATTGCCGTTACACAGTCAGTTTCTGTATTAAACAAACTCTGCTTGCTGTGACCAGTGAGAAACAAATCAGCACTGATATCTAGGCCGTGTGTGACGCCTATATTTAATCTAAATTGCAGTTACACAGTCAGTTTCTGTATTAAACAAACTCTGCTTGCTGTGACCAGTGAGAAGCAAATCAGCACTGATATCTAGGCCGTGTGTGACGCCTATATTTAATCCAAATTGCCGTTACACAGTCAGTTTCTGTATTAAACAAACTCTGCTTGCTGTGACCAGTGAGAAACAAATCAGCACTGATATCTAGGCCGTGTGTGACGCCTATATTTAATCTAAATTGCAGTTACACAGTCAGTTTCTGTATTAAACAAACTCTGCTTGCTGTGACCAGTGAGAAGCAAATCAGCACTGATATCTAGGCCGTGTGTGATGCCTATATTTAATCCAAATTGCAGTTACACGGTAAGTTTCTGTATTAAACAAACTCTGCTTGCTGTGACCAGTGAGAAGCAAATCAGCACTGATAGAGTCCTGATCAAAAGTTTAAGACCACTTGAAAAATGGCAAAAAATCATATTTAGCATGGCTGGATCTTAACAAGGTTCCAAGTAGAGCTCCAATATGCAACAAGAAGAAATGGGAGTGAGACAAAACATTTTTTGAGTATTCAATTTAATGAAAACAACGAATAAACTGAAACAGGCTGTTTTTCAGCTGATCAAAAGTTTAGGACCACACCTCCAAAAAAAACTAAACCCCCCCCAAAACAGAAATCCAAATTCCAAACATGAACTCAGTAATGAGTAGCTCCGCCGTTATTGTTTATCACTTCAAAAATTTGTTTCGGCATGCTTGATGCAAGCGTTTCCATGAGGTGAGTGGGAACATTTCTCCAAGTGGTGAAGACGGCCGCACGAAGGCCATCTACTGTCTGGAACTGTTGTCCAATTTAGTAAACTTCCCTTGCCATCCATCCCCAAAGGTTCTCAATTGGATTTAGATCAGGGGAACACGCAGGATGGGCCAAAAGAGTGATGTTATTCTCCTGGAAGAAGTCCCTTGTCCTGCGGGCATTGTGTACTGTAGCGTTGTCCTGTTGAAAAACCCAGTCGTTACCACACAGACGAGGGCCCTCAGTCATGAGGAATGCTCTCTGCAACATCTGGATATAGCCAGCGGCCGTTTGACGCCCCTGCACTTCCTGAAGCTCCATTGTTCCCCTGAAGGAAAAAGCACCGCAGACCATTATGGCGCCCCCTCCACTGTGGCGCGTAGAAAACTTCTCAGGTGGGATCTGCTTGTCATGCCAGTAATGTTGGAAACCATCAGGACCATCAAGGTAAAAAAAAATCTCATCAGAGAATAAAACTTTCTTCCACCTTTGAATATCCCATGTTTGGTGCTCTCTTGCAAAGTCCAAATGAGCAGTTCTGTGGCGTTCAAGGAGACGAGGTCTTTGAAGAAGTTTTTTGTTTTTGAAGCCCTTCAGTCTCAGATGCCGTCTGATGGTTATGGGGCTGCAGTCAGCACCAGTAAGGGCCTTAATTTTGGTCGAGGATCGTCCAGTGTCTTGACGGACAGCCAATTGGATCCTCCGGCTCAGTGCTGATGACATATTTTTGGGTCTTTCACTTGACTTTTCTGTTCCATAACCCTCAGGATCATTTAAGAAATTCCAAATGACTGTCTTACTGCTTTGAAGTAAAAAAGAAGGAGCATCCCTCGGCGCAAGGAACCAACCAATGGTGGATGTTGTATCTTCAAAAGTATTTATTGCAATCACACAACGCGTTTCAGGGAAAGGGTCCCTTCATCAGGTGAAGAATATTGCCCTATGGTGCGCCCTGTTTTTCTGTCTATACAGTAAACAACTTGCCTTTACACGTCACTGTCTTACTGCTTTGGCGCGCTGTGAGAGACCCTTTTTATGCAGTTCAACAACCCGACCACGTTCAAATAGGGAGAGTTTTTTTACCTTTACCATCACAACGTGTGACTACCTGACAGAAAATGACAATGAATCCACATCTTTGCACATATTTGGCCTTTTAACTACCTCCAGACCGCTTAACGCAGGATCGCGTTCCGGAGGCGGCAGCCCTGCGCACAGTCACGCATATACGCGCCATCTCGCGAGACGTGAGATTTCCTGTGAACGCGCGCACACAGGCGCGCGCGTTCACAGGATCGGAAGGTAAGCGAGTGGATCTCCAGCCTGCCAGCGGCGATCGTTCGCTGGCAGGCTGGAGAAGCGATTTTTTTTAACCCCTAACAGGTATATTAGATGCTGTTTTGATGACAGCGTCTAATATACCTGCTACCTGGTCCTCTGGTGGTCCCTTTTGTTTGGATCGACCACCAGAGGACACAGGCAGCTCTGTAATATGTAGCACCAAACACCACTACACTACACCCCCCTGTCACTTATTAACCCTTTATTCACCCCTGATCACCCCTGATCACCCCATATAGACTCCCTGATCACCCCCCTGTCATTGATCACCCCCCTGTCATTGATCACCCCCTTGTAAGGCTCCATTCAGACGTCCGCATGATTTTTACGGATCCACTGTTACATGGATCGGATCCGCAAAACACATACGGACGTCTGAATGGAGCCTTACAGGGGGGTGATCAATGACAGGGGTGATCACCCCATATAGACTCCCTGATCACCCCCCTGTCATTGATCACTCCCCTGTAAGGCTCCATTCAGACGTCCGTATGTTTTTTACGGATCCACGGATACATGGATCGGATCCGCAAAACACATACGGACATCTGAATGGAGCCTTATAGGGGGGTGATCAATGACAGGGGGGTGATCACCCCATATAGACTCCCTGATCACCCCCCTGTCATTGATCACCCCCCTGTAAGGCTGCATTCAGATGTCCATATGTATTTTACGGATCCACGGGTACATGGATCGGATCCGCAAAACACATACGGACATCTGAATGGAGCCTTATAGGGGGGTGATCAATGACAGGGGGGTGATCACCCCATATAGACTCCCTGATCACCCCCCTGTCATTGATCACCCCGCTGTCATTGATCACCCCCCTGTCATTGATCACCCCCCTGTAAGGCTGCATTCAGATGTCCGTATGTTTTTTACGGATCCACGGATACATGGATCGGATCCGCAAAACACATACGGACATCTGAATGGAGCCTTATAGTGGGGTGATCAATGACAGGGGGGTGATCACCCCATATAGACTCCCTGATCACCCCCCTGACATTGATCACCCCCTGTCATTGATCAACCCCCTGTAAGGCTGCATTCAGATGTCCGTGTGTTTTTTACGGATCCACGGATACACGGATCGGAACCGCAAAACACATACGGACATCTGAATGGAGCCTTATGGGGGGTGATCAATGACAGGGGGGTGATCACCCCATATAGACTCCCTGATCACCCCCCTGTCATTGATCACCCCGCTGTCATTGATCACCCCCCTGTAAGGCTGCATTTAGATGTCCGTATGTTTTTTTACGGATCCAAGGATACATGGATCGGATCCGCAAAACACATACGGACATCGGAATGGAGCCTTATAGGCGGTGATCAATGACAGGGGGGTGATCACCCCATATAGACTCCCTGATCACCCCCCTGTCATTGATCACCCCACTGTCATTGATCACCCCCCTGTAAGGCTCCATTCAGACATTTTTTTGGCCCAAGTTAGCGGAAATAATATATTTTTTTCTTACAAAGTTTCATATTCCACTAACTTGTGTCAAAAAATAAAATCTCACATGAACTCACCATACCCCTCACGGAATCCAAATGCGTAAAATTTTTTGACATTTATATTCCAGACTTCTTCTCACGCTTTCGGGCCCCTAGAATGCCAGGGCAGTATAAATACCCCACATGTGACCCCATTTCGGAAAGAAGACACCCCCAGGTATTCCGTGAGGGGCATATTGAGTCCATGAAAGATTGAAATTTTTGTCCCAAGTTAGCGGAAAGGGAGACTTTGTGAGAAAAAATAAATAAATATCAATTTCCGCTAACTTGTGCCAAAAATAAATAAATTCTATGAACTCGCCATGCCCCTCATTAAATACCTTAGGGTGTCTTCTTTCCAAAATGGGGTCACATGTGGGGTATTTATACTGCCCTGGAATTTTAGAGGCCCTAAAGCGTGAGAAGAAGTCTGGGATCCAAATGTCTAAAAATGCCCTCATAAAAGGAATGTGGGCCCCTTTGCGCATCTAGGCTGCAAAAAAGTGTCACACATCTGGTATCGCCGTACTCAGGAGAAGTTGGGCAATGTGTTTTGGGGTGTCATTTTACATATACCCATGCTGGGTGAGATAAATATCTTGGTCAAATGCCAACTTTGTATAAAAAAATGGGAAAAGTTGTCTTTTGCCGAGATATTTTTCTCACCCAGCATGAGTATATGTAAAAAGACACCCCAAAACACATTGCCCAACTTCTCCTGAATACGGAGATACCACATGTGTGACACTTTTTTTGCAGCCTAGGTGGGCAAAGGGGCCCAAATTCCAAAGAGCACCTTTAGGATTTCACAGGTCATTTACCTACTTACCACACATTAGGGCCCCTGGAAAATGCCAGGGCAGTATAACTACCCCACAAGTGACCCCATTTTGGAAAGAAGACACCCCAAGGTATTCCGTGAGGGGCATGGCGAGTTCCTAGAATTTTTTATTTTTTGTCACAAGTTAGCGGAAAATGATGACTTTTATATTTTTTTCTTACAAAGTCTCATATTCCACTAACTTGTGACAAAAAATAAAAACTTCCATGAAATCACTATGCCCATCAGCGAATACCTGGGGGTGTCTTCTTTCCAAAATGGGGTCACTTGTGGGGTAGTTATACTGCCCTGGCATTTTAGGGGTCCGAATGCGTGAGAAGTGGTTTGAAATCAAAATCTGTAAAAAATGGCCGGTGAAATCCGAAAGGTGCTTTTTGGAATGTGGGCCCCTTTACCCACCTAGGCTACAAAAAAGTGTCACACATCTGCTATCACCGTACTCAGGAGAAGTTGGGCAATGTGTTTTGGGGTGTCTTTTTACATATTCCCATGCTGGGTGAGAGAAATATCTTGGCAAAAGACAACTTTTCCCATTTTTTTATACAAAGTTGGCATTTGACCAAGATATTTATCTCACCCAGCATGGGTATATGTAAAATGACACCCCAAAACACATTGCCCAACTTCTCCTGAGTACGGAGATACCACATGTGTGACACTTTTTTGCAGCCTAGGTGGGCAAAGGGGCCCACATTCCAAAGAGCACCTTTCGGATTTCACCGGCCATTTTTTACAGATTTTGATTTCAAACTACTTCTCACGCATTCGGGCCCCTAAAATGCCAGAGCAGTATAACTACCCCACAAGTGACCCCATTTTGGAAAGAAGACACCCCCAGGTATTCGCTGATGGGAATAGTGAGTTCATGGAAGTTTTTATTTTTTGTCACAAGTTAGTGGAATATGAGACTTTGTAAGAAAAAAAAAAAAAAAAAATCATCATTTTCCGCTAACTTGTGACAAAATGGGGTCAAACTTGTGAGGCCGTGGCTCAGGGCGCGTTGCAACTGTGCCTGCTGCCATAGCACAAGGAAAACAGTCATTCACGATACCTAGCTTCATGTCCCAGTTTGCAGGGCGTCGCAAGACAACACTCTTGAAGTCAGACCAGTGCGACCACATGGCTGACTTCATGTTAGGCTGCCTTTCCCGTGACCCCCATGTTATACACATTTTAGATAACAGGGATTACTGGGTGTTCACCCTTCTGGACCCCGCTACAAAGAGAACTTCTCATCTCTAATTCCTCTGGTGGAGAGGACGAGCAAAATGGTGCTATACCAGAAGCTCCTTGTTGACAGATTGCTGCAAAAATTTCCATCTGACAGTGCTAGCAGCAGAGTCCGTACTTCCTTGGGCAACCGAGGTGGAGAGACAAGGGGAACACACAGCACTTCCAGCAAAGGCAGGGCAACACTCTCCAAGGCCTGGGACAGCACTCTCAACATGATGCACGTCCTGGTGTCACAAGGAGGGAAAAGTTTTGGAAGATGGTAAAGGAGTATGTAGCAGACCGTGTCAGCGTCCTCAGTGATCCCTCAGTGCCTTACAACTACTGGGTGTCCAAGCTGTGGCTTAACGGCTGCCCTGCCGCCGTGGTGTCCGAACTGGCGCTCTACGCCTTGGAGTTGCTGGCTGCCCTGCCGCCAGCGTTTTGTCTGAGCGGGTATTTAGTGCTGCTGGTGGCATTATAACAGATAAGCGTATCCGGCTGTCAACTGAAAATGCTGACAGGTTGACTCTTATAAAAATGAATAAGGCCTGGATTGCCCCTGACTTCTCCACTCCACCAGAGGAAAGCCACGACTGAACATAAAGGCACTTTAAATGTGTTGTTTAGAATGTACTGAATACTCTGTATTCCCATGCACCCCTTCCGCCACAAAAAAGGGTATATGGTTGAATCTTCCTTTTCTCATCATCCTCCTCCTCCTCGTCCATCACGTATATATGCCTTCTCATATAATTTTTTGAATGGTCAGCTCACCAGCAGGCCCTCACCCATAATGTTTTAGATGGTCAGCTCACCAGCAGGCCCTCACCCATAATGTTTTAGATGGTCAGCTCACCAGCAGGCCCTCACCCATAATGTTTTAGATGGTCAGCTCACCAGCAGGCCCTCACCCATAATGTTTTAGATGGTCAGCTCACCAGCAGGCCCTCACCCATAATGTTTTAGATGGTCAGCTCACCAGCAGGCCCTCACCCATAATGTTTTAGATGGTCAGCTCACCAGAAGGCCCTCGCCCATAATGTTTTAGATGGTCAGCTCACCAGCAGGCCCTCGCCCATAATGTTTTAGATGGTCAGCTCACCAGCCGGCCCTCACCCATAATGTTTTAGATGGTCAGCTCACAGCAGGCCCTCACCCATAATGTTTTAGATGGTCAGCTCAGCTGAAGAACCTCACCCCTAATGTTTTAGTGGGTCACCAGCAGGCCATCAATCATACTTTACCTCTCCTGTATAACGTTTCCTCATCCTAAATACCTATGACATTCCCTGTAATTTTTTTATACTCCCTGAGTCAGTACTGGGAAATTTGCGTGCCCCCGCCTGCCTTTCTTGGAAGTGGTAGCCGTGGCCATCCCTCAGGCTCCTTCTCCGGAAGCGAACCCTGATTCCCCATTACCCGTGGTCACCATGGTAGGCGCAAAAAAGAACATCGAAAGTTGATAGAGCAGACATCCGAATAGATCGTCATCATCACGGGGACGTGCGATCAGCTTAGAAGTTATCTAGAGTTAACAAAGCGGCAGCAGGCCCTCACCTACAATTTTTTACACGGTCAGCTCAACATCCGTTCCTCTTCCAAGTTCATTATCATCAGATGATAGTCTGGTCAACACAATTGTAATCACCGGGGGTCACGTAACTAATTAGCACGGAGGAGTGTCTTTGGTTATCGGAATGAGCCACACAAATCGACTCGATCCACACGCTCAAAACGGCCATGCACCACCACCCACAGAATCGAAATAGGTATCAATCTGTCAATCCTTTCTGTGTCCGGGCCGGGTGAGGCTTGCCGTGCATAGTCAAATTAACCACTCCTGGTGGTGCCCTTCCATCAATTAGTTTAAGTTTCAGCTTTGCAACCATACTCCTCCCGGAACCCAAAGACTTTAGTTTCCCAGAAAATGCTCGGCGGGAAATGGGAATAACGCTGCCGGGGATCGTCTTCGAACCTCAAACTTAAGTTGTTGATTAATGAAAACGTTCGTGGCAACAAAGGTTTCGGCTGTGGTTCGGCTTGCGCCGGTACAAGACTTTCATCTGTACAGCTACAATACGGATGCCACCGGCCGTTCCTCTTCCAATGAGCTCAGTTTGATCGTCCAAGAGTCCGGTCAACACAATCGAAACCATCGGCTGTTCCTCTTAGTCATGGCCCCAGTTCCGAAAATCACGAAAATTTTTGACTGAACTTGCTCTTTATATAAAAGTAGATATACAGGAAAGAATGTTTCCTAACAATTTTTCATCTAAAATCGCTTATATCATCGGTTTTGTGAGTTTTATGGTCAGTCTGTAAAAGTGGCGTACAACTTGGGCAACATCGTTACCAGCAGCAACATTGTAGTACAAGATGCATCCATCCTCCACATGCTGTCCCCGACCCATTTTGGTGGTGTTTCCATCAATTTCTGACCTTTTCCTATGAACCAGGCACCCTTCCCTCTTCATAGCAGGGGGTGCCTGGTTTAATGCTCGGGTCCTCCCATTGACTTCTATAGGGCTTGGGTGCTCGGTAGAGCACCCGAGCATTCCGGTGTGCTCGGGCAGAGCACCCGAGCATCGGGGTGCTCGATCATTACTACTGCATACACACTATATATACACATATTATCTATCTATCTATCTACATACTCTTTTCTGAGTGAATTGCAGTATATAGTTAAAGATATACCGGTATGTGAGCCCCAGCACAATCTGTCCTAAAACAGAAGAGTTACATTTCTGAGACGCAATATAATCCAATATGCTATAACATCTATTGAATCCTTGGTCAGCAACTGAAATCAGCACACTGATTAAGTATTCTGTTAAGTCTTACAAAATTTATGAGGCTCAAATAAGGAAAGTGCATAGTGTACCCAGTGGCATAATATGAAATTTTGCAAAGGTGACAGTCTTAAAGACACACATCAAATTTTACTTTACTATTACCACTTACATTAGTGTATTTATTATACTGTGACTTACGCTTCAGCTTCAAAATAATACACACATTTTTATGTTTAACCCCTTCTACCACTGTAACATACCCATACATCACAGTGATTGAGGGAATGTATGGAGCAGGCTGCTGCAGTATCCCGCTCCATATGCAGAGAGTGTCGGCTATATCATACATCAGGCTCCGGCCAAAATGATGAGGAATGGAGGTTCCGCCAAAACCTGTCATCTAACCCCTCAGGTGCCGCAATCAATACCGATCGCGGGTAATGTGAGGTAAGGCAGAGAAATGCGATTCCCTCTGCCTTCCGATCGGAGCCCCCGCAATAAAATCATGGGACTCTGATTGGTTACCATGGCAGCCTGGACACTGCTGAAGCCTCCCAAGCCTGCCATGGTAAGTTCCCTGCTGCTCTGTGCATGAGGCACAGCGCAGCAGGGACAGTGTAAAACTCCTATTCGCCCTAATAGATCTCTATTAGGCTGAACAGGACAAGGAATCAAAAGATCTCATGTTTTAGCCCCCTAAGGAAGCTAAGAGTTGTTAAAAAAAAAAAGTTAAAAAAATAAAAATAAATATTAAAAGTTTAAATCACCCCCCTTTCCCAATTTTATAGATAAATATATTAACAATTAAAAAAAAACATAGATATCGCCACATCTAAAAAGGTCTGAACTATTAAAATATTTTTGCAAATTCCTGTGCAGTGAACTTCATAACAGAAAAAATTACCACACGGTTCAGCATTTTTTTGTAACCTTTCCCCCCCCAAAAAATTGTATAACAGTGATCAAAAAGGGGTATGTACCCAAAAATGGAACCCAAAAAAACCCTACAGTTTGTCCCACAAAAAAACAAGCCATCATACTGTATAGCTCAATGGATGGAAATATAAAAAAAAGTTATGCCTGTCAGAAAATGAGAAGCAAGTAGTAAAACAAAAAAAACTATACAAGTTTGGTATCGCTGTATTCATTTTGAGCCACAGAACAAGGATGTCATTAGCACACAGTGAACACCTTGTTGACAAACCCCCAATAACCTTGGTGGAATTGTGTTTTTGTTTTCAATTTAACCCCACAAGAATTTTTTCCTATTTTCCAATAACAGACATGGTAAATTAAATGGTGCCCTTAAAAATACAACTTAGGCTACTTTCACACTAGCGTTCGGGGCTCCGCTTGTGAGTTCCGTTTGAAGGCTCTCACAAGCGGCCCCGAACGGATCCGTCCAGCCCCAATGCATTCTGAGTGGATGCGGATCCGCTCAGAATGCATCAGTTTGGCACCGTTTGTCCGCCGCTCCGCTCAGCAGGCGGACCCCTGAACGCAGCTTCCAGCGTTCGGGTGTCCGCCTGGCCGTGCGGAGGCAAACGGATCCGTCCAGACTTACAATGTAAGTCAATGGGGACGGATCCGTTTGAAGTTGACACAATATGGCTCAATTTTCAAACGGATCCGTCCCCCATTGACTTTCAATGTAAAGTCAAAACGGATCCATTTGCATTATCATGAACAAAAAAAAGAATTAATAATTTTTTTTTTTTTTTTTTTGTTCATGGTAATGCAAACGGATCCGTTCTGAATGGATCTAAGCGTTTGCATTATAGGTGCGGATCCGTCTGTGCAGATACCAGACGGATCCGCACCTAACGCAGGTGTGAAAGTAGCCTTATCCAGTGACGTAGCTAGAAATGACTTGGCCCCACAGCAAATTTTTGAATGGGGCCCCCCTCCCTCAGTATTTTTTTTGCAACCACTTCCTTTCATGCCGCCCCCATTCCTGTGGCTAGTAAAGATCGCTCTCTCAGACTAGGCCCGGCAGCTGTTCCATCCGTTTTCTACACTGTCTATACTGTCACTGTATATAATTTCATTGTGTAATACTGTTGAAGGGGCCCTGACCAAATCTTTTAGTCCTCCTCCTCCTGGATGGGCCCCAAAGCAACCGCTTTCCCTGCTTCCCCTGTAGCTACGCCCCTGAACTTATCCATGGCTATATGGCTAATAGAAGATTAGCTAACGGAGGAAAAAACATTTAATACCAAAAATGGGCCCGGTACTAAAATTATGCTAAACAACACTGTGATATAACTGGTAGAGAAAAAATGACATCTGGTCATTATTTGTATAATAACTATCAAACTAAACAGCATTCTGAACCTTAAAGGGGACCTGTCACATCTCCTGACTTATCTGAAACTACCTGTTTTCCCAATGTAATAACAATTCTGGAGCATCTATTCTTATTACTCTATGTTGTGCTATTTCTCTGTTATTCCTACTAGAAGTTTACGAATAAATTGCCAACAGTCTGCAATAAAGGTCCAACTAGGTGTTTTACAGTTGAGGCTGTGTCCCTGGTCAGTCTGATGCTGACAGGACTGATTGGATAGTGTCAGATTGCCAGGACAATCTGGTAACAGCCATCTGAACCTTTATTGCACACTACTGGTGTGTAGCTATTGCATAGTACCGTGTTAGCCCGCAAAAACAATGCAATGTTGAATAATTTTGTGTTATTAAATACAAAAGTATTAAGGGAGTGATACCTTTATAGGCTAACCAGAAAGAAACATATTGCAAGCTTTCAGAGAACAAAGGCTCCTTCTTCGTGCAGGATTACAAATGAAAGACTGAGAAATAGGCACAACACTTATATAGGATGTTACAGAAAAACATGTACATGGGGGAAGCATAATTAAGATAAGGCTGATCAACAAGTGGACATGGTCAGCGGAAACAATGTAGATTAGGGATTGTGAGTGGAACTTAGGGAGGTGTGAATCTTGCCTAAATAGTGGGTCATAAAACCAGGGGTGAGGTTTAGTCCATTACTTAATGATTGGAATGTAGTCATCATTTTAAATTCCCAAGTTTTTCTGTCTCTATCATTCTTAAAGTTCCCTTTGAGAATTAAAACCTTTAAGTCATTCATGGAGTGTCCTGGTCCAGAGAAATGGATTTCTACTGTTGTATCTGCTTTGTGGTTTATCATAAATCTGTGCAGGCTCATTCTGGATCGCAGTTTCTGTACAGTCTCCCCAATATAAATTCCTCCATTAGAACACCTAGTACAGAGTATCATGTACACCACATTGGAGGATTCACATAAGAAGTTGTCCGTGATCTTATAGGACTGTTGGCTGTTGGGTATACGGACTGTATTGGTGGATAAGACATGTGTGCAGGTCTTGCATTTTTTGTGGTGGCATGGAAACGTGCCCGTCTGTGATGGTGGTGAGAGGGCACTCCTGACAAGGAGATTCCTCAAGTTTGATGGTTGTTTGTATGCCAGAAGAGGTAACTTCGGAAATATTTATTTTAGTCTTTTGTCTTTTTTAAATATGGGTTGGAGGTCTGCTGCAATTTTCTTTAGGATGTTCATTTGGGGGTTGTACATGACCACTAAAGGCACCTTGTTGGTGACCTCCTTTTGTCTGTAATCCAGGAGGCTGTTTCTTGGAATCCTCATGGCTCTATGTATTTGTTCTTCTGTGACCAGGGGATGATATTCCTATTGTACGAATGTATTCCTTAGTGACAGCAGATGTTGTTTTCTGTCCTCATTGTCTGAACAAATAAGGATATATAAGAGGGCCTGGCTGTAAATTATGGACTTTTTAATGTGTTTTGGATGAAAGCTGTCCTATCTAAGATATGCCGGACGGCCTGTGGGTTTATGATAGATATATGTTTGTATGGTATTGTTCCTTATGTATACGGTAGGGATTAATTGAGAGTGAGCCTGAACAAAAATATGATTATCAAACCAGCGGATAAAATGGTGGTGAGGTAGTGATTATGAACACACATGTTCAAGAGGCACACAGTCAACTCTCAAACAAAAGATACTACACACTGCTTAAGGAAGACCCCACCAGAAAGTTTACAGAAGAACTTATACAAATTATAAAGAACTTCATCTGTGAATCACCCACTCTACTGGACCTTATACCGGATAATCCTAAAATGGGGACCTTTTACATACTACTGAAAATACATAAAGAGGAGATTCCTGGCAGACCAATCATTTCAGGTATGGGGACCCTAACTGAAGATATCTCAGGCTGGGTAGAGAATATTCTGAAACCCTTGGTCAAAAGGACACCAAAGACATTCTACGCAAGCTGTCAGCCATTGAACCATTACCAGAAGACACAAGATTGGTGACTATGGATGTAGAGCCCCTGTACTCTAATATCCCTCATAAGGATGGCATAGACGCATGTGAGTACTTCCTGCAAAAAAATAATCTTGCCACAGAACCGGCCCTGCAACTGATCTGGTATTTTCTTCACCACAATTACTTTTCCTTTGGGGAATTCCTATACCTACAGCGTATGGGCAGCACCATGGGTAGTAGAATGTCACCACAGTTTGCCAACCTGTTTATGGCCAAACTAGAGGAGGATCTTCTATCGACCTGCACCACCAAACCTCTGGCATACTTTCGGTATATCGATGACCTACTGCTAATCTGGTCTAGCTCGGAAGAGGCACTACTGACATTTCATAAAAACTTCAACAAGTTTCACCCAACCATCAGATTTAGAACTATTTGGATGTGGTAGAAACCATAACCATAAACCCACATAAATCCCTCAGGATCTGGGATTCCAAACAAGCAATTTGCTCACATTTTGAACAAAAATATACACCTTCAAACGGCTGTTTCAGGACTGCATATATTTGACAAGATGTGCACTGGACTGCCTTGTAAATAATGGAACACATACTAATAGGGATTACACAAGAAAAGAGAAAGGAAAAAAAAACAATACAATAAAAAGCAACTGACTTAATGTGGTCCCCTCCTAAAGCCCCTGAATCTAAAGTCACTTATCTTAAGTTACACATTTAAAACAAACACACACATGAAATGAAACATCTGAACACTCACAAGCTTGCATTTTTAGTCTGCTTATGTAGGTGCTACTCCGAGACAACTTCAAACCAGACTGCTGTTTTTTTTCCCTCTCGATTCAAAGGAAATTCCTCTGAAATGTGTAACAACTCTAACATATGAATAGGGAACAGTGCTGTTATCTACTGCAAAAATTCAATACTTTATTACCGACGGACGAAGGGCGTTGAAACTTCCCAGGGAAATATGGACGATAAAAATTCCAATGATAATAAAACACCCCAATTGATCTAACAAAATACTGTATGTTTATCTAGTTGGTTAAGCCCATTGAGCAAAAAAGGGAAGGGGATAGGATGCATGTCAGAGCAGCAAGACATAAAAATAAAAATGCTGACCCCCAAGCAGTTTTACAATCTTCTATGGACAGATTTTTTAAAAGTGGAATTCTTTGGACCCCATGGCATTTCCTTTCCTCCCTTTCCTCTTCTCTCTTTCCACTCCCCCCCTCGTCAGTGTTTTAGAGGAGAGAGTGTTTACAAGAGGCCAGGGGCGTACATAGAAATCACTGGGCCCCATAGCAAGAATCTAAATTGGGCCCCCTAACCCCGCCCACTACCCACCCCTGGCCCATCCCACCTTTTGTCATGGCTCCTCCCCTGCCACAACCTCATTTGCTAATAAAGAAATGTATGCATGACCTACTGAAACCGTTAGAGAAAAATATTTTTTTTTTTTTTTTATTAACCAACTTTTTTACAGTAATTTAAAAAAATGTATACGTATTTTCCAATAAGGATTTATTCTGTGAAATAAAACAGAAATCAAATATTATAGATAAGGATACTTTCACAGTAGCGTTAAAGTTTTCCGGTATTGAGATCCGTCATAGGGACTCAAAAGCGGGAAAAAAATGCTTCAGTTTTGTTCCCATTCATTGTCAATGGGGACAAAACTGAACAGAATGGAGCGCTCCAAAATTAATTTCATTCCATTTAGTTGTGCTCCTATACCGGAGAGCAAACCGCAACATTGACTTTCAATGGAGTTAATGACGGATCCGTTATGGCTATGTTAAAGATAATACAACCGGATACGTTCAAACTGATGCAGACAGTTGTATTATCAGTAACGGAAGCGTTTTTGCTGAACCCTGCCGGATCCAGCAAAAACGCTAGTGTGAAAGTAGGCTAAGCTAGATTTATAATATTCTAAAATATATATATATATATATATATACTGAATACTGTATATATATATAGATATACACTCACCTAAAGAATTATTAGGAACACCATACTAATACGGTGTTGGACCCCCTTTTGCCTTCAGAACTGCCTTAATTCTACGTGGCATTGATTCCACAAGGTGCTGATAGCATTCTTTAGAAATGTTGGCCCATATTGATAGGATAGCATCTTGCAGTTGATGGAGATTTGAGGGATGCACATCCAGGGCACGAAGCTCCCGTTTCACCACATCCCAAAGATGCTCTATTGGGTTGAGATCTGGTGACTGTGGGGGCCATTTTAGTACAGTGAACTCATTGTCATGTTCAAGAAACCAATGTGAAATGATTCGAGCTTTGTGACATGGTGCATTATTCTGCTGGAAGTAGCCATCAGAGGATAGGTACATGGTGATCATTCTGTTTACGCCAAATTCGGACTCTACCATTTGAATGTCTCGACAGAAATCGAGATTCATCAGACCAGGCAACATTTTCCAGTCTTCAACAGTCCAATTTTGGTGAGCTCGTGCAAATTGTAGCCTCTTTTTCCTATTTGTAGTGGAGATGAGTGGTACCCGGTGGGGTCTTCTGCTGTTGTAGCCCATCCGCCTCAAGGTTGTGCGTGTTGTGGCTTCACAAATGCTTTGCTGCATACCTCGGTTGTAACGAGTGGTTATTTCAGTCAACGTTGCTCTTCTATCAGCTTGAATCAGTCGGCCCATTCTCCTCTGACCTCTAGCATCCACAAGGCATTTTTGCCCACAGGACTGCCTCATACTGGATGTTATTCCCTTTTCACACCATTCTTTGTAAACCCTAGAAATGGTTGTGCGTGAAAATCCCGATAACTGAGCAGATTGTGAAATACTCAGACCGGCCCGTCTGGCACCAACAACAATTCCACGCTCAAAATGGCTTAAATCACCTTTCTTTCCCATTCTGACATTCAGTTTGGAGTTCAGGAGATTGTCTTGACCAGGACCACCCCCTTAAATGCATTGAAGCAACTGCCATGTGATTGGTTGACTAGATAATTGCATTAATGAGAAATAGAACATGTGTTCCTAATAATTCTTTAGGTGAGTGTATATAAAAAATTATTAACTTACTTTGAAGGTGACATGGTTCTGCATCTAAAAGTCCAAGTCAAAAGAAGTAGCATGGCAGGGATCATAACTATAAAAAGAGTTATGGGGGTCAGAATATGGTGATGTAAAAAAGTTTTAATAAATTTTTACACTTTTTAAAAAAAATTCTACCCCATTTGGAATTTTTTTGCCCGCTTCCCACTACATTGTATGCCCTATTAAAGTTCGACTTCTCCCGCAAAAAATAAGCCCTCATACATCCATGTGAACGGAAAAATAAAAAAAAAGCTCAAGGAAACTAGGGAAGAACAAAGAAAATGCAAAAATGAAAAAACCTTTGGTATCCTAAGGGTAAAGGGTCTATCTAACCCCAAAATTCCAGGCACCACATACAGATAATACTTATGCCCAGTGGGGGGGTGCAGCCAATAGCAGGCCGCGTCAGAAATGAGCCTCCCTAGCATCACCTGCAATGCTAGGGAGGCTGGTTCCCATCGTGGCCTGCTATTGGCTGCACCCCATGTCGCTGAATGTTTTAATCTGCGTGACGGGAGGGGTTGGCAGGGGGGCATTATAGGGATTGGATAACCCCTTTAACTCCATGCTGCTTATGCTAAGTGTGCATATAGCCACCAATCATATTCCCCCGCCTCCCAAAGGTGAATTCTGTGCTGGGGGAAAATATGATTGGTGGCTATGTGCACACTCAGGTGCACATAGTTAAAGGGGCTATCCAATCCCTAAAATGCCCCCCAAAATGCCCAGGGTGGGGGTCTTTATAAGCTTACAGCCCCCCCCCCAAAAAAAAAAAAAAAAAACACTGCTTGCTGCTGCCCTCCCCCATCAAGACTTCTGACTGCTGACCTCTTACTGTGGCAGTGGCACACTACAGACAACAGTGTGTTTTGTCTGTGTTCACTGTCCGGACTCCAGAGCGGTGCTTTAGTCTGGGCGGCCGGGGGGGGGGGCGGCGTGTTGAGGGGGGCTGATGACAAGACTTGGGGCAGGCGTGAGTGCACAGGACGCTAAAGCGGTGCGCAACTCTGTATGTGCGCCTGCTCCTGCAGCCTTCCAGCAATACACTGGCCAATCAGCAGCAGCCTCTTTGCGCTGCTAAATGCTGATTGGCCAGTGTGTAATTATGCAGCAGAGCAGACGCAGTGCCTGGCAGGGAGGAAGCCCGGATCACGGAGGTTAGAAATGGAGCAGGGGGAGGAGGGGGGCCCGAAGGAGAACACAAGTGGGCTGGGCAGAGGCCGCCTCAATGCCTGTAGTGTATGAATAAACTGTCTGTGCAGAGACATAGGGGGGCGGGGCCTTCCATGTGCTCCGGGCTCTATAGCAACGGCGTGGTCTGCCTATATTGGCGGTACGCCACTGCAAGAGGCTCTTTTTTATAAGCCTATCCTTGGCGGGAATCAGCCTTTTTCTGGGCATTACTGACAAACGTCTTGGTCCTCTAGGTAATGGCTGACAAAAGCCAGCTGATCACAGCCTTGTGATTCCATATGCAGGCCAATTTGGCCTTCCTGTCTTGCTTGATGATGGGGATTGGGGAGTTGCTTGGGTCGGCATTAGAATCGCAGCTTACCTTCGCTCCTGTGTATGGCCCGCAGTCCGCACAGTAATACTGCTCTCCTGTACACTTGAGTCCTAGCCCTACCTTCCGGCTCTGGCACTGCTCGTGGGCATAAGCAGCATAGGGGTAGTATGGCAGCTTGTTCTGCTGCTGCCTCACTGCTTCCGGCCTCACTTAAGGTGGGTGGTTCATTAGCCCCCTACATTAGTGCTCCCTCTGGTTCTGCTATTCGTACGCCTTACCAGGACTGCAAGCGGTCACATTCTAGATTTTCTTCCAGAGACCGAGAAAGATGCAGTCAGCATAGGGAATCCCAGCAACGGTGGCATGGTTTTCCCCACTGCTCCAAGTTCTCTAGGTGTAGTGAGTGGTTTGGGTGGTCCCACTGCTCCTGCTGGCATCAAGGTGGAGTTTGGTATGTCTACTTGTCCGTTGTGTTGCAAGGTTTCGGCCTGCGCGGCTCCTGCGCTGGAGCCTGTGTTTTCTCCTGATGGTCCTTCCTCTTCGTCTGGAGCTGGTGAGTTTCACTTCATGGGGTCCTGGAGGGCTGAGTTGGGTAAAGGTCTAGTGTCAACCCTTAAGGTCCTGTTAGGTCAGTTTAGATCGGACATCGTCCAGGTTTTATTTTTTGGTTCTTTATCTCTTCTTATTATTTCTTTATTTAGGATCCCTGTGTTTGTTGTCTAATCTGAAATCCATGTGGGACCATCCAGACATGTTGACGAACAAATTTGATAAAGAGGTGAACCGTAGTAGGATGATGGGCCCCTTTTCCTCCTTGCCTTTTAAGAACTTGTGGCTCTTTCCCCTTAGGGTGGTTCTAAAGAAGGAATCTGGGTAACATCAGTTGATGTATCTCTTGTTCTACCCTAAAGGCTCATTGGTAAATATGGTATTACAGGACGCTTTGCAGTTATACGTATCTTTTGATAGGGCCGGTGGGGTTGGTTAGAGAGGCTGGCACAGATCCTTTGCTGGCTAAGTCTGACCTCGAGTCAGCGTTTTGATTTCTCCCAGTTCATTCAGACTGTTGAGTTGTCAGGTCGATGGTGATATTTGTTTACCGATGGGGTTGTTCAATTTCTTGTCACTTCTTTGAGATGTTTAGTACCTTCCTCGAATGGGTGGTGCATTTTTGAAATGGGCTCACGATCAGTAATCCACTATTTTAACTTCCTGTTTGTTTCATGTGTTAGTTCCTTTCAGTGTTAGTTTTTCTTGGATTACTTTCAGTACTATGCTTTCCAATCAGATGCATTTGGTAGTTTACGGAATCCTATTGCTATACTTACGGCGGGAGAGGGTTTCTGCACTGGTTGCTCAGCAGTGGCTGTTATTCATCAGTCTTTTTTGGGGCTTGAAAAAGGAGCACATTTGGAACAAATATAGGCACCCTCTTTTGCATTCTTTCTTGGAGCAGTTGTTTTTGTAAGGGTATGTGGGTCCTGCTAGGATATGGAGGGACAGCTTGCCCTCTAAAGTGGGTATCTCAGTTTATGGCATTGTGAGGTCAGGATGATCATACTTGTTGCAAGTGCAAGGTTCACCGTTGACGCATTTTCAGTTCACTCTGTTTTTTCGACACTTTGTCGTTCACTTGGGATTTTCACCCAGTGATTATGGAATGGATTCTTAATATATCAGTGCAGCAACTGAGTTGTCTAGGACAGTGTCTTTCTAATGATGAGGTCCAGAGGATTAGGCGTGGGGGTTCCCGGTGTTTCCAAGGTTACGTTGCATTAACTTGTTTGTTTTCTGTTCTAGATTCCACTGAGGAATATACCACTGAGGAAGGGGCAAATAGCTAGACCCCGAAACGCGTCTGGTGCGACACCCCCCAAATTTTGTACTGAAAGACCGAAGTATCGGAGACTGACCAATATACAGAAGCAGAAGGCTTGGATAGCGATTTACAGAGCCGCCTGCAATCTCCTGATTTTACAAGTGCTGCAGAAACCAGAGGCACATTTCGGAGAGTGGTCAAAAGTCAAGGTTTGGTCGATTACAATTTATTTTACTTGCAAGTAATTCACCTGTTTTCGGCGGGACGCCGCTGCTACTAAATACGGGACATTTGATTTCTTGGTCCATATCAACTATACTCAGGTATCTATTTTTAAAGACTGCACATAATATTGGATGAACTTTTAGTTATTTTGATACCATTTTTTGCTGGTCATACTACTGAGGTCCGCCTTGATGATAATCTATATGTTAGCGGACTTTTGAATAGCATGAATATAGTGATATTATTATTATATTATTATAGAAGCATTTATCTATTGTGTATTTTATTGCATTTATTTTATTTGACTTAATCTAAATAAAACTATATATTTGTTAACCACATGGTCACGGTCTCTTGAGTGCCCTGTACCTTATATATTTCTCATAATCCTTCTATTTGAGTGAGTGGTCTCAATTTACAGGAGCACCTTTTGGTTTCTATTTCTTCTAGTGCGATATCTTATTTATTTAATTATCTCATGTTATACTAATTTGTATTCGTAATACAAAAAACAATTTCCTATTTAACCAAATTAGATAACAAATCAATAAAGCAAAGAGCATACAAGGTTTCACAACATTTTATGTGTTGTCTTGCTTCTTTTAGCCTCATGGACAAAGAATATTATACCATTTTTTTAAAGGGGGGAATCCAGTCGAAATGGTCCTCTGACCTGTCATTGATATTTATGAGAATATCGCGCTAGTAAAGCTTGCAATCTGACTTTCTCTTTTTAAGTGCTGTGGTGGACCCAATACAGGCTTAATATGGGTCCATATAAAATAGATGCTTAAATAAGTTTGCCACTTTCTAGCTACTTGTGATAAATGTGTAGGTAAGATAATTATATGGCACTTATTAATATAGCCTTAGTTAAAATTCTGCAACATTTTCCATATTTCATAAGGTATGTCCCATTGTTGGCCATGTCCACACAAAGGTGTTGTCCATAAAATGGCTGCTCGTGAGGATCATGTGACCAGGCAAATCCCCTCCATGTGATGTCTCCTCCATTCAAATACACTGCACCTGCCAACTGCACTTCACAGCTAGGAGTTTAGAGCATGTGTGGTATGTTTAAATGGAGGAGACTGAGTGATATGTCTGGTCACATGACCCTCCATCAGCTGCAATTGTATGGACAGGACCTGTATGCAGACAATGTAGAAGGCTTGTCTAACAAGGGGCCAAGATTTATGAAAAATAGCAAACAGCATAGAATATCAATGACTAAACAGGGACATCTCAATAAATTAGAATAATATCAAAAAGTTAATTTATTTCGGTATTCCAATTCAAAAAGTGAGTGATCAATTTCAAGTATGTATTTTTTTTAATGTTGATGATTATGATTTATAGCTAATGAAAACCCAAAAGTCAGTATCTAAGAAAATTAGAATATTGTAAAAAAGTTCAATATAGTAGACTCATGGTGTCACATTCTTATCAGATAATCAGCACAAAACACATGCAAATGTTTCCTAAGTCTTTAACCACTTCCCGCAACTGTAACGCCGAAAGGCGTCATTGCGGCGGCTCCCCCAGGCTACGCTAACGCCAATAGGCGTCATCTCGCGTGAGCCGAGATTTCCTGTGAACGCGCGCACACAGGCGCGCGCTGCTCACAGGAACGGAAGGTAAGAGAGTTGATCTCCAGCCTGCCAGCGGCGATCGTTCGCTGGCAGGCTGGAGATGTGTTTTTTTAACCCCTAACAGGTATATTAGACGCTGTTTTGATAACAGCGTCTAATATACCTGCTACCTGGTCCTCTGGTGGTCCCCTTCTTGGATCGACCACCAGAGGACACAGGTAGCTCAGTAAAGTAGCCCCAAGCACCACTACACTACACTACACCCCCCCCCCCCCCGTCACTTATTAACCCTTATTAGCCCTGATCACCCCTGATCACCCCATATAGACTCCCTGATCACCCCCCTGTCATTGATCACCCCCCTGTCATTGATCACCCCCCTGTAAAGCTCCATTCAGACGTCCGCATGATTTTTACGGATCCACTGATAGATGGATCGGATCCGCAAAACGCATCCGGACTCTGAATGAAGCCTTACAGGGGCGTGATCAATGACTGTGGTGATCACCCCATATAGACTTCCCTGATCACCCCCCTGTCATTGATTACCCCCTGTCATTGATTACCCCCCTGTAAAGCTCCATTCAGACGTCCGCATGATTTTAACGGATCCACTGATAGATGGATCGGATCCGCAAAACGCATCCGGACGTCTGAATGAAGCCTTACAGGGGCATGATCAATGACTGTGGTGATCACCCCATATAGACTCCCTGATCACCCCCCTGTAAAGCTCCATTCAGATGTCCGCATGATTTTTACGGATGCACTGATAGATGGATCGGATCCGCAAAACGCATCCGACGTCTGAATGAAGCCTTACAGGGGCATGATCAATGATGTGGTGATCACCCCATATAGACTCCCTGATCACCCCCCTGTCATTGATTACACACCCCTCATTGATCAACCCCCTGTAAAGCTCCATTCAGATGTCCGCATGATTTTTACGGATGCACTGATAGATGGATCGGATCCGCAAAACGCATCCGGACGTCTGAATGAAGCCTTACAGGGGCATGATCAATGACTGTGGTGATCACCCCCCTGTCATTGATTACCCCCCCTGTAAAGCTCCATTCAGATGTCCGCATGATTTTTTACGGATGCACTGATAGATGGATCGGATCCGCAAAACGCATCCGGACGTCTGAATGAAGCCTTACAGGGGCATGATCAATGATTGTGGTTATCACCCCATATAGACTCCCTGATCACCCCCTGTCATTGATTACACCCCTGTCATTGATCACCCCCCTGTAAAGCTCCATTCAGATGTCCGCATGATTTTTTACGGATCCACTGATAGATGGATCGGATCCGGAAAACGCATCCGGACGTCTGAATGAAGCCTTACAGGGGCGTGATCAATGACTGTGGTGATCACCCCATATAGACTCCCTGATCACCCCCCTGTCATTGATTACCCCCCTGTCATTGATTACCCCCCTGTAAAGCTCCATTCAGACGTCCCGCATGATTTTTACGGATCCACTGATAGATGGATCGGATCCGCAAAACGCATCCGGACGTCTGAATGAAGCCTTACAGGGGCATGATCAATGACTGTGGTGATCACACCATATAGACTCCCTGATCACCCCCCTGTCATTGATTACCCCCCTGTAAAGCTCCATTCAGATGTCCGCATGATTTTTACGGATGCACTGATAGATGGATCGGATCCGCAAAACGCATACGGACGTCTGAATGAAGCCTTACACGGGCGTGATCAATGACTGTGGTTATCACCCCATATAGACCTCCTGATCACCCCCCTGTCATTGATCACCCCCCCCCCTGTCATTGATCACCCCTCTGTAAGGCTCCAGACATTTTTTTGGCCCAAGTTAGCGGAATTATTATTTTTTTTTTCTTACAAAGTCTCATATTCCACTAACTTGTGGTCAAAAAATAAAATCTCACATGAACTCACCATACCCCTCACGGAAACCAAATGCGTAAAATTTTTTAGACATTTATATTCCAGACTTCTTCTCACGCTTTAGGGCCCCTAGAATGCCAGGGCAGTATAAATACCCCACATGTGACCCCATTTCGGAAAGAAGACACACCCCCAGGTATTCCGTGAGGGGCATATTGAGTCCATGAAAGATTGAAATTTTGTCCAAGTTAGCGGAACGGGAGACTTTGTGAGAAAAAAAATTAAAAATATCAATTTCCGCTAACTTGTGCCAAAAAAAAAAAAATTCTATGAACTCGCCATGCCCCTCATTGAATACCTTGGGGTGTCTTCTTTCCAAAATGGGGTCACATGTGGGGTATTTATACTGCCCTGGCATTCTAGGGGCCCCAAAGCGTGAGAAGAAGTCTGGTATCCAAATGTATAAAAATGCCCTCCTAAAAGGAATTTGGGCACCTTTGCGCATCTAGGCTGCAATAAAGTGTCACACATCTGGTATCGCCGTACTCAGGAGAAGTTGGGGAATGTGTTTTGGGGGTGTCATTTTTACATATACCCATGCTGGGTGAGAGAAATATCTTGGGTCAAATGCCAACTTTGTATAAAATAAATGGTAAAAGTTGTCTTTTGCCAAGATATTTCTCTCACCCAGCAAGGGTATATGTAAAATGACACCACCAAAACACATTCCCCAACTTCTCCTGAATACGGCGATACCACATGTGGACACTTTTTTGGCAGCCTAGGTGGGCAAAGGGGGCCCATATTCCAAAGAGCACCTTTAGGATTTCACAGGTCATTTACCTACTTACCACACATTAGGGCCCCTGGAAAATGCCAGGGCAGTATAACTACCCCACAAGTGACCCCATTTTGGAAAGAAGAACACCCAAGGTATTCCGTGAGGGGCATGGCAAGTTCCTAGAATTTTTTATTTTTTGTCACAAGTTAGTGGAAAATGCTGATTTTTTTTTAATTTTTTTTTCATACAAAGTCTCATTTTCCACTAACTTGTGACAAAAAATAAAAAATTCTAGGAACTTGCCATGCCCTCACGGAATACCTTGGGGTGTCTTCTTTCCAAAATGGGGTCACTTGTGGGGTAGTTATACTGCCCTGGCATTCTAGGGGCCCGAATGTGTGTAAGGAGTTTGAAATCAAATTCTGTAAAAAATGACCTGTGAAATCCGAAAGGTGCTCTTTGGAATATGGGCCCCTTGCCCACCTAGGCTGCAAAAAAGTGTCACACATCTGGTATTGCCGTACTCAGGAGAAGTTGGGGGAATGTGTTTTGGGGGTGTCATTTTACATATACCCATGCTGGGTGAGAGAAATATCTTGGCAAAAGACAACTTTTCCCATTTTTTTATACAAAGTTGGCATTTGACCAAGATATTTATCTCACCCAGCATGGGTATATGTAAAATGACACCCCAAAACACATTCCTCAACTTCTCCTGAGTACGTAGATACCAGATGTGTGACACTTTTTTGCAGCCTAGGTGGGCAAAGGGGGCCCACATTCCAAAAGCACCTTTCGGATTTCACTGGTCATTTTTACAGAATTTGATTTCAAACTCCTTACCACACATTTGGGCCCCTAGAATGCCAGGGCAGTATAACTACCCCACAAGTGACCCCATTTTGGAAAGAAGAGACCCCAAGGTATTTCGTGATGGGCATAGTGAGTTCATGGAAGTTTTTATTTTTTGTCACAAGTTAGTGAATATGAGACTTTGTATGAAAAAAAATAAAATAAAAAAAAATCATCATTTTCCGCTAACTTGTGACAAAAAATAAAAAGTTCTATGAACTCACTATGCCCATCAGCGAATACCTTAGGGTGTGTACTTTCCTAAATGGGGTCATTTGTGGGGTGTTTGTACTGTCTGGCATTGTAGAAACCTCAGGAAACATGACAGGTGGCTCAGAAAGTCAGAGCTGCTTCAAAAAGCGGAATTCACATTTTTGTACCATAGTTTGTAAACGCTATAACTTTTTACCCAAACCATTTTTTTTGAACCCAAACATTTTTTTTTTATCAAAGACATGTAGAACTATAAATTTAGAGCAAAATTTCTATATGGATCTCGTTTTTTTTTGCAAAATTTTACAACTGAAAGTGAAAAATGTCATTTTTTGCAAAAAAAAATCGTTAAATTTTCGATTAATAACAAAAAAAGTAAAAATGTCAGCAGCAATGAAATACCACCAAATGAAAGCTCTATTAGTGAGAAGAAAGGAGGTAAAATTCATTTGGGTGGTAAGTTGCATGACCGAGCAATAAACGGTGAAAGTAGTGTAGTGCCGATTTGTAAAAAAGGGCCTGGTCTTAGGGGGGGTATAAACCTGTGGTCCTTAAGTGGTTAAATTGTCCCTCAGTCTGGTTCAGTAGGCTACAGAATCTTGGGAAAGGCTGCTGACTTGACAGGTGTCCAGAAGACAGTCATTGGCACTCTCCACAAGGAGAGGAAGCCACAAAAAGTCATTGCTAAAGAAGCTGGTTGTTCCCAATGTGCTGTATCCAAGCATATTACCGGAAAGTTCAGTGGAAGTAAAAAAATATGGTAGAAAAAAGTGCCCAAATAACAGGGATAACCCCAGCCATTAAAGGATGTCCAGAAAAGGCCATTCTAGAATTTGAGGGGAGATTCACAAGATGCCACAACACATCAGATATATGCAAGATCATGGGCTACAACTGTCAAATTCCTTAGGTCAATCCACTCATGACCCAGAGACAACATCAGAAGTGCCTTACCTGGGCTAAGGAGAAAAGGGACTGGACTGTTGCTCAGTGACCCATAGTCCTGTTTTCAGATTAAAGTAAATTTTGCATTTTGTTTGGAAATCAAGGTCCCAGAGTCTGGAGGAAGAGTGGAGAGGCAGACAATTCACGTTGCTTGAGGTCCAATGTGCAGTTTCCACATTCAGTGATGGTGTGGGGAGCCATGTCATCTGCTGGTGTTGGTCCATTGTGGTATATCAAGTCCAAAGTCAGTGTAGCCGTCTACCAGGAAATTTTAGAGCACTTCATGCTTCCCTCTACTGATAAGCTTTAGAGGAAGATAAGAGGCACCATACCCAACAATGCAGACAAGCTTAAGGCTGCTAGCAAAACAACATAAACTTCCACCGTTCTTCAGCAGTGCCACAGGCTTATCGCCTCCATGCCACGTCACATTGTTGCAGGAATGTATGCAAAATGAGCACTGACCAAGTATTGAGTACATATACTGTACATACTTTTCATTAGGTCAACATTTCTATATTTAAAAAATCATTTTTTAATTGGTCTTATATATTATTGTAATTTTCTGAGATACTGATTTTTGAGTTTTCATTGGCTATAAGCCATAATCATCAACATTAACAGAAATAAATGCTTCAAATAGATCACACTGTGTGTAATGAATCTATATATGAGTTTGACTTTTTCGATAATATTCTAATTTATGCACCTGTATTAATAAGTGCTATATAGTAACCTTACATGGGGGGTCTGTCAGTAGTTTTGCCCATGCAACACTGGGGAAAGCAGGGCAAACATACCTTTGCAAATCTGTGTGAAAATGAACTTTTATTCTGATAGATTCTGCTCCTGTAGGTACTCAGGTGGTGGAGCTTCACTCTGAAGTGCTCTCTGCATTGTGGTACTTCATAGTACCTCTACTCTGAGTAACAGTTGTAACATCTAACCAGGACACCACCACAGCCACCACCCAGAGGAGAGGTCGTGTGAAACAGCCGAGAGCACTTCACAGTGAAGCTCCACCTCTATAGCAGACAAAATGCAAACCTATGATTGAAGTGAGGCACTTACTTGTAAGGCATTTGCAAGTTAAAATATTGACAAGGGACAAGCAGTGTATGCAAATATGACAGGAAGAGTTTCATAAGAGCATGCATCATAGTAAATAGTCAATAATGAAGAGCAATATAGGCACATTTCAAGCAGCTATTGATCTGATACATTCTCTTCTATACTCATACTAGACATGAGTGAATCAAATCCCACAAAGTGGAATTTGATCAGAATTTCAGGATAAATTCGATTCGCCTTGAAGCCGAATTTCCTCGTGCTTCGTGTAAGCGAATCGATTTAACCTGAAATAGTGTAAAAAAAAAAAAAAAAATCATTCTTACCATTTGCTCGCGACGGCCCGTCAGCCACCATCTTGATTGAAGATCTCGGCCGAAATCCTGTACATGGTGACGTATGATGTCACCACATCGACCAGCGTGATGATGTAATCTCGCGCTACGCAAGATTTTGCGTCAGATTTTCAAGCAAGATGTCGGTGGCAGGACAGTCGCGGGCAAATGGACATGGTAAGTTTGATTTCATATTTTTTTTATGTTCATTTCACACTGTTTTTACACTAAGATCATGTATGAACGAGGCATCTGAGGGTACAATGACAGGGGACAGCTCCCTGTCATTGCACTCACTACTTTAAAAAAAAAATGCTCTTCGTGACGAAGTAATTCGTCACGAAGCAAATTGTTTTGTAAAATTCGGCCAAATTGAAGTTTTGAAAAATTCGCTCATTTCTAGTTATCACATCATACATTTTATAGTCTTAAAACACAATGTCTAGAGACAGCCAGAAGTGGAAAAAAGGAGGACATAACCAAGGTGTGCACTCCTGATTCCAGTTCTAACAACTACAAAAAGTACATACACCCCACAAATTTCTATAAAGACAACTGATCGATGTAAAGTGTCACAAACTTGAAATAATATGTGGACAATTTCTATTTCACTTTTCAACAAACATTATCAAATGATCTTTGATAACAACCCAAAGCTGAAATGACATTGTGGTATGGTATGAAAGCATTCAGGGGTTCTATCAGATAGTTTTTCCCTTTTGCATATATGGTACATCATAAGTCCCATAAGTTATACCATGAAGAGATATAGGGAACAGTTTGCGGCTAGATTGTTAAATATAATTTTTATAATAGCTACAGTATACAGCTACTTTTTCCTGAGAAAGAAAGCAATCTGACATCCGGGAACAGTTTTTTCAGGCTGAGCTTTAAGTACCATGGAATAGATGTAATCAATATCACACAGAGTGTGTAATACAAACTCAGTTATAGCAGCCAATAAGGTGGTTGTCTAACAGGGTCTCAACAAATGTCAAGAAAAAGCAAACTTCATTACTAACTGTGTATAAACAGTCTCTATTTTGTAATAAATTTGATGTGCTTTCAGTTGTGTTCTCTTTAACTCGTGATAATGAAAGTGCATGTCTCAAGCACAGGGGAATTTAGCATATGTTTAGTACAGTGAAAACTCCCCAAAAGACCACTTCTTAGAGAAGACTATTCAGGTAAGAGCTCATAACCATAAAGGGATTATGCCATAACTGATGTAAAAAAAATAAAAAATCTGACATCATATAGTACAGATGTAGCAGGGGTAACACACATACTCTTAACTAAAATTTCTTAACTCATTGCGTTATCTTGAAACAAAAGCCCTTGAAAAGCAATTGCTTAACGCATTTAGTTGCATTTAGTTTATATAACATGCCTCATAAAGCATGTGTGTTAATCCTGCTACATCTGTACATGACAATACCTTTCTAGCAAAGCTAGAACCAGCCCTGTACATCACATGGATCCAGAAATGTTCCCATTTATTGCTCCAGTTGCTCTGCCAGATGCAACCTACTTCCAGTTCTATGATACACTCCACAACATTAAAATGGCAACAACAAGAAAGTCAAGCCATAAAGTTATACATGGACACATTGTATGATTAGAAGAATGCTAGTGATCCATTCTGTACTGCAAGTAAAATTAGACATTGCATCCCAAGTCTGGGGTGGCAAACAATGTCTAAACAATCTATCAGAAGACATTTGCATGACAAGCTAGATGTCATGCTACAGGTGTTCTATTGACCTCAAGCACCACTCTCAAATGCTTTCATGGTGCCCTGGAAGATAGCAATAGAGTGTGCAGTGGAGGTCTATCCACTTTAGTGATGAGTCCAGCTTTTGTCCTAGACATAATGAAATCTGGAGATTGGTCTGAAAACCACATAGGAAACCACATGAAGAGACCTTCACAAGGGAACGTCACATCGGATGATAAGACGCACCTAGGTTTTTGAGGAGGAAAATAAGAAAAAAAATATTTTGAACCAAAAGTTGTGCTTTTGGTGGGTTATGAACTAATGGTGGTCTGTGGATGACACTATTATCGGGAATCTGTGGCTGATGCATTGTTATGGTGGATCTGTGAATCACACACTGATATAGGGAGATCTGTGGAAGACGCACTGTTATGGGGGGATTTGTGGATGATGCATTGTTATGGGGGGATCTGTGGATGACACTGTTATGGGGATCTGTGGATCACACACTGATATGGGGAGATCTGTGGATGACGCACTGTTATTGGGGGGGATCTGTGGATGATACTATTATGGGGGATCTGTGGGTGACACTGTTATGGGGGGGATCTGTAGATGACACACATAGAGCATTTTATGCTGGTCTCCTCATGGCCCTATGTGTTACAGTATGACGTTATTGTGTCCCCTCATGTGCCTGTGTGAATAGTGACCCCATTACACCAGGCTCCTCTCACAGCAGTCTTTACATGTAAAATCTGTTTATTTAATGCACAAGCAGTGGCTCTGGTTTGTTAAACTAGCGTAATTGTCTGTGGTAGTACTCACTATCAAAGTGGAGGGGAGGCCGTCACTCACTCAGTCACGCTCCTTATCCGCCAGCTTCATTAATGAAGTGAGAGGAGCATGACCGAGTGAGTGACATTATGCTGCCGGCCTGCCCGCAACATTGATAGTGAGTACTACTACAGATCATTACACTAGTTTAACAAACCAAAGCCACTGCTTGAGCATTAAATAAACAGACTTTACATGTAAAGACTGATGTGAGCTGGACTCAGTGTAATTGAGTACAGTGACTGCACTGGGCCCAGTGCAACAGCAGTTGCTGGCCTCCAGCCCCTCCTCCCACCCCGCGTGATAGAGGTTGACTGTAACTGATACATCACAGGCCGTACAGCATAGCGGCTGGCGATGTATCAGCGTCAGACATTTTAAAAATTGCACCATTCACTTTATAAGATGCACTGCCATTCCCCCCCACACACTTTTGGGGGGGGGGGGAGGAAGTGCGTCTTATAAAGTGAAAAATACGGTAAGTGTTTTCTGCATGTGGAGCTCATGCTTCATACTGAATAAATTGAGATGTTTTATATATTTTATAATTAGTATCCTATTAGAATTTTAGTATTAGTGATCCTGAGATTACAATAATCCTAGCCTGGATAAGGGCTGATTTTAAAGAACATGTCTAGTGGCCATTGGGATCAATTAATATTAATGGATATTACATCAATGTGCATATAGTAAAACAGGAGCATCTGAAGACTTAACTCCTTTCATGCACCTTTACAGTGCATGTAGCAAAAGCAGAAATATAAAAAGCCATTGAAGTGAATGAGATAACCGAGTTGTAATTAGACTGGTCGCCAATGCCATGTAGATTTGAACAGTTAAACAGTGAGGAGAACATATCTCTCATATGATCGCTGCATTCTCTTCAAACAGCTGATCAATGGGGCTGCCGGCAGTCGGCCCCCTTCCAATTTGATATTGATGACCTCTCTTAAAAATAGGTTATCAAGTTTACAAAAGTTGATAACCCCTTTAAAAATCTAGTTTTCAAATTTAACCCCATATGCAGAAACTGTAAAATCCCAAAAATGCCCTTTAACATTTACTGATGAGAACATAAATTATTAAAGGACAAAGTAAAGTAAGAACATATTTCATATACACTTGGAATGACCAGAGGCATGTGCAAAGACTTATAAACAAAATACTGTTTATATATATAGGTGGGTGAATAACTTTAGAAAAATTAGCCAGCATGCATTAAAACGTAGCCGAACATTAACATTTGGGGTCTGATACCCTTACCAATGCAGTACAATACATGCTGTATTTTGATATATTAAACTGTCAGTGAAATACATTAACAGTGTGCCTGGGGGCTGGATCTCATAGGCTTCTGTAGCTGGCAGGCTCCGATGCCTGTGGAAAGCATCAGAGTACCTTAGCAGTCATCGGCCCACTTTCACCGCAGCGTGGGGGGCCAATAGGGTCAGAGCCCCTCCCTCCGCAAACCCTGTGCATTCCGCGGTCAGCGTTGATTACCTCATATGAAGGGTTAATCTGTCGGCATCTGTGTTTTCACCAATACTGGCAGAAACAGCAGGGGCCCGACTGTTCGTAGCAGTAAATAAAAAATGTTAAAACTGTACACTCACCTTTTATACCTGCTTTGCTTTCAACTTGTACTTTATAATATTTGTAACCTTATATTTTTATGAACAGAAACAAAGTTTTGAATGTTATATTTACATCATCATTATTTGTATAGGGGTTTTCCAAATTATAAAGATTATATTGCAATTGTTTTAAAATGTTAATTTAATAAAAATGCTAATTTACAAAATGACCCAGCAAAGCTACTCTGAGGACCAGTCATGTGATTGCCCAGCTGATAAGGGATCAATGCTGGTTGGGGACTGGGAGATTATCTCCTGCCGCATTTTATCAATCTTTAGAGTTGAGCGGACACCTGGATGTTCGGGTTCAACGGGTTTGGCCGAACTTCACAAAAAAGTTTGAGTTCGGGACCCGAACTTGACCTTGAACCTAAACCCCATTGAAGTCAATGGGGACCCAAACTTTTGAGCACTAAAATGGCTCTAAAAATGTCATGGAAAGGGCTAGAGGGCTGCAAATGGCAGCATAAATGTTGTTAAGACCATGGCAAGTTCTCTGCAAACAAATGTAGATTGGGAAATTACTTTAAATAACATAAAATACATAAAAATAAAAAATAATAATCTTGATCTAGGAGGACGAGGTCCATGTGGAGTAGGAGGTTGAGGAGGCGGTGGATGTGGCGGTGTAGGTGGAAGCAGCTGTGGAGGAGGAGGAGGTAGCCTACACTTTTTTTTATTTAAATTAGGGTACACCCCAAAACATTGGGAAATATATCCTGTGATAACCCCCTCCAGTCGTGCTAAACACACGTTTAGACAATACACTGGCTGCAGGGCAGGCCAGCACCTCCAAGGCGTAAAGGGCAAGCTCAGGCCATGTGCCCAATTTGGAGACCCAGAAGTTGAAGGGGGCAGACCCATCAGTCAGTACGTGTAGGCGTGTGCACACATACTTCCCCACCATGTCGCACGTCTGCGTGATGTTCACGATCCAATTGGATATCTGCTCTATCAACTTTCGATGTTCTTTTCTGCGCCTACCATGTTGATCACGGTTAGCGGCAAATCAGGGTTCCACGCCGGAAAGGGAGCGTGAGAAAGGGATAGCACATCCAAGGAAGGTCAATGGATGAAATTAAATGTGATCGAGCGGAAATGTTGGAGAAACTATTAAAATGGAAGAATCGAAGGAAAGGAGGGGGCGCGCGGCAATTACCCACTCCCGACTCGGGGAGGTAGTGACGAAAAATAACAATTCAGGACTCTTAAGATGCCCTGTTATTGGAATGATTAATAAAAAAAATTATAGGGAATGTTATCGGCGAATCAGGGTTCCACGCCGGAGAGGGAGCGTGAGAAAGAGATACCACATCCAAGGGAGGTCAATGGATGAAATTAAATGTTGATCGAGCGGAAAAGTGGGACAAATTATTGAAGCAAAGATTACAAGTAAAGGAGGTGGCGCGAGTCAATTAAAGAAGATTTTTTGAAATTTATGTCCCTGTCACCTATGCAGAACAGGGGTTTAATCGGCAAAAAATGGTCAAATGTCACCGAAGAATGTAACAGACAAATTAGTGAAATGTTTTTACCCGTCTACTAGGTATATCAGGTTATATCACAACCAAAAATTGGTGAATTTCACCCGAGAATGTAACAGACAAATTAGTGAAATTTGTTTACCCGTCTACTAGGTATAGCAAGGGTATATCACAGCCAAAAATTGGTGAATTTCACCCAAATATGTAGCAGACAAATTAGTGAAATGTTTTTACCTGTCTACTAGGTAGAGGAGGGGAATATCACACGCAAAAATTGGTGAATTTCACCCGAGTATGTAACAGACAAATTAGTGAATTTTTTTTACCTGTCTACTAGTTAGAGCAGGGGTATATCACAGCCAAAAATTGGTGAATTTCACCCGAATATATAACAGACAAATTAGTGATTTTTTTTTACCTGTCTACTAGGTATAGCAGTGGTATATCACACCCAAAAATTGGCGAGTTTCACCCGAAAATGGAACAGACAAATTAGTGAAATTATTTTACTGTACGTGTCTACTAGGTAGAGCAGGGATATATCACACCCAAAAATTGGGGAATTTCACCTGAATATGTAACAGACAAATTAGTGATTTTTTTTTACCTGTCTACTATGTAGAGCAGGGGTATATCACAGCCAAAAATTGGTGAATTTCACCCGAAAATGTAAATTTGTGAAATTACATAAAATTAAATTAAATACGTACAAATTAAAAAAAATAAACTTGATTTATGAGGGGGAGGTCCATATGGAGTAGGAGTTTGAGGAGGCGGTGGATGTAGCAGTGTAGGTGGAAGCGGCGGTGGAGGAGGACAAGGTAGCCAACACTGGTTTTTGTTTTTAATTTTTTTAATTTAAATTTTTTATTAGGGTACACTCCAAAAGAGTGGGAAATATCCAAAATATAAGAATGAGCAATTGCGCTGTAGAATAACAATGGCTGGTTAAGGCCGGTATACATGTTTATTCTGCACAAGGTACGCACAAGTCCTGTGGAATCCATGCCTAGTTCATTTTAATGAATGTGAGCATGTCCACATTGGCTGTGGACAGGCGGCTACGCTTGTCTGTGATAACACCCCCTGCCGTGCTGAACACATGTTCAGACAATACACTGATTGCAGGGCAGGCCAGCACCTCCAAGATGTAAAGGGCAAGCTCAGGCCATGTGCCCAATTTGGAGACCCAGAAGTTGAAGGGGGCAGACCCGTCATTCAGTACGTGTAGGCGTGTACACACATAGTACTCCACCATGTTGGTGAAATGCTGCCTCCTGCTAAGACGTTCCATATAAGCTGGTGGTGCTGGTTGTTATGGCGTGCTGACAAAGCTTTTCCACATTTCGGCCATGCTAACCCTGCCTTCTGAGGTGCTGGTGGTGCCCAGCTGTGTTGGCGACCTCTTCCTTCTCCTCTGCCTTCGCCTTGTGATTCCACTGTGCCTCCGCTGTCAGGTAGAAATGCCACCAGCAGCGCGTCTACCAGTGTGCGCTTGTACTCGCGGATCTTACGATCACGCTCTAGTGACGGAATTAAGGATGGTACGTTGTCCTTGTAATGGAGATCCAGCAGGGTGGCCACCCAGTAATCAGCACAAGTTAGAATGTGGGCAACTCGGCGGTCGTTGTGGAGACATTGCAGCATGTAATCGCTCATGTGTGCCAGGCTGTCCAGAGGCAACGAAAAGCTGTTCTCTGTGGATGGTGTATCGTCTGTGTCTTCTGTATCCGCCCAGCCACGCACCAGTGATGGCCATGAGATGGTTTGGGTGCCACCCTGCTGTGAACACGGTTCCTCCTCCTTATCCTACACTTCGTCATCCTCCAGAACTGTGCCCTGGCTGGACAATTTTGTACCTGGTGTTTGTGGGTGCAGAAACCCACCCTGGGAGCCACTTGTGAATGACTGGCCGGAAGCCCTTTGAAATGATCACTCTTCCTCCTCCTCTTCCTGTGCCACATCCTCTCCTCACAATGACTGAGTCTGGATAAAAGACTAAGGCCACAGATTGTTTAGAAAGATGCAGATGGAAACAAATCTGTGGAGCTGTATGACGGTCACCTGCAGATTACTGCAGACCAGGGGCGTAGCTATAGGGGAAGCAGGGGAAGCTGCAGCTTTGAGGCCCTGACCCAGAAGGGGCCCATCCAGGAGGAGGAGGACTAAAGGATTTGGTCAGGACCCCCTCAACAGTATTACACAATGAAATTATATACAGTGACAGTATAGACAGTGTATAAAATGGATGGAACAGCTGCCGGCCCTGGCCTGAGAGAGTATTCTTTACTAGCCACAGGAATGGGGGCAGCATGAAAGGAAGGAGTCACAAAAAAATTACTGTGGGATGGAGCCCCGTTCAAAAATTTGCTGTGGGGCCCAGTCATTTCTAGCTACGCCACTGATGCAGCCCACAAAAGCAAGTTGGGTTTATCGATTCCAAAAGCTTAATTAAATTGTGGGCCTGATGATCAGTTTAAGGCCTTTTAAGCAGCATCAGCACACATGCTGATAAAAATTAGTGGCAAGGTGACATGGTGTGGAGATGGCAGCATGAGGAGGCCACATAGTGGCACAATGACAGAATCTGGATAAAAGGCTGAGGCCACAGATTGTTGAGAAAGACGCAGATGGAAACAAATCTGTAGAGCTGTATGACGGTCACCTGCAGATTAATGCAGCCATCAAAATCAAGTTGGGTTTGTCGGTTCCACCTCAGCTCACCAGCAGCCCCGCAACTCAAATCTTATACAGGGTCAGCTCACATGCATGCCCGCAACTCAAATCTTTTACAGGGTCAGCTCACATGCAGGCCCCCGCATATAATTTTTTAGAGGGTCAGCTCAGCTGCAGGCCCTCGCATATAATGTTTTATAGGGTTAGCTCACCCGCAGGCCCGCACCTAAAATATTTTACAGGGTCAGCTCACCTGCAGGCCCGCAACTCAAATCTTCTACAGGGTCAGCTCATCTGCAGGACTGCATCTCATGCTGCCTTGTTTTGAAGTAGCAGCCGTAACCGTTTATCAGGCTCCCTTTCCTAAATCGAACAATTATTCCCCATTACCGATGGTCACCATGTTAGGCGCATAAAAGAACATCGAAAGTTGATAGGGAAGATATCCAAATGGATGGTGGACGTCACGGGGAAGTGCGATCAGGCAGAAGTTATCTAGAGTCAGCAAAGCGGCAGCAACATTTCCTCATCCAAAATACTGCAGTGACATTCCCTGTAATTTTTTATTACTCATTCCAATAACAGGGCATCTTAATAGTCCTGTATTGTTATTTATCATCACTACCTCCACGAGTCGGGAGTGTGTGATTTACGCGCCACCCGCTTGCCTTCCTAGGATGTGGTAGCCGTTTCTCAGGCTCCCTCTCCGGAATACAAACACTGATTCCCCGTTACCCATAGTTTACAATGGTTTTGAGCTGACAATTACCTCGAAAGTTGATAGGCCAGACATCCGAATGGATTGTCGCCGTCGCGGGGACGTGCCATTGGCCCCAGGTTAACTAGAGTCATAAAAGGCCACCGCCCATAATGTTTTAGATTGTCAGATCAGCAGGCCCTTGCTCCTAATGTTTTTGAGGGCCTTTAGCAGGCCATCAATCATTATTTTTAAAGGGTGTGTATGATGCCATCCTTTATGTGTAACTAAGGGTGTATCGGAGTGCCTCTTCCTTGTAATTTTTGGCAGCACTTGAACTTTACATACAAGTAAATATTCAGGAAAGAATGTTTTCTATAAATTTTTCCTCTAAAATCGATTTTTTTTCCCCCTTGGTTTTGTGTATATTATTGTCAGTCTGTAAAAGTGGCGTTCTATTTGGACAATATAGTTCACAGCAGCGACCAGCGAGTCCAAGATGCATCCATACATCCTCCCCATGCTGTTACAGAACCATTTTGGTGGTGTTACCAACAATTTCTGACATTTTTTTATGAACCAGGCACCCTCCCCTCTTCAGAGCCGGGGTACCTGGTTTAATGCTCCGATTCTCCCATTGACTTCCATTATACTCGGGTGCTCGGTCGAGCATCCGAATATCACGATATGCTCAGCCCGAGCCACCGAGCACTACAGTGCTCGATCAACACTAGTCTGTACTTTTAGTACAAGGTAACTTGGTTTTATTTTAATTTTATTTACAATTTGTACTTTTATCTATTTATTTAATTATTGGATATTTATGTTGAAATTATCAGATACTCTTTTAGTACTAATCCAGTCTTGTCCCTGATGACAGTGCCACTATAGAGGAAATTGTGTTATATGTTCTACTTTATCTACTTTTTTATGTTGTTTTAGGTCAAATATAATATAGCTGTAGATAATTTCTGAAGGGTTCATAAACTGTCAAGCATCACTATACATATGGAAGGCAGCTACATGAACATATCTGCTAATAAGTATAGTACTCCCAGAAAACCACTTAAAGGCTTATCTAACATCAAATACTATTTGATTTACAATTTTATTTGCTTTTTAGATTTGAGTTCAGATTAGCCTTTAGGAGAGGTCAGAGAAGGCTTGCAAACTGAGCCACCAAAATGCTTTAGATTTATTTAAAGGGGTTTTCCAGGCTTCTGATATATGTGACCTATCCTCAGCATAGGTCATTAATATCTTATCGGTGAGGGTCTGACACACGGCACCCACGCCAATCAACTGTTCCCTGCAGCCTCTGGAACTAGCACTGTGAATTGAACAGGAAGCACAACTCCATTCAAAGTGTAGTGACTGTACCAGGCTACTGCAGATCAGCTCCCATTGAAGAAAATGGCAGCCACTTTCAACGGAGCTGTGGTTCCTGTTCCATTCACAGCGCTAGTTCCTGGGGTTGCAGGGAACAGTTGATTGGAGAGGCTATGGGGTGTTGGACTATCAGCAATCAGATATTAATGACCTATCCTGAGGATAGGTCATCAATATTAGAAACCTGGAAAACTTCTTCAACTCAGAATAGCATTAAGCAGCTTGTAATATAAATATATATACATATCAAGTTAGTACTTGCAATATGTCTGTCTGCCTTCACTTCTCCTTTCCTTTCAGTATAACAGGAAAGATATCTAACAAACAATCCCAGTTATATATTTTTTCTCTGAAACCACACTTAACCCAGTTTGTGTGGTATTTATCCAGTGCTTTCATTTCTTCATCATTAATTACATTGATGCTTTCTAACATGTGTATCATTCTGCAGTCTGTGTGCATATTTCCATCAACTTTTATTAACAGTGACATATGATCTCTTGAAAAATATTAACACCACCTCTTACTATCTGTTAACAAAAGGCTTTTATATACATCTTGTGTGGGAGGCTGCAATATCAAGGTGTTCTATCTGTTGAGAGCAGCAGTTTCTTTTACTGAAATAATACTTCTCAATTTGCTGCTTTCGTTCTGTTAAGAGATGAGCGAAGTTTTGGAAACTTTTATTAGGTTGCTTCATCGAATTTCACAAAGAAATTTGCTTTGTGACGAATTATTTCAACATGAAGCACATTTCTTGTCATGTAGCAGGCGCACACAGATGTCTTGTTCATCGCTGATCTGAGATTAAAAATGATGGCCTTCATGGTTTAATAAGTTTTAAAAAAAGTTCAATAAATACTCACTTTATCCATTTGATCATGATGAGCCAGCCGGCGCAGTGACGTTATATGTCACCACGCGCATGATCTCGTGCAGCATCTTCAATCAAGATGGCGGCAACGGGCTCTTCTTCGCGTGCAAAGGGATGAGGTGAGTATGTTTTTTTTTTTGTTTTTTTTTACTGTCATTTCAGGGAAAATCGATTCGTTACCACAAAGCGCAAGGAAATTTGGCTTTGCAGTGAATATAATTTTTCCTGAAATTCGAATTGAAGTCCACTTCGGATACTTTGATTCGCTCAACACTATTTCTGTTGTTTCTTGGAAAATACTTATGTTGCTTTTATCTTAAAGGGAGTCTGTTACGTAAGTTTCACTAATATAACTACCAGCAATGGTTCAGAACATTGTAAAAGCATTAACCATATCTTTATGTCATCTGGGTGTTTATTCCATGTCTAGGAAAATCACTTTTATTCCTATGAAAAACCGTTCCCAAGTGCCCAGCGGTGAGGGTTGGATATGGAATAAACACGCAGATTACATGAAAGTATAGTTATAATGCTTTTACAATGTTCAAATGGCAATTGTTGGTTGTAATATTAGTGAAATTTACAGTATTTGATAGACTCCGTTTGAATTTAAAGAGGTTGTTCCACAAAAAAATATTCTACAGGTTTCAAACCAGCACCTGGATCTGAAACATAGAAACATAGAATGTGTCGGCAGATAAGAACCATTTGGCCCATCTAGTCTGCCCAATATACTGAATACTATGGATAGCCCCCGGCCCTATCTTATATGAAGGATGGCCTTATGCCTATCCCATGCATGCTTAAACCCCTTCACTGTATTTGCAGCTACCACTTCTGCAGGAAGGCTATTCCATGCATCCACTACTCTCTCAGTAAAGTAATACTTCCTTATATTACTTTTAAACCTTTGCCCCTCTAATTTAAAACTGTTACATATCTTTGTGTCATCAGCAAAAAGACAAACCTTACCAGCGAGGCCTTTTGCAATATCACTTATGAAGATATTAAACAAAATCGGTCCCAGTACAGATCCATATGGAACCCCACTGGTAACATTACCTTGTTTTGAATGTTCTCCATTGACTACAACCCTCTGTTGTCTGTCACTCAGCCACTGCCTAATCCACTCAACAATATGGGAGTCCATGCTCAATGACTGCAGTTTATTGATAAGTCTTCTATGTGGGACAGTGTCAAAAGCCTTACTAAAATCTAGATATGCGATGTCTACTGCACCTCCACTGTCTATTATTTTATTCACCCAGTCAAAAAAATCTATAAGATTTGTTTGACATGATCTCCCTGAAGTAAACTCATGTTGTTTTTCATCTTGCAATCCATGGGATTTTAGATGTTCCACAATCCTATCCTTTAATAGGGTTTCCATTAATTTGCCTACTATTGATGTCAGACTCACTGGTCTATAGTTGCTCGATTCCTCCCTACTACCTTTCTTGTGAATGGGCACGACATTTGCCAATTTCCAATCTTCCGGGACGACTCCTGTTACTAATGATAGGTTAAATAAATCTGTTAACGGTTTTGCCAGCTCACCACTAAGCTCTTTTAATAATTTTGGGTGTATCTCATCAGGCCCCTGTGACTTATCTGTCTTCACCTTAGACAGCAAACTTAGAACATCTTCCTCTGTAAAGATACATGCATCAAACGATTTAATAGTCATTCTTTCTAGTGGAGGTCCTTCTCCTTTTTCTTTTGTAAAAACTGAACAGAAGTATTCATTAAGGCAGTCGGCTAGCCCTTTATTCTCTTCTACATACCTTCCGTCCTTTGTTTTTAATTTAGTTATTCCTTGTTTTAATTTCCTTTTTTCATTTATATATCTGAAGAATGTCTTATCCCCTTTTTTCATAGACTGAGCTAGTTTTTCTTCTGCCTGCGCTTTAGAAGTTCTTATAACTTGCTTGGCCTCTCTCTGCCTAATCTTGTAGATTTCCTTATCTTCATTGCTCTGGGTTTTTTTATAATTACAAAATGCTAGCTTTTTATTTTTAATGATTTGGGCCACTTCTGCTGAGTACCACATTGGTCTCCTCCTTTTTTTGCTTTTACTGACAAGTCTAATGCAATTTTCTGTTGCCTTCTATAATGCACCTTTTAAGTAGTCCCATTTCTCCTGGACTCCATGTAATCCGTTCCAGTCTGATAAGGACTCATTTATGACTAATTTCATTTTTGAAAAGTCTGTTTTTCTAAAATCTAAAACTTTTGTTTTTGTGTGGTGGGACTCTTTCACAGTTCTTATATTAAACCACACTGACTGCAGACTTTTGTAACTTCATATAATAAAAATTTTTGTGTAACCACTGAGTTATTCATTAAAATGTATCTGTATAGCACCACCTGTTCTTTGTTTTTTTCTTATTTCTTTGTCCTGCTCACTGTGACGGCCACACATGCTCAGTTTCAACATTCATCTGCCTCCTGAGTTGTGAAAGGAAGAGCATAGACACACCCACTATGCTGCAGCAGAAAAGACACTCCCTTGAGCTGTCAGCTTGATATAAATCTAGCAGAGCAATAAATGGGGAGTTCTCTGGATCAATTTGAGGTACAGGGCTGGTTCTAGCTTTGTTATAAAGAGATTGTCACATACTATATGATGTCAGATTTTCATTTTTTTACATTACTCATGGAATAACCCCTTGCATACGCATGAGAATTCTGAAACTCCAAAGCTTTGAACTATGTTTCGTTTTAAACCTTGAAAAAATACATTTACAAAGACTTGTCAACTGTTCTAACATTTCTGACCAACTAAATTCTTGCATTCTCCATGAAATAATAATGCTGGAGCATTGTGCCACTGCATTGCGTCACTCGTAGGTTAGGATCTGCTCACATAGTGCGTGAGCATTTCATCGGAAAGATACCTTGGGAAGGTTTCCAAACTTATACCTCCAATGAAAGTCTATGACATATGGACCCTTATGTTAAGTTGTTTTTTTTTTTTTCTCTTTGTATAGAAAAGCATAATCCATATAGTTGAAAGAAAGTATACTGATATATATAATGGCCCCAACAGATGCCAAACAGGTAGCTTTTTGCATCTGTTGGGTGCATGGAGTTCTCTCCATAGCAAGTGCCAGGTAGGGTTCAAACACTATTCTCATTTCACAACTGGGCATTGCCATTTCCTTTGTAACTATCACGCAAAGAAAAAGTCCAAAAAATGTTTTGACAACTTGTACGTATACACACATATCACCTTAGATCATGTCAGGCTCCGATTGACAATCTGCCCTACCAGGCCTTTTCCCCCTGGGCCATGCTGTAATCACTTTGTGGGCTGCCGGCATTCTATAATCATGTTACATTTCCTACAAGCTAGAGGTACAGGCTGCTGAAGTGCACATAATCTCCTACTCCTAGTCCTCTATAGCTCAGGACGTCTTGTGTTAGCGGAAGTAACACTGTTTATGTCTGACTGTTGACTCCACCCCTATCTTCTTCCAGCACCTGCTGCTCCATCTTGTGGTGATCCAGACCTGAGTAGATGATGCAGCAGGCTCCTGGACTGTCTCTCCAGTCTTCTTCCATGCAGCCAAAACAGCTCTTGCAGGCAGGACTGGGTGAGTCTGTCATTCAACCATCTATTGCTGTCACCACTGGGCAGCTGCACAAGACTCATCAACTTCACTCATGGAGTGACAGTATCTTTATAATTATAGGAGCTTATTTCCTTCCAGTTCCCCATCCAGAGACTTCCCTAGACTCTGCTAACAACCCTTTATACAGACTCTCCTCACCTTTCCCATTCCTAGTAATAGGAGCTGTGTGCTGAGTGCTCCCCTTATTTTGCACTTGGCAATCAGGAAACAGTGTAGTGGGCTGCAGAAATGTTCTCAGTACCCAGAGCTAAACATTAGTGGGATAAGGTGTGCAACTGAAGAGGTATTAACATTCTTTGCACTGATCGCAAATGGGAGATACTGACTCACATCAGGACAGCAGGAAGCTGTTTTGACTTGTAATAAATAGTGATGAGCGAACATGCTCGGCCGAACTGCTGTTCGGCTTGAGCATCGCTATGCTCGGCCGAATAATTTGGGTGCTCGAATATAATTTAATACAATGAAAGTCAATAGGAGAACCCCAGGCACGCCCTGCTCGGAAGAGAAGAGGGTGTCTGGTTCATAAAAAAAGGTTAAAAATTGATGGAAACCCCATAAAAATGGTTTGACAACAGCATTAACCCCTTAGGGACACAGCCTTATTTCACCTTAAGGACCAGGCCATTTTTTGCAAATCTGACCAGTGTCACTTTAAGTGGTGATAACTTTAAAACGCTTTGACTTATCCAGGCCATTCTGAGATTGTTTTTTACTCACATATTGTACTTCATGACACTGGTAAAATGAAGTAAAAAATTATTATTTTTTTGCATAAAAAAATACCTAATTTACCAAAAATTTTGAAGAATTTGCAAATTTCAAAGTTTCAGTTTCTTTACTTCTGTAATACATAGTAATACCCCTAAAAATTGTGATGACTTTACATTCCCCATATGTCTACTTCATGTTTTAATTATTTTGGGAATGATATTTTATTTTTTGGGGATGTTACAAAGCTTAGAAGCTTAGAAGCAAATCTTGAAATTTTTCTGAAATTTACAAAAACCCAATTTTTAGGGACCACTACAGCTCTGAAGTCACTTTGCGAGGCTTACATAATAGAAACCACCCAAAAATGACCCCATTCTATAAACTACACCCCTCAAGGTATTCAAAACTGATTTTACAAACTTCATTAACCCTTTAGGTGTTGCACAAGAGTTATTGGCAAATGGGGATGAAATTTGAGAATTTCATTTTTATTCCTAATTTTCAATTTTAACCAATTTTTTCCACTAACAAAGCAAGGGTTAACAGCCATACAAGACTGTATCTTTATTGCCCTGACTCTGCCGTTTACAGAAACACCCCATATGTGGCCGTAAACTACTGTACGGTCACACAGCGGGGCGTAGAGTGAAAGGTGCGCCGTTTGGTTTTTGGAAGGCAGGTTTTGCTGGACTGGTTTTTTGACACCATGTCCCATTTGAAGCCCCCCTGATGCACCCCTAGAGTAGAAACTCCATAAAAGTGACCCCATCTAAGAAACTACACCCCTCAAGGTATTCAAAACTGATTTTACAAACTTTGTTAACCCTTTAGGTGTTGCACAAGATTTAATCTGCCAAAATTTCACTTTTTTGGCAGATTTTCCATTTTTATATATTTTTTCCAGTTACAAAGCAAGGGTTAACAGCCAAAAAACCTCATTATTTATGGCCCTGACTCTGTAGTTTACAGAAACACCCCATATGTGGTCGTAAACTGCTGTACAGGAACACGGCAGGGTGCAGAAGGAAAGGAATGCCATACCGTTTTTGGAAGGCAGATTTTGCTGGACTGGTTTATTTACACCATGTCCCATTTGAAACCCCCCTGATGCACCCCTAGAGTAGAAACTCCAAAAAAGTGACCCCATTTTAGAAACTACGGGATAGGGTGGCAGTTTTGTTGGTACTAGTTTAGGGTACATATGATTTTTGGTTGCTCTATATTACACTTTTTGTGCGGCAAGGTAACAAGAAATAGCTTTATTGCCATTTTTTTTTTTGTTATTTACAACATTCATCTGACAGGTTATATCATATGGTAATTTTATAGAGCAGGTTGTCATGGATGCGGCGATACCTAATATGTATACAATTTTTTTTATTTATGTACACAATGATTTCATTTTTAAAACCAAAAAAAGTTTTAGTGTCTCCATAGTCTAAGAGCCATAGTTTTTTCAGTTTTTGGGCGATTATCTTAAGTAGGGTCTCATTTTTTGCGGGATGAGATGACGGATTGATTCGCACTATTTTAGGGTGCATATAACTTTTTGATTGCTTGCTATTACACTTTTTGTGACCTAAGATGACAAAAAATGGCTTTTTTTACACCGTTTTTATTTATATTTTTTTACGGTGGTCACCTGAGGGGTTAGGTCATGTGATATTTTTATAGAGCCAGTTGATACGGATGCGGCGATACCTAATATGTATACTTTTTTTTATTTATGTAAGTTTTACACAATGATTTCATTTTTTAAACCAAAAAAATCATGTTTTAGTGTTTCCATAGTATAAGAGCCATAGTTTTTTCAGTTTTTGGGCGATTATCTTGGATAGGGTATGATTTTTGCGGGATGAGATGACGGTTTGATTGTTACAATTTTGGCGTACATGCGACTTTTTTGATCACTTTTATTACCTTTTTTGAGAAGTAAGGCAAAATTTCAATTTCATCATAGTTTTTTATTATTTATTTTTATGGCGTTCACCGTTCGGGTAAAGTAACATGACCGTTTTATAGATCAGGTCGTTACGGACACAGTGATACCAAACATGTGTAGGGAATTTTATTTTTTTAATCAGTGATAAATGTGTTTTTTGATTTTTACTTTTTTTTTCACTTTTTTTTTACCCAGACCCACTTGGTTCTTGAAGATCCAGTGGGTCTGATGTCTGTATATTACAGTACAGTACACTATATAGTGTTTTGTACTGTATTTTACTTACACTTTGTCTGAACAGATCTATGCCTTTAGCACAGATCTGTTCAGCACCATGGACAGCACCACAGGTCCTAGCCTGTAGTTCATCATTAAAGAAGTAAAGAAGAGACCGGGAACTACGCGGAGGAGGTGAGTTAATTTTTTTATTTATTTTTAACCCTCAATTGATCACCTACTATGCATTCTGTATTCAGAATGCTATTATTTTCCCTTATAACCATGTTATAAGGGAAAATAATACAATTTACACTACAACTAACCCAAACCTGAACTTCTGTGAAGAAGTTCGGGTCTGGGTACCACAGTCGGTTTTTTATCACGCGCGTGCAAAAAACATTGCACCCGCGCGATAAAAACTAAACATCGGAACGCAATCGCAGTCAAAACTGACTGCAATTGCATTCCTACTCGCGCAGGTTTGCCGCAACACACCGGGACGCATCCGGACCTAATACGGACACGCTCGTGTGAACCCAGCCTTAGGGAGAGAGCACCTTAATCAGTGTGAGGAGACTTATAGGCCATACATGCTCCTCTATGCTTTCTGCCACAGATCTCTCCCCGTAATTGTCAAAACGTCTAATAGTAGCTATGGCTGGTGGCAGTTGAAAGATGGAACTGAGCATGTGTGACCACCTAAGTAAGGAAGACAAAAGAATAAGGAAAAGTGAAAATAAAATATGGAAAAGAGCAAACTGGAGATATATTTTATTGAATAACTCAGTGGCTATACTAAATGTTTAAATATATCCAATTACATAAGTATTCAGATCCAGGAGCTGGTTTTAAAAATGTAGTATATTATCAATGGGAAAACTCCTTTAACTTCTTCAGACACACTTCAGAATCTTGTAGAAAGCCTTACCAGAAATGTGAAAGCCGTTTAGGCTGTAAAGAGGGGATTTAGATGGGATGTTATAAAAGCCCCTGTAGGTGTAATGTGTAAGTGTCCAATACTTGTGTTCATATAGTGTATGTACTCCAGATTGGTTTCATTAATAAATATAACCTATACATGGAAAAGCAGGCCATAGCACAGCTGTATCTAAACCAAAAAAATCATGGCTTTTGGAATGCCAAAAATCTGTGCTATTACGGTCCAAAATAGCTGCATCCTTAAAGGGTTAAAGATTTCCGCTCATAATGTACCTGAAAATCTACATCCATACAGTATAAAAATAAAACTGAAAATTGGCAGGATGATGTAATGCCTTTAGTTTGCATTAAATACAAGGGCACCTCAGAGAAAGGTGTTCTGCACAATGACAAGAGCTTGCATGACTAACTGCTTTGAAGAACAACATTTCTTTGTATCTCAGTAAGACTCATTCATGAATCATAAGTCACTTTATTTCTAAAGTGAGGTTGAATCCATGACCAGAACATCACTTCCTGCACTGCTTACACGCTGCTTTGAATGTATAAAACAAAATCACATTTATTTTTCAATTCGAATAACCGCATGAGAGCTTTTTTTTTTTTGTGGGACAAATTGTGCTTTCTAATGGCACAATTCAACCACTTCACAACCTCCCATTGACTATAGACGTCCTATGGGCGTTTTTTTTTAATCTCTGAATGGACGTTCTGGTATGTCCATTCAGAAATGGCAGCTGCACGCTAACCGTTCCTCAGTGTCCCTGCCTTATTGATCGCTGAGCGCTGTGTATACAGATCAGGAAGCGCTATGCACTTACTGTCGCGAGAAGGTGGTCATGTGTCAGCCCCATTTACAGAAGAAATCAATAGTGGAAAAAAAATCCCCAATTAAGTAATTATAACAAATGTTAAAAATAGAAAAAAATAAAATAAAATAGACATATTTGGCATTGCCGTGTCCGTGACGGCCGACTCTATGAATATATTACAAGATCCACCCCGTCCGATAAACACAATAAGAAAAAAAAAACTGTATAAAAAAAAGCCATCTTTGTCAGCTTACATCACAAAAAGGGCAACACCAAGTGATCAAAAAGGCGTATGTCCCACTAAATGGTACCAATAAAACCATCACCTCATCCCGCAAATGTAAAATTTAAAATTTGAATCATTTAGAAAAAGTATACATATTAGGTATTGCCACATTTGTAATGATCTGCTCTAAAAAAATGGCACATGACCTAACACTTCAGGTGAATGCTATAAAAATAAATAAAAACTGTGCTAAAACCACCAATTTTTTTGTCACCTTGCCACATAAAGTGTAATAATAAATGATCAAAAAATCATATGTATCCAAAAATGGTACCAATAAAACTATTCCTGCAGAAATGAGCCACTGCACAAGATGATCGGCAGAAAAATAAAAAAAATATGGCGTTCAGAAAATGGAGACACAAAAACATAATTTTATTTTCAAAAATGCTTTATTATGTAAAACTGAAACAAACAAAGAGAGTAGACATTTTTGTTATCATTGCGTCCGTAACAACCTGCTCTATAAAAATAGCACATGATACCATGTCATATGAACGTTGTAAAAAATAAAAAATAAAAACAGTTCCAAAACAGTCATTTTTTTTGGTTACCTTGCCTCACAAAAAAACAAAGTACAAACCGGATTCCAAAAAAGTTGGGACACTAAACAAATTGTGAATAAAAACTGAATGCAATGTATCTTCAAAAGTAAAAATCAAAAAACACATTTATCACTGATTAAAAATGAAAAAAATTTAATTCCCTGCACATGTTTGGTATCGCCGCGTCCGTAACGACCTGATCTATAAAAAGGTCATGTTACTTTACCTGAACGGTGAACGCCATAAAAATAAAAAATAAAAAACTATGATGAAATTGAAATTTTGCCTACCTTACTTCCCAAAAAAGGTAATAAAAATGATCAAAAAAGTCGCATGTACGCCAAAATAGTGCCAATCAAACCGTCATCTCATCCCACAAAAATCATACCCTACCCAAGATAATCGCCCAAAAACTGAAAAAACTATGGCTCTTAGACTATGGAAACACTAAAACGTTTTTTTTTTGTTTCAAAAATGAAATCATTGTGTAAAACTTAGATAAATAAAAAAAAGTATACATATTAGGTATTGCCGCGTCCGTATCGACGGGCCCTATAAAAATATCACATGACCTAACCCCTCAGATGACCACCGTAAAAAAATAAAAATAAAAACGGTGTAAAAAAAGCCATTTTTTGTCATCTTACGTCACAAAAAGTGTAATAGCAAGCGATAAAAAAGTCATATGCACCCCAAAATAGTGCCAATCAAACCTTCATCTCATCCCGCAAAAAATGAGACCCTACTTAAGATAATCGCCCAAAAACCGAAAAAACTATGGCTCTTAGACTATGGAGACACTAAAACATTTTTTTTGTTTTAAAAATGGAATCATTGTGTAAATCTTACATAAATAAAAAAAATTGTATACATATTAGGTATCGCCGCGTCCGTGACAACCTGCTCTATAAAATTACCACATGATCTAACCTGTCAGATGAATGTTGTAAATAACAAAAAAAAAAAAAACGGTGCCAAAAAAGCTATTTCTTGTTGTCTTGCCTCACAAAAAGTGTAATATAGAGCAACCAAAAATCATATGTACCCTAAACTAGTACCAACAAAACTGCCACCCTATCCTGTAGTTTTTAAAATGAGGTCACTTTTTTGGAGTTTCTACTCTAGGGGTGCATCAGGGGGGCTTCAAATGGGACATGGTGTCAAAAAAACCAGTCCAGCAAAATCTGCCTTCCAAAAACCGTATGGCCTTCCTTTCCTTCTGCGCCCTGCCGTGTGCCCGTACAGCAGTTTACGACCACATATGGGGTGTTTCTGTAAACTACAGAATCAGGGCCATAAATAATGAGTTTTGTTTGGCTGTTAACCCTTGCTTTGTAACTGGAAAAAATATATAAAAATGGAAAATCTGCCAAAAAAGTAAAATTTTGAAATTGTATCTCTATTTTCCATTAAATCTTGTGCAACACCTAAAGGGTTAACAAAGTTTGTAAAATCAGTTTTGAATACCTTGAGTAGTGTAGTTTCTTAGATGGGGTCCATTTTCAGGGAGTTTCTACTCTAGGGGTGCATCAGGGGGCTTCAAATGGGACATGGTGTAAATAAACCAGTCCATAAAAATCAGCCCTTCAAAAACCAAACGGCGCACCTTTCACTCTACGCCCCGCTGTGTGGCCGTAGAGTAGTTTATGGCCACATATTGGGTGTTTCTGTAAACGGCAGAGTCAGGAAAATAAAGATACAGTCTTGTTTGGCTGTTAACCCTTGCTTTGTTAGTGGAAAAAATGGGTTAAAATGAAAAATTAGACAAAAAAATGAAATTCTCAAATTTCATCCCCATTTGCCAATAACTCTTGTGCAACACCTAAAGGGTTAAAAACGTATGTAAAATCAGTTTTGAATACCTTGAGGGGTGTCGTTTCTTAGATGGGGTCATTTTTGGGTGGTTTCTATTATGTAAGCCTCGCAAAGTGACTTCAGACCTGAACTGGTCCCTAAAAATTTAGTTTTTGTAAATTTCTGAAAAATTTCAAAGATTCGCTTCTAAACTTCTAAGCCTTATAACATCCCCAAAAAATAAAATATCATTCCCAAAATAATTCAAACATGAAGTAGACATATGGGGAATGTAAAGACATCACAATTTTTGGGGGTATTACTATGTATTACAGAAGTAGAGAAACTGAAACTTTGAAATTTGCAAATTTTTTCAAATTTTTGGTAAATTAGGTATTTTTTTGGACTTCATTTTACCAGTGTCATGAAGTACAATAAGTGACGAAAAAACAATCTCAGAATGGCCTGGATAAGTCAAAGCGTTTTAAAGTTATCAGCACTTAAAGTGACACTGGTCAGATTTGCAAAAAATGGCCTGGTCCTTAGGTGAAATAAGGCTGTGTCCTTAAAGGGTTAAGGCCTCTTTCCTACATTCATGCCCATGATGACATATTTTATAAGATGGTGGTTCATTTATGATGATGTTTGTGAAGAATCTGTGTTTGGTCTGTGTGTCTGTTTTTTGTGTGTGATCCATATTTTACGGACACTTCTAGGCTGAAAATTGTCTTCCAGCGCATATCCTAGAAATGATCTGTGAAAATCACACAGCAAACATGGATGGGGTATCCATTTGTGTCCATGCTTTTCACAGATCACAGATCCATAGACTATAATGTGTGTAAGTGATCTGTAGTTACCAACAGAATAGCGCATGCTTCCATAGTGTCAGCACAAAGCCATGGTCCATGAAAAACCACCTATTTGTGAAAACAAAGAAAAAAAAACACAATGCAACAGCACTCTGCCAACCAAATAAAGTATAATAATGCCATAGTAATAGAAAATATTCTAGTGCTAATGCTACGCTTATTTAGTAAATTTAGATTCTTGGCAAAATACATTTTGTACACAATTATTTGGGCCCGTCTTCCACACGTCAAGGCGATCTCTGTAAGACGGGAACCTAACACTAAATGCTACCTGTTATGTGCCATAACGACCACCATAAAATTCAGGGAGTGCAGGTTCCACATGCATGCTGGGTCCACTCTGCTTTTTATCATTTTTGGTGCCAAAATGAACTCCATTAAATTCAGGGGATACAGGTACCAACATGCATGCTGAGCCCACTCTATACCTCTCCTGGTGCCAAATGGCTTCCAATGAATGCAATTAGAGTCCACTCTATTTTTCTCCTGGTGCCAAAAGGCTTCCAGTGAGTGCAGGGAGAGCAGGCTGCAGCGCTAGGGCTCATGCACACAAACGTATTTTCTTTCCGCTTCCGTTCAGGTTTTTTTGCGGACCGTATGCAGGACCATTCACTTCAATGGGGCTGTAGAAAATACCGAAGTTACTCTGTGTGCATTACGTTTCCGTTTGTCCACATGGCCGTTCCACCAAAAAGTAGCGCATGTTCTATTATTGTCCGCAAATCACGGTCCGAGGCCCATTCAAGTCAATGGGTCCGCAATAAATACAGAACGCACATGGAACACATCCGTATGTCATCCGTATTTCATCCATATTTTGCGGATCCCTACTGTAGAAATGCTATGCCCAGCCCATATTGCTCATGTGTTGGGTGATTTATAAGTTACTGTTTCTCTATATGATCCTCAAAAAACGGATCAAATACGGAAACCATACGGATATGTTTTGTGCAATAACGGAACGGAAGAGGACTTAAATCAAAGGAAAAAAAACCTAAGATACTGAACAACGGATCTGTGAAAAACGGACCGCAAAACAACAACGGTCGTGTGCATGAGCCCCTATAATTACACTAATTAAAATTAGCCTATGGGGCAGACAGGCTGGTCAGGGGTGCAAGACTAAATGGAGTCAGCCACAACTCCAGTACAAACTGCAAAGGAAAAAGGAGTGCACGGTTCCACATGCATGCTGGGTCCACTCTGCCAAAATGGCCTCCATTAAATTTAGAGGATGCAGGTACAATAAATCACTGCGAATGGTGCACCACAATGATTTGCAACTGACTTGACTTTAGCCAATGTATTCCTGTCAGGAACACATCGGAGCCCTTTTGCACCACCCTCAAGGTATCTCAGTGTGGCATGGGTTCCTACCACTAGACTACCTACGGTGTGTGAACACGGTCTGAGAGGTGATAAGATACAACTTACATTTAGGCCACTTTATTTCAGTTATTCTTCTGGATGCAGGTACCAACTAAATTTAATGGAGGCCATTAAAGTGGACCCAGCATTCGTGTGGAACCTGCACTCCCTGAATTTTATGGTGGTCGATATGGCACATAACAGGTAGCATTTAGTGTTAGGTTCCCATCTTACAGAGATTGCCTTGAAGTGTGGCAGACGGGCCCAAATAATTGTGTACAAAATGTATTTGCTAAGAATCTCAATTTTACTAAATAAGCGTAGCATTAGCACCAAAATATTTTCTATTACTATGGCATTATTGTACTTTATTTGGTTTGCAGAGTGCTGTTGCATTGTGTTTTTTTCTTTGTTTTTCTAGCCATGGCAGCGTGCACCTGCACATTGGGATGTGCTGACTGACCCTCTTTTTCTTATGTATGAATACATACATAAAAGTCAATGGATATGTGAACTGTCCATGGAGAACATGGACTGCACATGCCTATAATTCACTGACATGTGCAAGAGGCCTAAGGCAGCCCATACTGTACATGATGCAACCCCAGCAGCAGGATCTTCATGTAGCTGACCTCTAATTGTAGGATGCACCTACAGTATACTTGCCAGGCTGTGCTTGTACATGCTATTTGAAATTAATGTACATGTGCAGCATGCCAGTCAACAATTACAGGTGCAGCCCAGCAATTAGGTTGCGCTGCATGCGGATCCCACTGCTAGAACTGCATCATGTATGGGCAACCTAAATGCATTCACAACAAAATTACTCAATCTATGTAGAGAAACTGTTTATTAAAGTAGGTATGCTATATAAAATTATATATCAGATAATTGCACAGCCGTGCTTATTAATATATAAGCATTTTCCAGTACATTAGAGGATAGGTAGCCTGAACCACACTTGATCACGATTGTGTGCTCAATAGCACTACATAAGCTAACATGCGGGGTCTCAACATATTAAAGTGTAACTTCCATAGTGTCCCTGGAGTTGTGCGCCAACAAGATTACTGCAGACACACATTAAAAATCTACAATAAAAAAAGTGACATTTTTGGGAGGGTTTTCCCAATTTTAAGGTGACTGTTAAGAGGCTAAAACAAATGCTTACTGATTTCATGTAATGCAGGGCTTGTCTGTCTCTAGTTAGCCATATGTGAGAGGATACACACCGCTCTGGGGTAGTGGGGGAAGTTATCTATATTCTGATTGGTATTGTCTGTCTCTGGTTAGCTGTATGTGAGAGGATACACACTGCTCTGGGGCAGTGGGGGAGGTTACCTGCATTCTGATTGGTCTTGTCTGTCTCTGGTTAGTCGTATATAAGAGGATACACACTGCTCTAGGGTAGTGGGGGAAGTTATCTGCATTCTGATTGGTCTTGTCTGTCTTTGGTTAGCTGTATGTGAGAGGATACACACTGCTCTGGGATAGTGGGGGAGTTATCTGCAATCTGATTGGTCTTGTCTGTCTCTGGTTAGCTGTATGTGAGAGGATACACACTGCTCTGGGGTTGTAGTAGAAGTTATCCGCATTCTGATTGGTCTTGTCTGTCTCTGGTTAGCTGTATGTGAGATGATACACACTGCTCTGGAGTAGTGGGGGAATTTATCTGCATTCTGATTGGTCTTGCTTGTCTGCTAGTTCATGTGAGGGGAGCAAGTGGTTATGGGAAGTGAGGGAAATACAGGATGGCCTCAAGGACATGACAAGCAAGACCACAGGAAGTGCAGCAGAGGCCATCTTAGGAAGATGCTGAAATAGAGACACAGAGAAATAGGGTTGTTAAGGGCTGAATATAGACACCAGAAAGGTAAAATTAACTGAAAAATACAGCTTCATGAATATCTTCCTTTCAACGTCACATATGTTAGGAATTTTATTTATGGTAGTGAAATGGCAGTTACACTTTAAACACTTAACAATAACCCCATGACGTGTTTCAGCAACACCTTGGAGTCTTCAGAGAAATGGGGAACTTGTATTGTCATCTGTGGCTAAGACTATTTAATCCTCGGGTGCCACATCATCAAAAAGCACTGTGTATGACTGGTGGACAAATCTTAGCGCATGCTGCTGGACTTTGAAAAATGTGACACTTCAACACATCAGAGCACATACTCCCAGGCTCAGAAAATACTGACATGTTAAGCGGGATCTCGTAAAAGTCTAATTTCAGTAGTTAAACACTATGGAACACTATGGCCAATTTTATATGAAACTAATAAGCCAAACCATGTGTTAACATACTTTGAGGAAACCTGAGGGAAAGCAGAGATACAAAGACCTTGGATTTGTGTTTCTCTCCCATTTACCACAGTGAACAATATACACTATATATACAGTATTTTCTATATTGAATTGATATTTACCTTGGTATCAGTTTAAAGCATTTTATACTCATCTACATGAAGTGACCTTTAAAATGATAATACTGATGGTTTCTTATTAAAATATAATGAAATATTATTTATTTAACTGCTACTTTTTGCCATTTCCACTGCAAAAATTTATGAAAAACTTAACTGAAAACTTTATGAAACTAGAAACATTCATTGAATACATGTCTCCTGGGGTGATCTGCACTTTGTAGTATCAATCAGAATTTTAAACCATGGACTGTAGAATGGTAAAAAGCATGCAAGAAGCAATGTCAAGTGATACTTTTGTTTGCTCACTTAGGTTAAATTGCAAAAATTCAATTCTCCTTCGTTCTCTTTTAGTTTATTCTAATAACGTGAGATGAAATAGCTTAGACACGCGCACAACACTATGCATAAATGAGCAGCAGATTATTATCACTTCAAGAAACATAATATTTGTACAGTTTGGTCACCTGTCACATTCCTATTCATGCATAATAATTTGCATATCCAATTTACTTGACTTAGTGATAATAATTCGTTGCTTATAGTATTTATTGTATGGTTCGATGTGTATAAATTACTTATTTTCAGTATGGACCTCTCTTAAATAAAATGTATGTGCGACATCTCTCTATGAGTCCAGTGGGATGTGAACTAAAATGTTCAGCTTCAAATGTTTAGCTTCAAACAACACAATGTATAATCTTACTTGCTTTAAAATACATTAAATTAATACAGAAATTATTTTATAGAATAATGTTCTGCAAAGTATATCAAATGGTATGTGACTACAGTTTTGCAGCATTGACTCTGAATTCACCTGAATTCTGTCTATGTAGAGACTCATGCTGATTCGCTGCCTACCACCTGAGACACCTGTGCAAAGCACCAAGTAATCAGGCAATACACATAGTCAGGAAACAGGCAAAGATCAAAGCAGGCAGAAATCATGCTAATACATGAAACAAGTCTGAGGTCAGAGCAGACAGCGGAGGGTCAGAGTTAAAAAACAGGCAGAGGTCAGTACTGAGGCTGACAAACTAAACTAGCCAGAAAGGAAACCTAAATCTCAGACAACCTCTGTGGCGAAACCAACCTCGCCACTGGGTTTTGGAGAGGCCTGTTTATCAGCCTCTTGCCTCAGGATTATGGCCCATACTAACTTTTAAACCCCTGAACCTATTCAAGTGAATTTTGGATAGGTTTGTCCCCAAGTTATACTGTTTAGATTGATGTAAGTTATATGTATGGCCAATGGCAACTCACAAAGTTGTAACAATTTATAATAAGTGTAACTTGTCAGCTTGGGAGGAAAATGCTGGGTGTGTTTCTATTGTGCCATTATCCCATTGTGTGTTTAATGGTGATGTCTGTCCTGTTGTTCTCACATGTGTATTGGTGACTTCTCTTTGTCTTGAGAGATAATTGGATTACGCCTCGGGTGTCTCCAGGGCAGAGAGGAGGAAACCATGATGCATTGTGGGGATGTATTGTCTCTGTGTATCCTACAGTGCTGCATATCTGTCCTATGTCACAAGTCTTCATTCTGGTCCCCTAGGGGCGTGTACACCAGATGGGCTTGGTTGTTTTATACCTCCCTGTGGGCAGACGTGTATTTGCAAACAACTGTAATAAAAACCAGGCTGGGTGTGCCAGCACCTCAGACCACTGCTTGACCCTCAACACGGAGCCTTGTCTTGTTATTGGGGGGATCTGCTGTATGCTGTTAGAGACTGATTGCCAGGAGTGTAAGCTGATTCCTGTTTGTCTGCTAGCAGCTATTCGTGAGGTTCCAGTTTGGAGTGCTACTTTGTATCCAGTTCAGGACATTGGTGTTCTGCAGTAGCTGTGCCTGTCTCTCAGAAAGGGGCACATCGCCTAAACGGATTTTAACCCCTTGTCTGCTGAAACGGACCGTTACAACCTCTCATAGGGAAAAGTGCCTTAAATATCCTCAAGAGACAAGCCTTTTTTGGCGAAAACTAGAGTGTGCACAAATTGGCCCTTTAACCCCTTAAGGACTTAGGACGTACCGGTACGCCATGTTTGCCGAGTCCTTAAGGACTCAGGGCGTACCGGTACGTCCTAAGTTTAAAACTAGATTGCGGCGCTGCGGGCGGTGATCGGAACAGGATGTCCGCTGAAATCATTCAGCGGGCATCCTGTCACAACGCTGGGGGTGGTCCCGTGACCCCCCCGTGTCGGTGATCGCCGCAAACCGCAGGTTAATTCAGACCTGTGGTTTGCGGCTTTTACCTTATGCGGTGGCGGTGATCGGAGGTGCCATCGGGTCCCCATGCGGCTGTAGGGGGGTCCCGATGGCATGGAAGGCAGCGCGATGCCTTCCTTAGGCATCTGCGCTGCCTTCCGGTGACGAGCCTGTGAGATCCAGCCCCCTGGATCTCACAGACCGGAAGCTGTATGAGTAATACTCACTGTATTACTCATACAGCCAATGCATTCCAATACAGAAGTATTGGAATGCATTGTAAAAGGGATTAGACCCCCAAAAGTTGAAGTCCCAAAGTGGGACAAAAAAAAAGTTGAAAAAATAAAGTTCCCCCCCTTAAAAATTAAAAGTTCCAAGTGAAAATAAACAAAAACGTCATTTTCCCCAAATAAAGTAAAAAAAAATTGGCCAAATATAGGGGGAAAAAAAGTTGACATATTAGGTATCGCCGTGTCCGTATCGACCGGCTCTATAAACATATCACATGACCTAACCCCTCAGATGAACACCGTAAAAAATAAAAACTGTGCTAAATAAACAATTTTTTTGTCACCTTACATCACAAAAAGTACAACAGCAAGCGATCAAAAAGGCGATTGCCCACAAAAATAGTACCAATCTAACCGTCACCTCATCCCGCAAAAAATGATCCCCTACCTGAGACAATCGCCCAAAAAATAAAAAAACTATGGCTCAGAATATGGAGACACTAAAACATGATTTTTTTTTTTCAAAAATGATATTATTGTGTAAAACTTACATAAATAAATAAAAAGTACACATATTAGGTATCGCCGTGTCCGTATCGATCGGCTCTATAAAAATATCACATGACCTAACCCCTCAGATGAACACCGTAAAAAAAAAAAAACTGTGCTAAATAAAAAAAAAATTGTCACCTTACATCACAAAAAGTGTAATAGCAAGCGATCAAAAATTCATATGCACCCCAAAATAGTGCCAATAAAACCGTCATCTCATCCCGCAAAAATCATACCCTCCCCAAGGATATCGCCCAAAAATTGAAAAAATTATGGCTCTCAGACTATGGAAACACTAAAACATGATTCTTTTTGCTTCAAAAATGAAATCATTGTGTAAAACTTACATAAATAAAAAAAAAGTATACATATTAGGTATCGCAGCGTCATAACTTGCTCTATAAAAATATCACATGACCTAACCTTTCAGGTGAATACCATAAAAAAATAAAAATAAAAACGGTGTAAAAAAAGCAATTTTTTGTCACCTTACATCACAAAAAGTGTAATAGCAAGTGATCAAAAAGTCATATACACCCCAAAATAGTGCCAGTAAAACCATCATCTCATCACGCAAAAATCTTACCCTACCCAAGGTAATTTTTGTTTAAAAAAAGAAATCATTGTGTAAAATTTACATAAATAAAAAAAAAGTATACATATTAGGTATCGCCGCATCCGTAACAACCTGGTCTATAAAAATATCACATGATCTAACCTGTCAGATGAAAGTTGTAAATATCAAAAAATAAAAACGGTGCCAAAACAGCTATTTCTTGTTTCCTTGCCTCACAAAAAGTGTAATATAGAACAACCAAAAATCATATGCACCCTAATCAGCACCTTGCTGTTAAAAAATTCATTTAATTTTTCCTCTGTAATATAATTGCAGTTGCCTGCCAGTGAGTGTAAGGCCCACAGACTGTACTGTGCCCACTGCCCACGACTCATATAGGGTGGCACAGCACCTTGCAGTAAAAAAAAGTCATTTTATTTTTCCTCTGTAATATACTTGCATTTGCCTGCCAGTGAGTGTCAGGCCCACAGACTGTACTGTGCCCACTGCTCACCACTCATATAGGTTGGCACAGCACCTTGCTGTAAATAAAGTCATTTAATATTTCCTCTGTAATATACTTACAGTTGCCTGCCAGTGTGTGTCAGGCCCACAGACTGTACTGTGTGCACACAACTTATATAGGGTGGCACAGTACCTTGCACGCATAGTACCATTAATCTAAAAAAAAATGACAGGCAGAGGCAGGCCACCCCGCAGGGGCCGTCGAGGTCGTGGTGCTGTGATTTCCTTTGGCCCTAGAATAATGCCCAGTGTTCAGAGGCCACGTACCCTGAACTCGAAAAATTCTGAGGACATAGTTGACTGGCTTACACAGGAGGACACCCAATCTTCTACAGCTGCCGCTCGGAACCTTGACGCACCATCCTCCTCCAGCTCAGCTTCGGGCACCTCTCAAGTTACCACTCGCCTGCCCGCCGCCACCACCAACACTAGCACCATAGCCGCTTCACTTGATCTGTCAGAGGAGTTATTTACACATCATTTTGAAGAAATGAGTGATGCGCAACCATTATTGCCAGAGGATGTAGATAACAGGGATATGTCTCAGTCAGGCAGCATTACACACATGGACGTACGGTGTGATGATGATGATGTTGTACCCGCTGCTGCTTCCTTTGCTGAGTTGTCAGATACAAGTGAAGCGGTTGATGATGACGATGTGTCCCTGGATGTCACGTGGGTGTCTTCTCGAAGAGAAGAAGAACAGGGGGAAAGTTCAGATGGGGAGACAGAGAGGAGGAGGAGACGAGTTGGAAGCAGGGGGAGCTTGTCGCAAGGAGCTAGTGGCACAGTCAGACAGCATGTATCCGCACCCGGGGTCAGCCAGACAGCATGCCAATCAACGCATGCTGTTGCCACCACCAGAATGCAGTCATTGCAAAGCTCAGCAGTGTGGCATTTTTTTTGTGTGTCTGCCTCTGATAACAGCGATGCCATTTGCAACCTGTGCCAAAAGAAACTGAGTCGTGGGAAGTCCAACACCCACCTAGGTACAACTGCTTTGCGAAGGCACATGATCTCACATCACAAACGCCTATGGGATCAACACATGATGAGTACAAGCAGCACACAAACTCAAAGCCACCATCCTCCTCCTGGTCCAGCATCTTCAGCCACGTCAACCACTGCTGTCCTCCTTGCCCCCTCTCAACCACCCGCCACTCCGCCTCTCACCTTCAGCAGTTCCTGCTCATCTGCCCACAGTCAGGTGTCTGTCAAGGAAATGTTTGAGGGTAAGAAGCCAATGTCACAGAGTCACTCCCTTGTCCGGCGTCTGACAGCTGGCTTGTCGGAACTCTTACCCCGCCAGCTTTTACAATACAAGCTGGTTGAGTCTGAAGCCTTCAAAAAATTTGTAGCTATTGGGACACCGCAGTGGAAGGTACCCGGCCGAATTTTTTCACAAAAGGCAATCCCAAACCTGTACTCTATTGTGGAAAAGGAAGCCATGGCATGTCTGGCACACAGTGTTGGGGCAAGGGTCTATCTGACCACTGATACCTGGTCTGCAAAGCACGGTCAGGGCAAGTATATCACGTACACTGCGCATTGGGTAAACCTGCTGACGGCTGCCAAGCATGGAATGCGTGGCTCTGCAGAGAAGTTGGTGACATCACCACGACTTGCAGGCAGGCCTGCTGCCACCTCCTCTACTCCTCCTACTTCATCCTCTTCGCTAACCTCCTCGGCAGAGTCCTCTTCTGCTGCTGCGTCTTTCTCCACATCAACTGCACCCCCCCAACTCCCCAGGGGCTATTCCACATCCCGGATACGACAGTGTCACGCCGTCTTGGGGTTGACTTGCATGAAAGCAGAGAGTCACAAAGGACCAGCACTCCTGTCCGCCCTGAACGCACAGGTGGATCAGTGGCTGACCCCGCACCAACTGGAGATCGGCAAAGTGGTGTGTGACAACGGAAGCAATTTGTTGGCGGCATTGAATTTGGGCAAGTTGACACATGTGCCGTGCATGGCACATGTGTTGAATCTGATCGTACAACGCTTTGTGCATAAGTACCCAGGCTTACAGGACGTCCTCAAGCAGGCCAGGAAGGTGTGTGGCCATTTCAGGTGTTCCTACACGGCCATGGTGCACTTTTCCCGATATTCAGCGGCGAAACAACATGCCAGTGAGGCGCTTGATTTGCGACAGCCCGACACGTTGAAATTCAACACTCCTAATTTTCGACCGCCTGCTCCAACAAGAAAAAGCTGTCAATGAGTATTTGTATGACCGGGGTGCTAGGACAGCCTCTGCGGAGCTGGGTATTTTTTAGCCACGTTACTGGACGCTCATGCGTCCTTTTGAGGAGGTGACAAACCTAGTCAGTCGCACCGAAGGCACCATCAGCGACATCATCCCATTTGTTTTCTTCCTGGAACGTGCCCTGCGAAGAGTGCTGGATCAGGCAGTAGATGAGCGTGAAGAGGAGGAGTTGTGGTCACCATCACCACCAGAAACAGCCTTATCATCATCGCTTGCTGGACCTGCCGCAACTCTGGAAGAGGAGTCTGAGGAAGAGGAGTCAGAGGAGGAATGTGGCTTTGAGGAGGAGGAAGACCAACCACAGCAGGCATCCCAGGGTGCTCGTTGTCACCTATCTGGTACCCGTGGTGTTGTACGTGGCTGGGGGGAAGAACATACCTTCAGTGAGATCACTGAGGACGAGGAACTGGACATGAGTAGCTCAGCATCCAACCTTGTGCAAATGGGGTCTTTCATGCTGTCCTGCCTGTTGAGGGACCCTCATATAAAAAGGCTGAAGGAGAACGACCTGTACTGGGTGGCCACGCTTATACCCCCGGTATAAGCAGAAAGTGGCTGAAATGTTACCGAATTACCGGAAGTCGGAAAGGATGCAGCAGTTCCAAAACAAGTTAAAAAGTATGCTTTACACAGCGTATAAGGGTAATGTCACAGAACAACGGGAATCTAACAGGGGAAGAGGTGAAAGTAATCTTCCTCCTACCACGACCACGCCGGCAAGGACAGGACGCTTTACAGATGTGTTGTTGATGGAGGACATGTGGAGCTTTTTAAGTCTTACACATCTCCACAGCCCTTCGGGGTCCACCCTCAGAGAATGACTCGACCGACAGGTAGCAGACTACCTCGCCTTAACTGCAGATATCGAGGAGCGATGAAACCCTTGACTACTGGGTGCGCAGGCTTGACCTGTGGCCTGAGCTATCCCAATTTGCAATAGAACTTCTGGCCTGCCCCGCTTCAAGTGTCCTGTCAGAAAGGACCTTCAGCGCAGCAGGAGGTATTGTCACTGAGAAGAGAAGTCGCCTATTTCAAAAAAGTCTAGATTACCTCACCTTTATTAAGATGAATGAGGCATGGATCCCGAAGGGACTGACAGTGGGGGATGCATTTGACTAAAAAAGGCCTGATAAGATGCCTTGGGCAAAAAATGGTCCACACGCTGCTGTATTTAATCTCTGCATGGCGGATGACTTGCGTGACTTCTCCGCCACCAACTAGGGTTCAAGCCGCAATGTTTTAGTGCACTTTCTGCCTGGAAAACATCAATTTTTCCGGCCGCTGCCACATCAGCGGCGCAACAATACCTAGTTTTTCACATGCCTAATTTTTCTGGCCTCTGGTGATGCACTGTGGCTGCAAAAACAAAACAAAAAAAAAAGGCACATACATGTGTCAATTCCCCTTCGTGATCGGTACCTTTTTGTGGTGAAGGGGCTTGCGTATCACAATGAAGCGATCACCTCTATGAGTGTGTTGGCAATGTTGGCACACCCCAGATGATAAGGTCGTTGCTTCATTGTGAACAGACCAAAAGCGATCGGCTGGATAAATTTTCATAGAAAAAACATGATCATCTTAGGCTACTTTCACACTAGCGTTCGGAGCGGATCCGCCTGATGTTTCATCAGACGGATCCGCTCCGATAATGCAGACGTTTGCATCCGTTCAGAACGGATCCGTCTGCATTATTACTTAGAAAATTTTCTAAGTCTGAAAGTAGCCTGAGCGTATCCGTTCAGACTTTACATTGAAAGTCAATGGGGAACGGATCCGCTTGAAGATTGAGCCATATGGTGTCATTTTCAAGCGGATCCATCCCCATTGACTTCCATTATAAGTCTGGACGGATCCGCTCGCCTCCGCACGGCCAGGCGGACACCCGAACGCTGCAAGCAGCGTTCAGGTGTCCGCTCACTGAGCGGAGTGGAGGCTGAGCGCTGTCAGGCGGATGCATTCTCAGTGGATCCGCCTCCACTGAGAATGCATTGGGGCCGGACGGCTGCGTTCAGGACCGCTCGTGAGCCCCTTCAAACGGAGCTCACGAGCGGACACCTGAACGCAGGTGTGAAAGTAGCCTAAGGCAGTGATGGTGAACCTTTTAGAGACCGAGTGCCAATCTTCAACCAAAAACCCACTTATTTATCACAAAGTGCCAACACGGCAATTTACCCTGAATACTACAGTCCAATATAGTACATCTTCTATGTACTTTATCATTTGGCTATAATAACCTGCCTATATTTAGTGCGCTGCTTGTGCTGTACATAGTGCGCCCTGCGCTGATGAATGCCGGGTAAAGTCTAAGGCATATTGGTGTCCCTTAGACTTTTTCCAGGGTGCGGGTGCTCACAGACAGGGCTCTGAGTGTCGCCTCTGGCACCAGTGCCATAGGTTTGCCACCACTGATCTAAGGTGATCATTAAAGTTTACTAGGCCAACAATGGGCCCACACTGCAGAATCATTGTTTTCTGGGTCACTTAACTGTCACTGAACTACCTCAGCACGACCATAGGCTTTGAAAAACCGCCATCGCCTGCAATCTCCCAAACGTGCGCACGAGCACGGTCATCACTACACCAAGATTTACGCATAGAGGAATAAAATTTATGTCATGAGTGTGTCAACTATTGACGACAACTCTTTGCGGTTGTTTGCGGTGCGTTAAACGGGGAGTTTGGTCTGTCAGAGTTTGATCTGTCACTGTGAAGCAGGCGTAACCCTTACACTACTTGATCGATACAACATCATACCTGATCGTATACACACACTGGATGTTTTTAAGCACGTTATTCCAAACAATTTAGGAATGTTAGGTGATTTATGCCCTTTATGGATTAAAACCTGACTCTGCGTCAACTACGTAATTTTCCATGGGAGTTTTGCCATGGATCCCCCTCCGGCATGCCACAGTCCAGGTGTTAGTCCCCTTGAAACAACTTTTCCATCACTATTGTGGCCAGAAAGAGTCCCTGTGGGTTTTAAAATTCGGTTCGTCCGTTCGCGAACATTTGCATAAATTCACGTTCGCGATCGGAAAATGTTATGTTCGCGACATCTCTACTCAGAATACACCGTTAGCTTTACTTGCTGCTGCTGTCCTGATCAAGTTGATTTGTTATGTGTAGGCCTCATACTACACCGTTACCTTTAACTGCTGCTACTGTCCATATCAAGCTAACGTGTAGGCCTCATACTACACCGTTACCTTTACCTGCTGCTTCTGTCCTGATCAAGTTGATTTGTTATGTGTAGGCCTCATACTACACCGTTACCTTTAACTGCTGCTACTGTCCATATCAAGCTAACGTGTAGGCCTCAGAATACACAGTTATCTTTACATGCTGCTGCTGTCCTCAAAAAGCTTATTTATGTGTAGGACTTATACTACACTGTTAACATGTACCTACTGCTGTTATCTGTCCGAACCCTGCTGACTTTGCCCCTGGACTAAAGGGTCCTTACTGATAAGTTTGCAGTTAAAATTAGACAAAAACATAACCTTATTAAAAAAAAATAAAGGAAACATTATAACTGTAAATAACTTTTTTATTAAAACAAAGATATAAATGAAGTAGCTTTATGGCAATTTTTGAGTTGTTCCTGCAACTCAAACAATTGTTGCAGGTCATTTTGGTGGTTTTTATCAAATTCCTGCAGCTTTAGCGTCGCCTTTCGAATCTGTGGACGGAATTCCTTGACCGTTTTTCAGTGATCCTCTTTCATTTGAAGAATTTTCAGAGATATTTTCTTTATTACTGTTATGAAAACCCCCCAAAAAATATATCAATTAACAATAAGAGGCAATTATTGAATTTTGTGTAGTATTTGGTTTAGTACAGAGAATTTACATCTCAATTTTTAAGTATACGATATTTACTATAATTCTATATTAGATTATTTAGTGACAGTTTAGTAGTGTATAATTATATTTTTTTGTTATATAATATTCGTTTATGTAGATTAAACAGTTATTGTGCAGGGCTGTTGTTTTATATTACTGTAGTTTGTGTTGTCCCCTCATTGTTGTTACTTTTTTATTCATCATGACCTGCTATATAATAGTAGGGTGCAGCGTTTCCAGACTTTCTGCACAGCACCGTACTATTAGGGTGCAAAAAAAAGGTCCCCTGGACAAAATCGCTCATGAACCGTGGTCCGATAGCTGATCTACTGAGCAGGTAGCCAATGATATTAAATAAGGGCTTTGGGAGTTTTTTGCAAACACCTGCAGCCCCGATCGCTCCTATTGGCCGGATTACTTACACATGAGCATCGCAGCTACGGAGCTGAAGGGGGGGGCAGGAGGTGTCATGTGGAGGTGACCGATGCTAAACAAGACAGTACGCCAGCACCTGTCTCCTCAGAGGTGAGGCAAGGGACACCAGTGTTTTGCTCCTCTGCCAGCGCTGATATTGGCTGTTACAACTCTACAGCCAATGGCAGCGCTATAGCTGCACAGGGAAAGGCAGAACTTCACATATGGGGTGGGGTTACGGTGTATTCTTGTTGAAAAGGGGAACTAAATGTGGGGTGCATTTAGTCCTGTTACACTTGTGAAAGTTAAAAATGTTGGTATATTTGTGCCTATTAGCGATTGACGCCGAAAAGGCATTCGACCGCGTTCACTGGAGTTTTATGGACGCCTCCCTAAGACAAATAGGGCTAGGGTCTAAATTTATGAGTAGAATTCGTGCATTATATTCCACTCCCACAGCAAAGGTGAGGGTAAACGGTATATTCTCACCATCTATAAAAATAAGCAATGGCACTAGGCAGGGATGCCCACTATCTCCCTTATTATATGTTATTGTAATGGAACATTTGGCCAAAGCAATTCGCATGAATACCTCAATACATGGCACCACGATAAATGGAACACAATATAAAACAGCCTTATATGCTGACGATCTGATACTGTATGTTTCTCAACCGCATATTTCTCTTCCTTCAATCTTAAAGGAGTTTGAGCGCTTTGGACACTTAAGCAACTTTAAGGTTAACTATTCAAAATCGGATATCCTTAATATATCCATACCACAACAAGAATTCAGCAACTTACTCACATCATTCCAATTTAAGCATCAATCCTCAGCAATAAAGTATTTGGGAGTCCAGATACCAGTGGATTCGGATTCGTTGTATACTTTAAACTACCTCCCACTATTAGATAGAACGACAAAAGACCTTGCCAACTACAATAAAAAAGGGTTGTCATGGTTTGGGAGAATGAATGTCTTAAAAATGGATATCTTGCCAAAATTCCTATACATCTTTCAAACAGTTCCGTTGATACCCCCTTCTGCATTTTTTCGCTCTATGCAGACTTTAATTACCAGATTTGTATGGGGCTCGTCCAGTCCTCGAATCGCACTTTCCACATTGACCAGACCCAAATCCTCGGGTGGGGCGGGTCTTCCAGATTTGAAGCTTTATCACGCGGCCTCCTCCTTTCTCAGATTGCTTGACTGGCAGCATCATAGGCGTTCTAAACAGTGGGTTCAACTAGAACAGTCCCTTTACTCCTCTCCACTTCACCATACTCCTTGGATTGCGACAGAGATGCGTCCCAAGTTTAAAAAGTGTAATAAACTGACACAACAAACTTTGAAATTATGGGATTCATTTATACAGAGAGGCATCTGTTTTAGAAAATTCAGTCCCTTAACTCCACTTTTCCACAATCCAGCTTTTCCAGCTAGTTCCAATAGGGATTTCTTTCTGGGAATGCAGGCATCTGCAGATCCACGCTTTTATCACATCCTATCAGGATCTCCTTTGCCGTCCTTTCAGGACTTGTCCGCAAAACACTTGAATGCTCGTGTTTCCTGGTTGGAATACGAGCAATTGAAATCATACATTTCCTCGAAGGGTGAGGAAGGTTCCTTTGGAAAATCCTTATCTGAAACTGAGAAATTATTTCTGTTATCATCTCCGCCGACTCACCTGATTTCTTTGCTATATAGGAATTTGATGGAAGATACATATCAGGGCAGACCGAGTTTTATTTCAGGTTTGGAACAAGAACTAGGTGCCTCCATAACAAAGGAGGAACAACAGAAAGCATTTATATTCTCTCACAAATTATCAATGGCCTGTTCTGCACAGGAAAAAAACTATAAGATTATGGCTCGATGGTACAGGTACCCAGTTAGATTACATAGGATATTCCCGTCAGTACCAGAAACCTGTTGGAGATGCAGCACAGAAAAGGGGACTATGTTGCATATCTGGTGGGGCTGCAATAAGGTAAAACCTTTCTGGAATAAAATCTTTGACATATATAGGAAAATGACTGGGAAGTCAATAGAAAACACACCTAGAGTGGCGTTCCTCTCCATCCTACCAGGTTCCATCGCTTCTCAGAAACGCAATGTGTTGAGATTTTTTATCTCTGCAGCCAGGTCCGTGATCCCTAGACATTGGCGCACTGTACATGCACCTAACATTAGAGAATGGTATCAAGAAATGTTGCATATAAACAGAATGGAGGAGATTTCTGCAGAGGCTTCGGACCTTTCGAATAAATTCCAAAAGGTATGGTCGCAGTGGATCGAGTTTCAAGACTCTCCAGAACTTCTGTCAATACTCACTTCATAAATGGCAGGCACTCTCATCATATACTTCCCCTCCCTCCCCCCTTCTTCCCCCTTCCCCTTCTCTCTCCTTATCTTTACCTTTCTTACCCTCCTTCTTTCTTTTTCTCTTTCTTGTACGTTTAGTATCTTCTTTCTAAATTGTGGTGGGGTTTATTCCTCACGCCCTATTAACATGTCACATTACAGGGATATTTTTGATAGTATGTAATTTGTTTTTGCATATATATTATGTACTTCATGGATTGAAATGTGAACATGTTAAATGTTTTTGAAAAATGAACTGAATAAAAACAGTTTAAACATAAAAATGTTGGTATAAATCATTTTCTTTTTAAATACTACAATTATTATTATTTTTTTAACAGCCAATCGTTTCCTGATTCTGTTAAATGGCGGATTGATCAAAGTGCTTAGTATATTCGTTGAGGGGTGTAGTTTGCGTAATTGAGTCACTTTGTGTGGTTTTCCACTCTAGGGGCACATAAGGGTGTCTTCTCTTAACATGCAACATAGCTCCCAATTATCATGAAAGCTAAAACCTATCGCCTAATGCCACATGGTGCTACTTCCACTCTGAAGCCTGCTGTGTAACCAAAGATCATTTTTTGCGCACAACGGTGTTCTTTTTCTAAACTCCATATTCTGGGTAATATGTTTATTATTTTTTATGATCTTGACACTGTTTTTCAGAAAAAATTTATACAATTTTTTAATTTGCAAAAATTATTTAGATTTTTAAAATTTTCATTAGATTCTCGTCGGGCATTTAAAGGGTTAACAGAGTTTGTAGAATCCATTTTGATTAGCTAGAGATTAGCTGGGGTGATTTATTTGTCGTTTCCACTATGTAAGCCACAAAAAGTGACTGCATAACTGAACTGCTATAGAAAAAAAATTTTTTACACAGTTTTGAATTATTTAATTTTTTTTTTCTCAACTTCTAAGCCTTCTAACGTCTCAATAAATAAATATTTCATTTTAAAAATCATCCAAACATGAAATAGGGATATGGGGAATGTAAAGTTATAGATTTACTTCCTCTCTATTACTATCGATTATAAAACAAATAGAAATTAAAATTTAGAATATTTATTTTTATTCCTATTTTTTTAAATTCGATTTTTTTTTTTTAAGAATAAGACATTAAGAATTTAACTCAATTTTACCACTGTCATGAAGTACAATGTGTGAAGATAAAATATAACTATGCTCGTGACAAGTACAAGCGTTTTAAAGTTATTAGCACATAAATAGATACATTTCAGATTTACCCAAAAATTTTATGAGTATGAAGGTAAAAACGGCCTGGAGTAAAGAAGGTTAATGTTTATAAATATGTAATGTATACAGAATTGGAATGATGTGTGCACATATTTACCCTACTGGTGCGGGTGGTAATTAAGTCCTCCTCCTCTTTATCAGGAGCTGGGGTGGGCATATCCTCCTCAGCAGGAGCTGGGGTGGAGATTTCCTGCCCTTCGGAGGGTCCGGGCTCTTCCTCTGCCACCTCAACATCATTGCCCATATCAGGTGGGTTAGTGGCAATGATACTGTGGGAGGGGTCCGCATGCTCATCCTCCTCCTCTGCAGAGACCTCCACCACATCCAAATCGGCAGGGGACACACTGCGGCGCACGGTTGGAACGGAAAGCCCTGTAATCACACAACGTTCAGATTTAGGCTCTATTTACACGTTCGTAACATGTTTTTCGGATCCACAGAGCCGCAAAACACAGACACCGGCAATGTGTGTTCCGCATTTTGCGGCCCGCAAATCGCCGGCACTAATAGAATATGCCTATTCTTGTCCGCAATTGCGGACAAGAATAGGACATGTTCTATTTTTTTCGGGAACGGAAATGCGGACCCGGAAGTGCGGCCTCATAGAGATGAATGGGTCCACAATTCCGTTGCGGACATGTGAATGGAGCCTTAGACAAACAACTCTGAACTAATAACAAATGCTAATTAAGGCTAGTTTCACACTAGCGGCTGAGACCACTGGAACCGACAGAACAGCCTGTCGGATCCGTCCTGCCGCTAGTGTACGTGTGGCCCTGGACTACCTCTCCGGCCCCATTGACTATAGTGGGAGCGGGGTGTCATTCCGGGGCGGGAACGATAAACCATGCCGAGAGGCGGACAGAATAAAACTACAACATGTCGGCATGGTTTGCGGAGTTCCTGCCTCGGAACTCCGCCACGATCCCTTGATGATTGCTGTTTATGTAGATATACACACACACATATATTTATTATTATGTGTGTGTGCAAAGTACGAAATCAGCCGGTTACATCATACATCACTACCGCACTGTGTGGATAAATATATATATATACAATCACGGCGAGGGAGAGATGTATGAGGTAAATGGATGATGTGCTATGTGTCACACCAGGTACTAAGTAATAATTTGTAACGGGTGAAAAAATAAAAAAGTACCTGGGCAGACTCTCTCACTGAGCTCTTTGACCCAGTCCGGGTGCCTCCTCTTGAGATCCGACCATTTTTTAGCAATGGCAATTTCGGTGTGACTCCACCAGGACTTTTTCTCCAGAAGCATCTTAACCCCCATCACTATAGCCTGCTTCTCGGCCTGCTTCCGGGTCCGGTCATAATCCTTCTTCAACATGCTCTGCAGGATAAAGATGCAAACATATAATCCCAAATTTTTGAAATACAAGGATTAATAATAAATATAGAAAAAAGTTAGAAGGTGGAAATATTAGATTTAATGTTCCCGTTATAAGATCAAATTGTATTCCAGTTGTATGTGTATGGGGTCTGAGCAATCGTATATATTGCTGAGCTGAGAGTTACCTGTCTAGTGAAGTGACAGTACATTATGGGGTGTACAGCTGGTTCGCCTCCCCGTGGTGCACCCTGGGTAACGTTAAATGAACCAGCAAATACTGTCGGTAAGACAAAAAAAGATATTCCAAACCAACAAGACATAAACTCTAATCTATAGATTGTAATTTTCCACAAAAGATGGCGGAAACAGCAAACCAAATGAAGTTGCTATTTAGGCTTTATTCGTACAGTAGTACATACGATTGCATTTATGGCTAGTGCAACGTTTTGGGCCCTGATACGGTGCCCTTTATCAAGCTATAAATACAAAAAGATAATATATAATCAAAAATTCATTCCATATCATAATACATAATTTTCTCATTAAAACATCAAACACAAAAAATTCATCATGAGAATGATACGTCATCAGTGGAAGGTGGAAGGATGGGAAGCACATACACAGGATCAAAGAGGGAAGTAGGTGCCAGACCAAATAAAGAGAACCAGAACACATAAGGTAGATAGGAGACAAAAAAGAAGAGACAGGGAGCACATAACAGACAATGTCAATACTCCTAAGTGTTTCACACGAATAATCAATGATAGCTTTCAGCATGAGAAAAGCTCAATACGGCTACCGAGGCTACTGGTGAACAAACAATATCACATGGGTAGCCGCAATGGTATTGAAAATACTAGCTACAGACAAGGAAGAATAAGTCCCATGTGCAATAATGATCAGGAACAATGAAAAGCATAATGTTAAATACAAGGCAGATATACCTTCAGCCTGGATTGTGGCGATCATGGCGTGATGTAGGTAGAATGCGACACAGTCGCGTTTTGTAGCGCGCTTCAGAGTGTGGGGGCGTGGTTAAGGTGCAGACGTCGTGCAATTGGAGAATTGAAATCGCGTCATCGGACATGCCCAGTACAGGAGCGTCCGGATGATACAAGGGGCGTGGCCATATGAGCCATTTGTGAGTAAATGCGCGTATGCGCATGCCGCAATGGATGCCTAAGGATTCTGTGTAACAGCTATATCGAGGCGTGGTTACGGCTTGTGATTCCTACGTCGTAACGACGGGCGGGGTTAAATGCACGCATGCGCGATAAGCATAGAACTGCCTGTGACGCCATATTAGAAAAGGGAAAGACTAGGTATTTAGTGCTTAACATTGGGGCAAAGAGGCAGCCAATCGCTGGGACGCTATCCACAGTGAGAGGTCGGTACTAGGTCTGGTAGATTATGAATATCCACTAGTAAAACGCCAAATATACTAAAAGGAGCATACATATGTAAGAATTCTTCAATCTTACCTTTGCCATCACATCATTGGAGATCCCAATGTTTGTCTTATCCTCCACATCGGGTCTTGTATTGTCTCCACTTCACAATGGTCTGCAGTTCACTTGTATGTGTCTCACAGACTCATACGCACTAATAGATACAACTATAGCAGCACGGACCGAAGGTCATTTGCTTACCACATCTATTGCTGTGACACAGGGTGACAGGCAGTGAATTTATAATACATGGAGTTTATAATACACTGTGGTGATCACTCTGCCAGTAATCACCTGGAGTCATTGTGATAGTTAGACTTGGTGCATCAACCAGTGTTGTGTGTTTTTCCTATTTTTATATATTTGAGTGTTTTATTCATTATTCAGGCGCCTTTTATGTATGTAATATGTTTATGATGTATTTTTAGAAGTGATCATATATGTTATGATGTAATTTTAGAAGTGATCAAATACAATTAAATTTTGGAAATGTATTATAGTTCCATATTGTAATTATCTATTTGGATCCAGATAGTTGAGTGCCCCCTATCCTTATCTATATTACTGTTTTATTTATTGCGATCAGGGGTAGATCGCCAGGGTTGGCACCGTACCCAGATGATATAGGAGGTTGAGCCACTGTAACATACCAAATTTTTTCTTCTAAACTGTACCCATTCAGTTGTGCTCCCTCCTATATTAGCATGGATATATGGAGCCATATGGATAGTAAGGTCAAAAGAATTGACACCTACAATTTTGAACAAAGTGCCTTCTGTGAGGAATCAGTTAGATCTACAGATGATACTTTTAAGGATTTGGAAAGACTTCTACATAAGCAGCTGAGAAACCAATGGGAAATAAGATCACTTAACCAATTTTTACATAGTGGTCTGATCCCCAAGGGTTTACCGCTGAATAAGGAACCAGCTCAAGATTTATTATGTGATTCCTTTAAATCAGAATGGGAGACATTCTTAAAAGAACAATCTTGCCAACTTATAAGATTAACAATTAAAAGACGGATGGATATTTTGGAAGATATCGTAAAACAAATAGCCAGTTCAAAAAGCAGTATAGATAAGTTACCACAAGATGCTGTGTATATAATGGCAAGAAAGGATTTGTAAAAGTCTGGATACTTTGGAGAGGGAAATAATGAACAAAAAAACTAAGAAAGTGAGATATTATAATAAAACAAATAATGAGACACAGGATATACCAACATATGAACATATCCAGGTACAGGAGACAATGGGAACGCAAAGGTATGATAATCACAATCATCCTAATATTTCCACCACTAATAGGTTTGAAGCACTGTCATCCCCTCTTTTTTTAGATCACACTCCCCCACATCACAAAACAAGAAGATGTCAAGCACACTCCCCTACCCCACCTCGGGGCCCGATGAAATCACAGACACAGACGCAGACGCACGATTACAATCTGCGCCATCATCACCAGCCAAATCACAGACACGACAGGGAACAGAATTATTCACAGAGATATCCGCAACACAAGGACCATTACGATCCCAGAACACCGATAAGGATGTACAATCACAAAAACGGAGACCCACACGTAGAGGGAGACACAAACAAAATAGGCACAAAACACAACTCACACAGGAGACATCCATAATAGTGAACCTCAATAGTGAGCCACAATTGACCCCAACACTAACCTCACTTTTGAACAAGGGATTGAAATTTTCACCAACCACCCCTCTTGACAAGTTTTCTACGTTTATTGGAATAGAAAAATTTGTACGAAAACTTTGCTTAAAGAAATACTTTATCAAAAATCCTGTTATTAGAGAGGAGTTGGGACATACCCTATATGTTCATACAGATTCAAAAATAACCTCTAAAAAATATCCCAGACAAGAAGTCAGCTTTGAGATTGCTACGTTTAAGAAGAATGTGGAAGCTGACCTCCGCAAATTAAAAAATCCTAGAACTAAGAATAACCTCACAAAAAAGGAATTTGAGGCCATTAAGCAATTGCAGTCTAGTCAAAATTTGACAATAAGACCTGCAGACAAAGGTGGGGCCTTAGTGATTTTAAATACGATAGACTATGTAGATGAATGTAAATGACAATTGATGGACACGGTGACATATAATAGACTTATGTCTGATCCAACTTTAGAATACCATAACCAGCTGACTTGCTTATGCAAGAGTGGTTTAGACCAGTGGTCGGCAAGCCGCGGCTCGCGAGCCACATGCGGCTCTTTTGATCTTTCACTGCGGCTCTTTGGTTCGGGCTGGCGGGTGGGCGGCCGCGCAGCCATATCGCGCCGCTCAGACTGCTTGTAAATTGTTCGTCATGCGCCTGCTGCCCCGTCTGTCTGCTCCTTCCACTTTATGGATGAAGCAGGCAGGCGGGGCAGGAGGCGCATGGCGGGGCAGGAGGCGCAGCTCTAGTTCGGCTGCCCACTGTGAGGAGGGGTGGAGTGGTGAAGAGGCCGCCGCTCAGTAGGAACGAAATGTCCTGCAGCAGAAAGGTAGGAGCTGCCCCCGGTGTGTGCACTGCACCGGCCCCACCGCAAGTGTCCCTGCCCCCTTCCTTCCCCCCACTAATACATTACTTACTGGAAGGCACTTATGGGGGATATCTGTGGATGGCTCACTTATGGGGGATATCTGTGGAGGGCACTTATGGGGGATATCTGTGGAGGGCACTTATGGGGGATATCTGTGGAGGGCACTTATGGGGGATATCTGTTGAGGGCACTTATGGGGGATATCTGTGGAGGGCACTTATGGGGGATATCTGTGGATGACACATATATAGCATCTTATGCTATATATGTGTCATCCACAGATATCCCCCATAAGTGCGTCATCCACAGATATCCCCCATAAGTGCGTCATCCACAGATATCCCCATAAGTGCGCCCTCCACAGATATCCCCCATAAGTGCGCCCTCCACAGATATCCCCCATAAGTGCGTCATCCACAGATATCCCCCATAAGTGCGTCATCCACAGATATCCCCCATAAGTGCGTCATCCACAGATATCCCCCATAAGTGCGTCATCCACAGATATCCCCCATAAGTGCGTCATCCACATCTGCAGACAAGTTTAAGAAAAGTAAAAAATGATAAAGATAAAATGAAATAATAATCAAGATCCAAATAAAAGAAAGTACATATAAAAGTATTCAAAAACACACTCTGGCCTCATGCCCACGAATGTAAGGGCGCCGTGCCTGTGCTGCGGACCGCAAATAGCGGTCCGCAATGCACGGACACAGACCATGGGGCAGCTGCATGAGGATCGCGGACCCATTCACTTGAATGGGGTTCGCGATCCGCATCCGACTGCCCGCACCGCAAAAAAGTAGCACATGCTGAAGTGAATGGGTCCATGATGCGGGCTGCACACGGCCGTGTGCAGCCCGCATAATGGACCCATTCACTTCAATGGGTCCAGGATCCGGGATATGAGTGCTACAGTGTGCTTCCGTGGTGCTTCTGGCTGTGCCTCCGCACCGCAAAAAAGTAGTGCATGCGCCCGGATCCTGGACCCATTGAAGTGAATGGGTCCTTGATGCGGGCTGCGCACAGCCGTGTGCAGCCCGCATCATGGACCCATTCACTTCAGCATGCGCTACTTTTTTGCGGGCACACGGTCGTGTGCATGAGCCTAATAGTCCTCACTGGTACTGTTGATGCAATATTTTAGGTTTTAAAAATGTGGCTCTTGAAAGAAATTCCAATCGTGGTTTTGGCGATATTTGGCTCAGTTGACAAAAAAGGTTGCCCACCACTGGTTTAGACAAAGGGATTTTGTCTATGAATGAGTATAGATTAGGGATGAGCGAACCCGAACTGTATAGTCCGTGGGTGACACGGACCCGAACCCGAACATTTTCGTAAAAGTTCGGGTTCGGGTTCGGTGTTCGGCGCTTTCTTGGCGCTTTTTGAAAGGCTGCAAAGCAGCCAATCAACAAGCGTCATACTACTTGCCCCAAGAGGCCATCACAGCCTTGCCTACTATTGGCATGGCTGTGATTGGCCAGTGCAGCATGTGACCCAGCCTCTATATAAGCTTGGGTCACGTAGCGCTGCACGTCACTCTGCTGATTCAAGCATAGGGAGAGGTTGCAGCTGCGACGTTAGGGCGAGATTAGGCAGATTAACTCCTCCAAAAGACTTCATTCTGTGATCGATCTGCAGCTGTGGATCATTGAAGTGCTAATATCGACTTGCTCACTTTTTTGAGGCTGCCCAGAGCGTTTTTAGATCACTTTTTTCTGGGGTGATCGGCGGCCATTTTGTGGCTTGTGGTGCGCCAGCACAAGCTATCACCAAGTGTATTTAACCATCAATAGTGTGGTTATTTTTTGCTATATCCTACATCAGCTGCAGGCTGAGCCTGTGTCACCGAAGTGCATTTAACCATCAACAGTCTGGTTATTTTTAGCCATATACTACATCAGCTGCAGGCTGAGCCTGTGTCACCGAAGTGCATTTAACCATCAACAGTCTGGTTATTTTTTGGCCATATACTATATCTGGTGCAGGCTGAGCCTGTGTCACCCAAGTGCATTTTACCATCAATAGTGTGGTTATTTTTTGGCCATATACTACATCAGGGGCAAGTTGAGCCTGTCACCCAGCGCCTAAAAAATAGACCTGACATTTCTATTCAACCAAATTTGTACTGTTTTAGCTGGTCAAGTTATTTGTAGTGACCGTAAAAGCACACTTTTTGTTCTGGGTTGAAAAACTACTCCCAAATTTGCCATTCTCAAAATAACTAGTTTCTGCTATATGAGGCCTACTTGAAATCTATCCCAAAAAGGATATCTTACATTGAAGGTGCTGATAGTGTCATTCAGAAAAATTTAACACACACGCTACCGTGCAGATACAAGTCTAATTCTGTGATTAAACCTATACCTGTCACACAGCGCAAAAAAAAAACAGGCGTCACATTTCTATTCAACCAAATCTGTACTGTTTTAGCTGGTCAAGTTATTTGTAGTGACCGTAAAAGCAAATTTTTTGTTCTGGGTTGAAAAACTATTCCCAAATTTGCCATTCTCAAAATAACTAGTTTCTGCTATATGAGGCCTACTTGAAATCTATCCCAAAAAGGATATCTTACATTGAAGGTGCTGATAGTGTCATTCAGACAAATTTAACACACACGCTACCGTGCAGATACAAGTCTAATTCTGTGATTAAACCTATACCTGTCACACAGCGCAAAAAAAAAAACAGGCCTCACATTTCTATTCAACCAAATCTGTACTGTTTTAGCTGGTCAAGTTATTTGTAGTGACCGTAAAAGCACACTTTTTGTTCTGGGTTGAAAAACTATTCCCAAATTTGCCATTCTCAAAATTGTGATGAACGGGAACAATGAGGAAAACATCTAATAAGGGACGCGGACGTGGACATGGTCGTGGTGGTGTTAGTGGACCCTTTGGTGCTGGGAGAGGACGTGGCCGTTCTGCCACAGCCACACGTCCTAGTGAACCAACTACCTCAGGTCCCAGTAGCCAGCAGAATTTACAGTGATATTTGGTGGGGCCCAATGCCGTTCTAAGGATGGTAAGGCCTGAGCAGGTACAGGCATTAGTCAATTGGGTGGCCGACAGTGGATCCAGCACGTTCACATTATCTCCCACCCAGTCTTCTGCAGAAAGCGCACAGATGGCGCATGAAAACCAAGCCCATCGGTCTGTCACATCACCCCCATGCATATCAGGGAAACTGTCTGAGCCTCAAGTTATGCAGCAGTCTCTTATGCTGTTTGAAGACTCTGCTGCCAGGGTTTCCCAAGGGCATCCACCTAGCCCTTCCCCAGGGGTGGAAGAGATAGAATGCACTAACGCACAACCACTTATTTTTCCTGATGATGAGGACATGGGAATACCACCTCAGCACGTCTCTGATGATGACGAAACACAGGTGCCAACTGCTGCGTCTTTCTGCAGTGTGCAGACTGAACAGGAGGTCAGGGATCAAGACTGGGTGGAAGACGATCCAGGGGACGATGAGGTCCTAGACCCCACATGGAATGAAGGTCGTGCCACTGACTTTCAGAGTTCGGAGGAAGAGGCAGTGGTGAGACCGAGCCAACAGCGTAGCAAAAGAGGGAGCAGTGGGCAAAATCAGAACACCCGCCGCCAAGAGACTCCGCCTGCTACTGACCGCCGCCATCTGGGACCGAGCACCCCAAAGGCAGCTTCAAGGAGTTCCCTGGCATGGCACTTCTTCAAACAATGTGCTGACGACAAGACCCGAGTGGTTTGCACGCTGTGCCATCAGAGCCTGAAGCGAGGCATTAACGTTCTGAACCTTAGCACAACCTGCATGACCAGGCACCTGCATGCAAAGCATGAACTGCAGTGGAGTACACACCTTAAAAATAAAGAACTCACTCAGGCTCCCCCTGCTACCTCTTCTGCTGCTGCCGCCGCCTCGGCCTCTTCTGCTGCTGCCGCCGCCTCGGCCTCTTCCTCCTCCTCTGGAGGAACGTTGGCACCTGCCGCCCAGCAAACATGGGATGTACCACCAACACCACCACCTGCGTCACCAAGCATCTCAACCATGTCACACGGCAGCGTTCAGCTCTCCATCTCACAAACATTTGAGAGAAAGTGTAAATTCCCACCTAGCCACCCTCGATCCCTGGCCCTGAATGCCAGCATTTCTAAACTACTGGCCTATAAAATGCTGTCATTTAGGCTGGTGTACACAGACAGCTTCAAACAGCTCATGTCGCTTGCTGTCCCACAGTATGTTGTTCCCAGCCGCCACTACTTCTCCAAGAGAGCCGTGCCTTCCCTGCACAACCAAGTGTCCGATAAAATCAAGTGTGCACTGCCCAACGCCATCTGTGGCAAGGTCCACCTAACCACAGATACGTGGACCAGTAAGCACGGCCAGGGACGCTATATCTCCCTAACTGCACACTGGGTAAATGTAGTGGCGGCTGGGCCCCAGGCGGAGAGCTGTTTGGCGCACGTCCTTCCGCCGCCAAGGATCGCAGGGCAACATTCTTTGCCTCCTGTCTCCTCCTCCTCCTACTCAGCTTCCTCCTCCTCTTCTTCCACCTACTCATCCAGTCAGCCACACACCTTCACCACCAACTTCAGCACAGCCCGGGGTAAACGTCAGCAGGCCGTTCTGAAACTCATATGTTTGGGGGACAGGCCCCACACCGCACAGGAGTTGTGGCGGGGTATAGAACAACAGACCGACGAGTAGTTGCTGCCGGTGAGCCTCAAGCCCGGCCTGGTGGTGTGTGATAATGGGCGAAATCTCGTTGCAGCTCTGGGACTAGCCGGTTTGACGCACATCCCTTGCCTGGCGCATGTGCTGAATTTGGTGGTGCAGAAGTTCATTCGCAACTACCCCGACATGTCAGAGCTGCTGCATAAAGTGCGGGCCGTCTGTTCGTGCTTCCGGCGTTCACACCCTGCCACTGCTCGCCTGTCTGCGCTACAGCGTAACTTCGGCCTTCCCGCTCACCGCCTCATATGCGACGTACCCACCAGGTGGAACTCCACCTTGCATATGCTGGACAGACTGTGCGAGCAGCAGCAGGCCATAGTGGAGTTTCAGCTGCAGCACGCACGGGTCAGTAGCACTGCGGATCAGACCCACTTCACCACCAATGACTGGGCCTCCATGCGAGACCTGTGTGCCCTGTTGCGCTGTTTCGAGTACTCCACCAACATGGCCAGTGGCGATGACGCCGTTATCAGCGTTACAATACTACTTCTATGTCTCCTTGAGAAAACACTTAGGATGATGATTGAAGAGGAGGTGGCCCAGGAGGAAGAGGAGGAAGAGGGGTCATTTTTAGCACTTTCAGGCCAGTCTCTTCGAAGTGACTCAGAGGGAGGTTTTTTGCAACACCAGAGGCCAGGTACAAATGTGGCCAGACAGGGCCCACTACTGGAGGACGAGGAGGAGGTGGAGGAGGATGAGGATGAAGCATGTTCACAGCGGGGTGGCACCCAAAGCAGCTCGGGCCCATCAGTGGTGCGTGGCTGGGGGGAAACACAGGACGATGACGATACGCCTCCCACAGAGGACAGCTTGTCCTTACCTCTGGGCAGCCTGGCACACATGAGCGACTACATGCTGCAGTGCCTGCGCAACGACAGCAGAGTTGCCCACATTTTAACGTGTGCGGACTACTGGGTTGCCACCCTGCTGGATCCCCGGTACAAAGATAATGTGCCCACCTTACTTCCTACACTGGAGCGTGATAGGAAGATGCGCGAGTACAAGCACACGTTGGTAGACGCGCTACTGAGAGCATTCCCAAATGTCATGGGGGAACCAGTGGAAGCCCAAGGCGAAGGCAGAGAAGGAGCAAGAGGTCGCCAACGCAGCTGTGTCACGGCCAGCTCCTCTGAGGGCAGGGTTAGCATGGCAGAGATGTGGAAAAGTTTTGTCACCACGCCGCAGCTAACTGCACCACCACCTGATACGGAACGTGTTAGCAGGAGGCAACATTTCACTAACATGGTGGAACAGTACCTGTGCACACCCCTCCACGTACTGACTGATGGTTCGGCCCCATTCAACTTCTGGGTCTCCAAATTGTCCACGTGGCCAGAGCTAGCCTTTTATGCCTTGGAGGTGCTGGCCTGCCCAGCGGCCAGCGTTTTGTCTGAACGTGTATTCAGCACGGCAGGGGGCGTCATTACAGACAAACGCAGCCGCCTGTCTACAGCCAATGTGGACAAGCTGACGTTCATAAAAATGAACCAGGCATGGATCCCACAGGACCTGTCCATCCCTTGTGCAGATTAGATATTAACTACCTCCCCTTAACAATATATTATTCTACTCCAGGGCACTTCCTCATTCAATACTATTTTTATTTTCATTTTACCATTATATTGCGGGGCAACCCAAAGTTGAATGAACCTCTCCTCTGTCTGGGTGCCGGGGCCTAAATGTGTGACAGTGGCCTGTTCCAGTGGTGGGTGACGTGAAGCCTGATTCTCTGCTATGACATGAAGACAGATTCTGTGCTGACATAAGGCCAGATTCTCTGTTACGGGACCTCTCTCCTCTGCCTGGGCCTAAATATGTGACAGTAGCCTGTTCCAGTGGTGGGTGACGTGAAGCCTGATTCTCTGCTATGACATGAAGACAGATTCTGTGCTGACATCAGGCCAGATTCTCTGTTACGGGACCTCTCTCCTCTGCCTGGGTGCCTGGGCCTAAATATGTGACAGTGGCCTGTTCCAGTGGTGGGTGACGTGAAGCCTGATTCTCTGCTATGACATGAAGACAGATTCTGTGCTGACATAAGGCCAGATTCTCTGTTACGGGACCTCTCTCCTCTGTCTGGGTGCTGGGGCCTAAATATGTGACAGTGGCCTGTTCCAGTGGTGGGTGACGTGAAGCCTGATTCTCTGCTATGACATGAAGACTGATTCTGTGCTGACATAAGGCCAGATTCTCTGTTACGGGACCTCTCTCCTCTGCCTGGGTGCCTGGGCCTAAATATGTGACAGTGGCCTGTTCCAGTGGTGGGTGACGTGAAGCCTGATTTTCTGCTATGACATGAAGACTGATTCTGCGCTGACATAAGGCCAGATTCTCTGTTACGGGACCTCTCTCCTCTGTCTGGGTGCCGGGGCCTAAATATGTGACAGTGGCCTGTTCCAGTGGTGGGTGACGTAAATCCTGATTCTCTGCTATGACATGAAGAATGATTCTGTGCTGACATAAGGCCAGATTCTCTGTTACGGGACCTCTCTCCTCTGCCTGGGTGCCTGGGCCTAAATATGTGACAGTGGCCTGTTCCAGTGGTGGGTGACGTGAAGCCTGATTCTCTGCTATGACATGAAGACAGATTCTGTGCTGACATAAGGCCAGATTCTCTGTTACGGGACCTCTCTCCTCTGTCTGGGTGCCGAGGCCTAAATATGTGACAGTGGCCTGTTCCAGTGGTGGGTGACGTGAAGCCTGATTCTCTGCTATGACATGAAGACTGATTCTGCGCTGACATAAGGCCAGATTCTCTGTTACGGGTTCTCTCTCCTCTGTCTGGGTGCCGGGGCCTAAATATGTGACAGTGGCCTGTTCCAGTGGTGGGTGACGTAAAGCCTGATTCTCTGCTATGACATGAAGACTGATTCTGTGCTGACATAAGGCCAGATTCTCTGTTACGGGACCTCTCTCCTCTGCCTGGGTGCCGGGGCCTAAATATGTGACAGTGGCCTGTTCCAGTGGTGGGTGACGTGAAGCCTGATTCTCTGCTATGACATGAAGACTGATTCTGCGCTGACATAAGGCCAGATTCTCTGTTACGGGACCTCTCTCCTCTGTCTGGGTGCCGGGGCCTAAATATGTGACAGTGGCCTGTTCCAGTGGTGGGTGACGTAAAGCCTGATTTTCTGCTATGACATGAAGACTGATTCTGTGCTGACATAAGGCCAGATTCTCTGTTACGGGAACTCTCTCCTCTGCCTGGGTGCCTGGGCCTAAATATGTGACAGTGGCCTGTTCCAGTGGTGGGTGACGTGAAGCCTGATTCTCTGCTATGACATGAAGACAGATTCTGTGCTAACATAAGGCCAGATTCTCTGTTACGGGACCTCTCTCCTCTGTCTGGGTGCCGGGGCCTAAATATGTGACAGTGGCCTGTTCCAGTGGTGGGTGACGTGAAGCCTGATTCTCTGCTATGACATGAAGACTGATTCTGCGCTGACATAAGGCCAGATTCTCTGTTACGGGACCTCTCTCCTGTCTGGGTGCCGGGGCCTAAATATGTGACAGTGGCCTGTTCCAATGGTGTGTGACGTGAAGCCTGATTCTCTGCTATGACATGAAGACAGATTCTGTGCTGACATAAGGCCAGATTCTCTGTTACGGGACCTCTCTCCTCTGCCTGGGCCTAAATATGTGACAGTGGCCTGTTCCAGTGGTGGGTGACGTGAAGCCTGATTCTCTGCTATGACATGAAGACAGATTCTGTACTGACATAAGGCCAGATTCTCTGTTACGGGACCTCTCTCCTCTGCCTGGGTGCCTGGGCCTAAATATGTGACAGTGGCCTGTTCCAGTGGTGGGTGATGTGAAGCCTGATTCTCTGCTATGACATGAAGACTGATTCTGCGCTGACATAAGGCCAGATTCTCTGTTACGGGACCTCTCTCCTCTGTCTGGGTGCCGGGGCCTAAATATGTGACAGTGGCCTGTTCCAGTGGTGGGTGACGTAAAGCCTGATTCTCTGCTATGACATGAAGACTGATTCTGTGCTGACATAAGGCCAGATTCTCTGTTACGGGACCTCTCTCCTCTGCCTGGGTGCCGGGGCCTAAATATGTGACAGTGGCCTGTTCCAGTGGTGGGTGACGTGAAGCCTGATTCTCTGCTATGACATGAAGACTGATTCTGCGCTGACATAAGGCCAGATTCTCTGTTACGGGACCTCTCTCCTGTCTGGGTGCCGGGGCCTAAATATGTGACAGTGGCCTGTTCCAATGGTGTGTGACGTGAAGCCTGATTCTCTGCTATGACATGAAGACAGATTCTGTGCTGACATAAGGCCAGATTCTCTGTTACGGGACCTCTCTCCTCTGCCTGGGCCTAAATATGTGACAGTGGCCTGTTCCAGTGGTGGGTGACGTGAAGCCTGATTCTCTGCTATGACATGAAGACAGATTCTGTACTGACATAAGGCCAGATTCTCTGTTACGGGACCTCTCTCCTCTGCCTGGGTGCCTGGGCCTAAATATGTGACAGTGGCCTGTTCCAGTGGTGGGTGATGTGAAGCCTGATTCTCTGCTATGACATGAAGACTGATTCTGCGCTGACATAAGGCCAGATTCTCTGTTACGGGACCTCTCTCCTCTGTCTGGGTGCCGGGGCCTAAATATGTGACAGTGGCCTGTTCCAGTGGTGGGTGACGTAAAGCCTGATTCTCTGCTATGACATGAAGACTGATTCTGTGCTGACATAAGGCCAGATTCTCTGTTACGGGACCTCTCTCCTCTGCCTGGGTGCCGGGGCCTAAATATGTGACAGTGGCCTGTTCCAGTGGTGGGTGACGTGAAGCCTGATTCTCTGCTATGACATGAAGACTGATTCTGCGCTGACATAAGGCCAGATTCTCTGTTACGGGACCTCTCTCCTCTGTCTGGGTGCCGGGGCCTAAATATGTGACAGTGGCCTGTTCCAGTGGTGGGTGACGTAAAGCCTGATTCTCTGCTATGACATGAAGACTGATTCTGTGCTGACATAAGGCCAGATTCTCTGTTACGGGACCTCTCTCCTCTGTCTGGGTGCCGGGGCCTAAATATGTGACAGTGGCCTGTTCCAGTTGTGGGTGACGTGAAGCCTGATTCTCTGCTATAACATGAAGACTGATTCTGCGCTGACATGAAGCCAGATTCTCTGCTATGGCATGAAGAGACTGATTCTCTGCTGACATGAAGCCAGATTCTTTGCTATGGCATGAAGAGACTGATTCTCTGCTGACGTGAAGCCAGATTCTCTGCTATGGGACCTCTGTCCAATTGATATTGGTAATTTTTTTTTTTAAATTCATTTCCCTATCCACATTTGTTTGCAGGGGATTTACCTACATGTTGCTGCCTTTTGCAGCCCTCTAGCTCTTTCCTGGGCTGTTTTACAGCCTTTTTAGTGCCGAAAAGTTCGGGTCCCCATCGACTTCAATGGGGTTGGGGTTCGGGTTAGGGACGAAGTTCGGGATCCGAACCCGAACATTTCCGGGAAGTTCGGCCGAACTTCTCGAACCCGAACATCCAGGTGTTCGCTCAACTCTAGTAGAGATACATCACTGAGACCCAAAAACGGATACCAGTTTTCTACTGTATCCCTAAGATACACAAAAGCCTCACAAACTGACATAAGGCCAGATTCTCTGTTACGGGACCTCTCTCCTCTGCCTGGGTGCCTGGGCCTAAATATGTGACAGTGGCCTGTTCCAGTGGTGGGTGATGTGAAGCCTGATTCTCTGCTATGACATGAAGACTGATTCTGCGCTGACATAAGGCCAGATTCTCTGTTACGGGACCTCTCTCCTCTGCCTGGGTGCCGGGGCCTAAATATGTGACAGTGGCCTGTTCCAGTGGTGGGTGACGTGAAGCCTGATTCTCTGCTATGACATGAAGACTGATTCTGCGCTGACATAAGGCCAGATTCTCTGTTACGGGACCTCTCTCCTCTGTCTGGGTGCCGGGGCCTAAATATGTGACAGTGGCCTGTTCCAGTGGTGGGTGACGTAAAGCCTGATTCTCTGCTATGACATGAAGACTGATTCTGTGCTGACATAAGGCCAGATTCTCTGTTACGGGACCTCTCTCCTCTGTCTGGGTGCCGGGGCCTAAATATGTGACAGTGGCCTGTTCCAGTGGTGGGTGACGTGAAGCCTGATTCTCTGCTATAACATGAAGACTGATTCTGCGCTGACATGAAGCCAGATTCTCTGCTATGGCATGAAGAGACTGATTCTCTGCTGACATGAAGCCAGATTCTTTGCTATGGCATGAAGAGACTGATTCTCTGCTGACGTGAAGCCAGATTCTCTGCTATGGGACCTCTGTCCAATTGATATTGGTAATTTTTTTTTTTAAATTCATTTCCCTATCCACATTTGTTTGCAGGGGATTTACCTACATGTTGCTGCCTTTTGCAGCCCTCTAGCTCTTTCCTGGGCTGTTTTACAGCCTTTTTAGTGCCGAAAAGTTCGGGTCCCCATCGACTTCAATGGGGTTGGGGTTGGGGTTCGGGTTAGGGACGAAGTTCGGGATCCGAACCCGAACATTTCCGGGAAGTTCGGCCGAACTTCTCGAACCCGAACATCCAGGTGTTCGCTCAACTCTAGTAGAGATACATCACTGAGACCCAAAAACGGATACCAGTTTTCTACTGTATCCCTAAGATACACAAAAGCCTCACAAACACAGCGGGAAGACCGATAATATCGGTGATAGGCTCCATCTCTTCGAATCTATCACAATATATAGATAGACTCTTGCAGCCCATAGTAAAGAAAATCCCGTCTTTTATAAAAGATACAACAGATATTATTACGGTTCTTGAAGGCATTAAATTCGAGGAAGAATGGATTTTAGGGACCATCGATGTAGCATCCCTATATACGAGTATAGAGCATGCACAAGGCCTATCAGCCTCTATACAAACCTATAAACCTATAAACAATTATAGCAGCCTCCATAAGGACCAGATAACATTTTTACTGGAAGGGGTAGACTATATTCTACAACATAACTATTTCTCTTTTGAGTCGGAATATTTTGTGCAGAGACAGGGGACCACCATGGGCACCAGATTTGCCCCCAGCTATGCCAATTTATTTATGGCCCAATGGGAGGAATACGTCATCCGGCCGGAGCTGGGGGGAAGTCTGGAGCTCTGGCGGCGTTACATCGATGACGTTCTGTTTATATGGAGGGATTCTGAGACATCTTTAGAGTCCTTCTTACAGAGCATCAATACAAATGATAGAAATCTGCAATTTACTAGCGCCATCAGCAGGTCTAAGGCGGAATTCCTGGACCTCCTGATCACCAGAAATGGAGAAAAATTAACGTGTAGTACATACTATAAACCTGTCATGAGAAATAGTTATATCCCATATAACAGTTGCCACCTTCCAAGGTGGCTCCTAAATATCCCCACCAGCCAGTTCAGGAGGATCAAAAGGAATTGTTCAAATACCTCCCAGTTTGAAGTGGAGGCTGAACAACTGAAACAACAGTTTGTAAACAATACCCTGAGAACGCTCTAGAGAAATCCCTAAATAAAGTTAGAACAATGAATAGAGAAAGTTTCTTTGTGAGAAATGAACAAGTAGAAGAAACACAATCTCAAGAGAATAACAGCCGAGTTATTTTGCCTTTCAATGCCCACTATAAAGCTATAGACAAAATTATTAGAGCCCATTGGCATCGTCTTCTGGGTGATAAGATTATTGGGAATACACTCACTGAACCCCAGATAGTATATACGAGAGCACCAAGTTTGGGGTTACAAGTGGCACCCACAGTGCGTAATAGAGTTGCAAATAAAGATTCCAATTGGCTCAGCTTTAAAGTTTTTTTTAGATGTGGGAGGTGTAGTAATTGCCGTATCACTAAATTCCCTAAGAAAACTTCATGTATCCAGTCCACACAAAATTCTCTTACATTCACGATAAAAGATGGTCTGACGTGTGATTCTACGGATGTGATCTATATGCTCAAGTGCCCCTGTCGGAGACAATATATAGGGTGAACTAAGAGATCCCTGAAAACAAGAATATCCGAACATATAGCGAAAATCAAAAAGGGATTTGATGCTCACACCGTATCATCACACTTCAGAGACTTCCATAATAGCGATCCTTCTCTGTTGAAATACGTGGCTTTTGAGAAGGTTAAGAAACCATGGAGAGGCGGTCATCATATCGCCAGAATGTCACGTACTGAATCAAGACGGATCTTCGAGTTCAATACGATTATGCCGTATGGTCTGAATGCTGAATTCGAATTGTTCGGGTTTCTATAGGCACCAAGGGGCAGTTGTCGAGTGGCAATAGGGCATCGAGTGTCTGGCTGTTTATCAGCACCTCAATCCCCCCTTCCTGCTCGATAGTTGCCCCCCTTCACACCACCAGGTACCTATAGTGAAAATAAAGAGTTATATATAAACCCATATCAATCAACACAGATGAGAGGATATCACTTTCGTTTACATAGCCATTGTTTTTTTTATATGTGAAAAAAAAGAAATTGAAAAAAATTTTTTTTAAACACATTTTTTTCAATATTATATGCTCGTACAGGCCCCACCAGTTGTGTGCATCTTTTGATCATTAATTTGATCATTTTTATCATCATTTTTATCTTTGTTTCAATATGATTGGAGAGACTAGAGACAATAATAATATTATAGCAATTCCTTTTTCAAAAAAATCGAGGAGAGAAATATTTCCACATATCGATCAAATCGATAATATACTGTATAGATATAAAAAATAAAAATAAAAATCGATAAAAAAAATCGATAGAAAAAATTGATATAAATTAATTCGTATTTTGGAAAAGACCTTTTTTTAAAGAATCGAAAAAACATGATACAAAAGTCAATATAAAAATTGCTATAGTGTTGGCTATAATCACACACGATAAAAGTCATGAGAAAAACCGTAAAGAATATGGAAGTGACAGTATATATAGACAAGTTTTGTTATCTGTGTGCACTATTCGATCTAATATTTATTAGTGTGTATTAGTATATCCTTAACTAAGTATATAATATGTCATGGAAGCACAATGACATAGAAATATAAAGAGAATCTGGACAGCCATGGACACTGGTTGTTTTGAGTGGACCGATTCCAGTTCGGACTTTCATTGTTCCCCAAATTTAAGAGACACCTCCCTACCCTAATTAAGCCTAATAAAACCCTCTATATAAAGATGGATATTTCAGTATGCTGCTGACCACTGAGGAAGGGGCAATTTTAGACCCCGAAACGCGTCTGGTAAAGCAGCTACAGGACCAAGAACCAGCCGGAACACTGCATGATGCTTTAAAAGAACTTTAAAGAATTGAAGCCAAAGATCAATACAATAGGCGCGCTCCTTACTATAATGAAAGCTATCGGCTGATACAGCCTTGGACTCCGCCCCCTACCGGATCACGTGGACCAATCTACATCACGTGACCGGTGATCACGAGGTTAAGTGGCAAGGTTCTACACCGGTGATCACTAGGACAAACAGCAAGGTCCTGCACATCCATCTTGGCGTTCCATCTGCATGTGGATTGGATCGGTCATAAAGGAATCGGACCGCCACGTATTTCGCCTGGAAGGGTAAAGTACTTATTGTGGATATATATCCAATTACATGAGTTTTAGCTGGACATTTTATACTTGATGTTTGATATCAACACGAAATCCAGGTACAGTGGACAGTACGCTATAGCGGCGTATAGGGCAATAGGTTGCAAGTAACTAAATTGTGGTGAAACAATACTAACATCATATAGCCACATAGCGTTTTTTGGCTTTGCTCTGGACCTTGTCAAACCAGTACAGTGGAGTGGATCACGGACTCATACGCACTAATAGATACGACTATAGCAGCACGGACCGAAGGTCATTTGCTTACCACATCTATTGCTGTGACACAGGGTGACTGGCAGTGAATTTATAATACACTGAATTTATAATACACAGAGTTTATAATACACTGTGGTGATCACGCTGCCAGTAATCACCTGGAGTCATTGTGATAGTTAGACTTGGTGCATCAACCAGTGTTGTGTGTTTTTCCTATTTTATATATTTGAGTGTTTTATTCATTATTCAGGCGCCTTTTATGTATGTAATATGTTTATGATGTATTTTTAGAAGTGATCATATATGTAATTTTAGAAGTGATCAAATACAATTAAATTTTGGAAATTTATTATAGTTCCATATTGTAATTATCTATTTGGATCCAGATAGTTGAGTGCCCCCTATCCTTATCTATATGTGTCTCACAATGTCTTTTGTAATATCAGATTAGCTGCAATGTCTTACATATTTATGCTCCTTTTAGTACAGTCCTGATAAAAAGTTTAAGACCACTTGAAAAATGGCAAAAAATCATATTTAGCATGGCTGAATCTTAACAAGGTTCCAAGTAGAGCTTCAACATGCAACAAGAAGAAATGGAAGTGAGACAAAACATTTTTTTGAGCATTCAATTTTATGAAAACAACAAATAAACTGAAACAGGCTGTTTTTCAGCTGATCAAAAGTTTAGGACCACATGCCTTTAAAAGGCCAAATCTGTGCAAAGATGTGGATTCATTGTCATTTTCTGTCAGGTAGTCACACGTTGCGATGGCAAAGGCAAAAAAAACTCTCCCTTTTTGAACGTGGTCGGGTTGTTGAACTGCATAAGCAGGGTCTCTCACAGCGCACCATCGCTGCTGAGGTGGGATGCAGTAAGACAGTCATTTGTAATTTCTTAAATGATCCTGAGGGTTCTAGAACAAAAAAGTCAAGTGGAAGACCCAAAAAAATGTCATCAGCACTGAGCCGGAGGATCCAATTGGCTGTCTGTCAAGACACTGGACGATCCTCGACCCAAATTAAGGCCCTTACTGGTGCTGACTGCAGCCCCATAACCATCAGACGGCATCTGAGACTGAAGGGCTTCAAAAACAAAAAACATCTTCAAAGACCTTGTATTCTTGAACGCCACAGAACTGCTCGTTTGGACTTTGCAAGAGAGCACCAAACATGGGACATTCAAAAGGTGGAAGAAAGTTTTATTCTCTGATGAGAAAAAATTTAACCTTGATGGTCCTGATGGTTTCCAACGTTACTGGCATGACAAGCAGATCCCACCTGAGATGTTTTCCACGCGCCACAGTGGAGGGGGCGCCATAATGGTCTGGGGTGCTTTTTCCTTCAGTGGAACAATGGAGCTTCAGGAAGTGCAGGGGCGTCAAACGGTCGCTGGCTATGTCCAGATGTTGCAGAGAGCATTCCTCATGACTGAGGAACCTCGCCTGTGTGGTAACGACTGGGTTTTTCAACAGGACAACACTACAGTACACAATGCCTGCAGGACAAGGGACTTCTTCCAGGAGAATAAAATCACTCTTTTGGCCCATCCTGCGTGTTTCCCTGATCTAAATCCAATCGAGAACCTTTGGGGATGGATGGCAAGGGAAGTTTGCAAAAATGCACAACAGTTCCAGACAGTAGATGGCCTTCGTGCGGCCGTCTTCACCACTTGCAGAAATGTTCCCACTCACCTCATGGAAACGCTTGCATCAAGCATGCCGAAACGAATTTGTGAAGTGATAAACAATAACAGCAGAGCTACTCATTACTGAGTTCATGTTTGGAAGTTGGATTTCTGTTTTGGAGGGGTTTAGTTTTTTTTAGAGGTGTGGTCCTAAACTTTTAATCAGCTGAAAAACAGCCTGTTTCAGTTTATTTGTTGTTTTCATTAAATTGAATGCTCAAAAAATGTTTTGTCTCACTCCTATTTCTTCTTGTTGCATGTTGAAGCTCTACTTGGAACCTTGTTAAGATCCAGCAATGCTAAATATGATTTTTTGCCATTTTTCAAGTGGTCTTAAACTTTTGATCAGGACTGTATATTTGGCACTAGTGGATATTCATAATCTACCAGACCTAGTACCGACCTCTCGCTGTGGATAGCGTCCCAGCGATTGGCCTCCTCTTTGCACCAATGTTAAGCACTAAATGCCTAGTCTTTCCCTTTTCTAATATGGCGTCACAGGCAGTTCTATGCTTATCGCGCATGCGCGCATTTAACCCCGCCAGTCGTTACGACGTAGGAATCACAAGCTGTAGCCACGCCTCCATATAGCTGTTACACGGCATCCTTAGGCATCCATTGCAGCATGCGCATGCGCGCATTTACTCACAAATGGCTCATATGGCCACGCCCCTCGTATCATCCGGACGCTCCAGTACTGGGCATTTCGATTCTCCAGTGGCACGACGTCTGCACCTTAACCACGCCTCCACACTCTCAAGTACGCGCTACAAAACGCGACTGTGTCGCATTCTACCTACATCACGCCATGATCGCCACAATCCAGGCTGAAGGTATAGCTGCCTTGTATTTAACATTATGCTTTTCATTGTTCCTGATCATTATTGCACATGGGACTTATTCTTCCTTGTCTGTAGCTAGTATTTTCAATACCATTGCGGCTACCCATGTGATATTGTTTGTTCACCAGTAGCCTCTGTAGCCGTATTGAGCTTTTCTCATGCTGATAGCTATCATTGATTATTCGTGTGAAACACTTAGGAGTATTGACATTGCTTGTCTGTTATGTAGTCCCTGTCTCTTCTTTTTTGTCTCCTATCTACCTTATGTGTTCTGGTTCTCTTTATTTGGTCTGGCACCTACTTCCATCTTTGATCCTGTGTATGTGCTTCCCATCCTTCCACCTTCCACTGATGACATATCATTCTCATGATGAATTTTTTGTGTTTGATGTTTTAATGAGAAAATTATGTATCATGATATGGAATGAATTTGATTATATATTATCTTTTTGTATTTATAGCTTGATAAAGGGCACCGTATCAGGGCCCGAAATGTTGCACTAGCCATAAATGCAATCGTATGTACTACTGTACGAATAAAGCCTAAATAGCAACTTCATTTGGTGTGCTGTCTCCGCCATCTTTTGTGGAAAATTATATACAAGACTCCTTAGGTGGAAGGAATTGATTGGAGACGTGCACCCACAAAAGCCTTATACACGAGTGCTGTGGCCACTTTTTGGAATATAATCTACAGATTATGTGTGTGTGTGTTTGCGTGTGGTATACAGTGTGTGGTATATAGTGTGTGGTAGGAAAATTGATATGCAATGTGCATGTGATTGATATTTCTTTGCTGTCCATACATATATACTTGCTACAGACAAAGTGCTGTGATGTCAAAACAATACTTATTACAACAATGATGTATATCTAATCTGACTTGATAAAAGATGAAGTTATATGTATTGCGCAAATATAATCTCAACATTATTTATTATTTGCGCACTCGCAAATATTTAAAAACACTATTGCTTACTATACAGATATTGTTCCAACATGCTTTAAAAATATAATCAAATATAGTGTTGTCCTTATAGTTAGCAGTAGTTCGTCCTCTTCATCGCGAAATTTGCTGCCCACCATTTTCAGTCTGTAAACTGTCGCCAATTTTGAAAAATGTAGTCACGCACGCTAAGCCACATCTACAATGCGCACGCACATGCGCAGTACACTAATATTAAGGTTGTGATAGCGAATACGCGAATTCTCGAATATTTGACGAATATTACCCCTGCCGCACTAGTTAGAATATACTATCGGATCTGAGTTTTCACGATCACAGGGAAAACTCAGATCCAATAGTATATTCTAATCCACAGGCGTTCCCATTGTGATGGGACGCTTGTCGTGGAGGAGTATGCTAACAACTGTAAAGATTAAAAAACAAACAAAAAAATAGACGAATATTCTAAATAACGAATATATTCGCTATATTGCTATACAGGGAGTGCAGAAGTATTAGGCAAGTTGTATTTTTGAGGATTAATTTTATTATTGAACAACAACCATGTTCTCAATGAACCCAAAAAACTCATTAATATCAAAGCTGAATATTTTTGGAAGTACTTTTTAGTTTGTTTTTAGTTTTAGCTATTTTAGGGGGATATCTGTGTGTGCAGGTGACTATTACTGTGCATAATATTAGGCAACTTAACAAAAAACAAATATATACCCATTTCAATTATTTATTTTTACCAGTGAAACCAATATAACATCTCAACATTCACAAATATACATTTCTGACATTCAAAAACAAAACAAAAACAAATCAGTGACCAATATAGCCACCTTTCTTTGCAAGGACACTCAAAAGCCTGCCATCCATGGATTCTGTCAGTGTTTTGATCTGTTCACCATCAACATTGCGTGCAGCAGCAACCACAGCCTCCCAGACACTGTTCAGAGAGGTGTACTGTTTTCCCTCCTTGTAAATCTCACATTTGATGATGGACCACAGGTTCTCAATGGGGTTCAGATCAGGTGAACAAGGAGGCCATGTCATTAGATTTTCTTCTTTTATACCCTTTCTTGCCAGCCACGCTGTGGAGTACTTGGACGCGTGTGATGGAGCATTGTCCTGCATGAAAATCATGTTTTTCTTGAAGGATGCAGACTTCTTCCTGTACCACTGCTTGAAGAAGGTGTCTTCCAGAAACTGGCAGTAGGACTGGGAGTTGAGCTTGACTCCATCCTCAACCCGAAAAGGCCCCACAAGCTCATCTTTGATGATACCAGCCCAAACCAGTACTCCACCTCCACCTTGCTGGCATCTGAGTCGGACTGGAGCTCTCTGCCCTTTACCAATCCAGCCACGGGCCCATCCATCTGGCCCATCAAGACTCACTCTCATTTCATCAGTCCATAAAACCTTAGAAAAATCAGTCTTGAGATATTTCTTGGCCCAGTCTTGACGTTTCAGCTTGTGTGTCTTGTTCAGTGGTGGTCGTCTTTCAGCCTTTCTTACCTTGGCCATGTCTCTGAGTATTGCACACCTTGTGCTTTTGGGCACTCCAGTGATGTTGCAGCTCTGAAATATGGCCAAACTGGTGGCAAGTGGCATTTTGGCAGCTGCACGCTTGACTTTTCTAAGTTCATGGGCAGTTATTTTGCGCCTTGGTTTTTCCACATGCTTCTTGCGACCCTGTTGACTATTTTGAATGAAACGCTTGATTGTTCGATGATCATGCTTCAGAAGCTTTGGAATTTTAAGAGTGCTGCATCCCTCTGCAAGATATCTCACTATTTTTGACTTTTCTGAGCCTGTCAAGTCCTTCTTTTGACCCATATTGCCAAAGGAAAGGAAGTTGCCTAATAATTATGCACACCTAATATAGGGTGTTGATGTCATTAGACCACACCCCTTCTCATTACAGAGATGCACATCACCTAATATGCTTAATTGGTAGTAGGCTTTCGAGCCTATACAGCTTGGAGTAAGACAACATGCATAAAGAGGATGATGTGGTCAAAATACTCATTTGCCTAATAATTCTGCACGCAGTGTACTGCCACTTTTTTTTTTACTGAAACAAGCATCAGGAATATTTGTATTGTATTTTATTGTTAATTATTATTATAATAATAATAATAATAATAATAATAATAATAATAATAATAAGATGCATGTAGTGATACAACATTGCAGCTTGAACTATTGCCATAACAGTGCTACAGAATAAAAAATAATTTATATAAAGAGGATTGGTTATCAAATTTTACAATACAAATTGCATATATTATAAAAAAAAAGATATTTCAGACATGATGAGAATGGTGAACTCACTCTGAAAAGCTATGCCAGAATGGTTGTATAGTCCTTGTTGAAAGTTTATATTGTAAATAATAATGATTTTTGGGATTATTATTCATATATCAATTACAAATATAAAATAAGATTCACAAAGATAAATTGTTTAATCCCAAATTTAGTCCATTGACCCTTCGCTCCTACCCAGGTTCCCCAGGTGGTAAGACAAAAAAAAATCAATTGGAGCAAGTTGGATTTGATGCCCTTGGAGAATGGAATGTGAGACAGGGGGTGGGGGTATTAAAAAAAAAATACATTTAAGAGGGGCTCATCCCTATAACTTGCGGTATGACGTGATGACGCAGATGTAGTCCGTCACGTCCTCATCTCCCCGCGGCTCGGCTACCCCCGCTGTTTGCGGCATCCCCACTGCCGCTCCTGCCTGCATGGACCTGGGGCTAGAGTTGCTGCCCTAGCCTCTCGACTCTGCCTCACTCCGCCATACTTTACCTGCTTGCCTCGCTAGGATCGGCTAGATTGCAGGACCTCTGGACATTATCTTGGAGCCTTACCTTGTCTCCCTCACGCTCCCCTCTGCTTCTTCGTCCGTATCCATTTCCTGGTTGGCGGGGGGAAGCGCAGTCGGCTGACTGGATCGAAGGGCACCCGCTGTACTTGGGATCCTGGATGCTGTTTTCCCGGTGTGTTTCTTGGTTGTCCGGTTCCTGCTGGTGACGGGGGTTCTTCTCCTCTGAACGGGTCCGCTCCGTACTCTGCGCCCTAACGCTGGCGGCCACTCGAGTCCGGTTGGCTTTTTCTGCTGCTTTGGACACTTGGCTCATCTCTGGCGGCTTCCTCCTCCGCTTGCTCTGTTTCCCCTGCAGTGTTTTGTGGGATCAATTGGCTTCCTCCCCACCTAACTGCTTTATATAATGTTGGTTAAAATTCTTGCCTGGAACGTACGGGGTCTGGGGGACAGAAGAAATAGACAAGCGTTTTCTGATCTGACACGGATCCATCTCCCAGCAATAGTATTTTTGTTGGAAACGCACCTCACTGGGGAGACCTCCAGGGTGGTCGGCAGGGAATGGGCTGCGCACACGTATCATTCTACTTTTTCCAGCTACTCTAGGGGCGTGACTGTCTACATACATAGAACGATTGATTTAGTGTGCGAGGCATCCTCGGTCGACCAGCAAGGGAGATTTGTTTATTTATACTGCAGGTTGATGGGGAAGACATGTATTTTGGCCTTTGTTTACATTCCACCGCCATTTTCCTTTACAGTTCTCGACTCTCTGCTAACATTTATGGATAAATGGTCAGAGTGTCCAACATTGATCATTGGGGATTTCAATTGTGTTATTGATCCTGTGTTGGATAGGGTTTCTACGGGTGTCAGGGGAGACACTCTTGCTCAGGGGTCTCCCTTGGCACGGTTCTGTTCTGAGGCCGGGTTCGAAGATCTTTATGTCATGGGAAAAGGGCTTATTCATGTATTAGCAAATCAGGTAGATCTATGTCCAGAATAGACCTTGCCTTGATGAATAGAAAATATGTGAGACTCGTAAAACGAATGAAGTATGAGACAAGGTCATTCTCGGACCGTTTACCTCTACTCCTTGAACTCTGTTTGACCCAGGAGAAATGCATAGTGAGACCCCCATTCAGACTAAACCCGTATTGGTTATCAGTAATAAAGAGACATGAAATAATACAAAATGAAATTGACCGATTTTGGGAAAATAATTATGGCTCAGTAAAAATTCAGGTGGTATGGGACACTTTTAAGGCCTATATGAGGGGAATAATGGTCAGTAATATAGCGAACCTCAAAAAGGAGTACGGAAAAAAACAGAAAAATTTTGAAGGACTAGCAACCTCGGCTACGCAATCCTTCTATATAAATAAGACGGAGGGGAATAAGGAAAATATGCAAAAGACCACACAAGCATACTCTAATTTCCTGCTGGATAAGGCCCAACAAAGCCTATTCTTTAAGGGGCAAAAATATTTTACAGAGTCAGGGCAACCTGGAAAATTTTTATCTAGAGTGATCTCGAGTCAAGAATCCAAAAGATTTATAGATAATGTCCGGCTGGCTAACGGCAGGATGGTTAGTGGACAAGGTTCTGTAGAGAAGACCTTTCTGGATTATTTTTCAGATCTTTATAAAGCTGAAACTAAGATTACAGATGAAATGATGGACTCTTACCTAGATGGTATTGTTTTTTCAACTACCGTATATACTCGAGTATAAGACGAGTTTTTTGGCACATATTTTTGTGCTCAAAAAGCCTCCTCGTCTTATACTCGAGTCTAGGTCTTAGCTCCGGTAATACAGGCAGTGCGGGGAGCGGCGCTCACTCACTGACGTCACGCGCCTGCGCCGCCTAGTGGGAGAAGGCGCGTGACGTCAGTGAGTGAGCGCCGCTCCCCGCACTGCCTGTATTACCGGAGCAAAGACAAAGTAAGAATACTGCTGTGAACGTCGGGGAGGGGGATATGTGAATGGCACTGTAGGGGGATCTGTGGATGGCACTGTAGGGAGATCTGTGGATGGCACTGTAGGGAGATCTGTGGATGGCACTGTAGGGGGATCTGTGGATGGCACTGTAGGGAGATCTGTGGATGGCACTGTAGGGAGATCTGTGGATGGCACTGTAGGGGGATCTGTGGATGGCACTGTAGGGGGATCTGTGGATGGCACTGTAGGGGGATCTGTGGATGGCACTGTAGGGGGATCTGTGGATGGCACTGTAGGGGGATCTGTGGATGGCACTGTAGGGGGATCTGTGGATGGCACTGTAGGGGGATCTGTGGATGGCACTGTAGGGGGATCTGTGGATGGCACTGTAGGGGGATCTGTGGATGGCAGTGCCATCCACAGATCCCCCTACAGTGCCATCCACAGATACCCCCTCCCCTAAACAGTGCCATCATGGCACTGTTTAGGGGAGGGGGGATCTGTGGATGGCACTGTTTAGGGGGATCTGTGGATGGCACTGTTTAGGGGGGAGATCTGTGGATGGCTCCCTGTATTTAATGCAGAGTGTGTGTGTATATAATGCACACACTCTGCATTAAATACAGGGAGTCACCCTCTTGCAGATGTGTGTATATAATGTAGAGTGTGTGCATTATATACACATACACTCTGCATTATAGCTGCATTTCCCACCCTAGTCTTATACTCGAGTCAATAATTTTTCCCATTTTTTTGGGGTAAAATTAGGGGCTCGGCTTATACTCGGGTCGGCTTATACTCGAGTATATACGGCCCAAAAGAAAACACTCTGGCCCAAAAGAAAACACTTGAGTCAGAGTTCTCGATTCAGGAACTTGAGGGGGCAATCAAACTATGTGCAGGGAATTCTACTCCCGGTTCAGATGGACTCCCATATGAATTTTATAGGAAATACAAGGAGTGTATTCTCCCTAGATTGTTAGGGGTCTTTGCTGAATCGGTGGAGGATGGGAAACTCCCAGAGTCGATGATAGAAGCAGTAATAACATTAATCCCAAAAAAAGGTAAGGACCCTGCAGATCTGGGATCGTATAGACCGATCTCACTTCTCAATGCACATGTTAAGCTCCTCGCAAGGATTCTGGCTACAAGGCTCTCCAGAGTTATTTCCTCCATTGTCCATCCAGATCATAATGGCTTTATTCAGAATAAGGGCACGCATCACAATCTTCATCGGCTCTTTGCCAACATACAGGCCCCCGGGGGGTCCGCCCGCTCCATCCTGTAATTGGATGCCTCTAAGGCCTTTGACAGGGTGGAGTGGCGATTCCTCTGGAGGGTTCTGACAAGGATGGGCTTTGGGGAAAGATTTATAAATATCCTTAAACTATTGTATAGATCTCCTATGGCAAAACTAAGTCTGAATGGGATCCTGACCACTAGCTTTGATTTAAATAGAGGTACGCGCCAGGGTTGCCCACTATCCCCATTGTTATTTGATATTTACATTGAACCCCTAGCTCTGGCCATTAGGCAGGATGATCAGGTTAAAGGATTCGGAACATTAAGTGCGCAAGACCGTTTCTCTTTATATGCGGATTATGTTCTTTTTTTATAGACCATACAGAAACCACTCTCCCCAGAATTATTCAAATGGTTAAATCATTTGGTGAGGTGTCCGGTCTTCTTATAAACTGGTCTAAGACCAGTCTGATGCCAATAGACCCGTTATCCCAGAAGGAGGTTCTTGTAACTCAGCTGGACATCGTTGATACCCTTCAATACTTGGGCTTGATTATATCGCCCAGGGTTGAAAATTTCGCCCAACTTAATCTGATCCCCTTAATAACGAAAACTAGAGCAAAAATAGGGATCTGGTTGAGACTTCCCCTATCCAGAGCTGACCGAGTCTTATTGGTTAAAATGGTGATATTGCCACAATTTCTGTATGTGCTCAGGAATACACCTACCTGGATAGAAGATAAATATTTAAAACTCATGGAAAGAATAATTAATGATTTAGTGTGGGGAAGAAAACGAGTTCGGTTAAAATTGGAACATCTATATAAACCACTGGAATATGGGGGTTTAAACCTCCCTTATCTTAAAGGGTATTTTATTGCTGCCCAGTTACTGATGTGTTATGAATAAAAAAACTGTGCACTTTTAGGGAGCTTAATAGGGTGTTATCTACATAATAATATATTTACCCTTTTGGAATCCGGGCTATTGAGTACACAAGAGCGGGGTTATAGAGAAACTATAAAACTACTTTCGAAAGTGTGGGCTACTACTAGAACATGGTTGAAGTTAAAGGGTTCACTCACATTCACGCCTCTTTGGCACCTACAGATTTTAGATGGTATTGCAGCGGACACATTTTGGCAAAAGAATAGGATTTTTTACATTTCACAAGTAGTCAAGAATAGAGAGATTAAGTCATTCACAGAGTTATCACATAATGTAGAAAACCTTTCATGGTTCAGGTACTTTCAGTTGCGTTCAGCATTATTTAGTCTGGACGAAAAATTAGTGTTGGATATAGATAGTTCATCTTTTTTAAATGACTGGATAGGGAGGACACCTTTAAGAATGAAGATTTCCAATATATACAAACTATTACTTAAGGCACGGTATCGTGATACACAGTCGCCAGGACAAAGAGCCTGGGAGGTGGATTGTCCCAATATACAATTGGAAGAGTGCGGGAATATCTTTGCTAATTTAGGCTCACTATCCCAGAACTTTAACCATGTTCTAGTACATTTTAATATCTGCCATAGATTATATGTTACCCCTATATGGCTAAATAAATGTGGGCTAAGAGATACATCCAAGTGCCCTAGATGCGACACCTCAAGTGCGGACTACCTCCATATGATCGGACGCATCACAGGTTCAGGGCGGGGGGAGGGGGGTTGGTCTGGGGGAATAGGGGTAAGGGGAAAATATATTAAATATGCGGAATGTTTACTTAATCTACTTGTTCATTGTAAATCTGTTTTGATATATTAATAAAGATAATTAATAAAAAAAAGAGTGTCGAAAAGAGTAGAAAGTTTTAGATATATCTGGATAGAAATATCTAATATGATATAGATTATACAAAGTAAAATATGGCTCAATAGATATTTCTCCATTATGCAACAATCATAATATTTTGGAAATTAGTTTTTTAGAGGAACATCGTTTTTGGACACACAAAGGGATTACACAAATCACTCAAGTGTTTATAGAAGGTAAATTAGTAGATTTATGGTTATTGCAATTTGAATATGGATTAACACAAAGGGATATGCTAAATGAAAATATGCTTATTCAAAAAAAAAAATATGAAGGTTGTGCATCAATCAATGGGATGGCATAGAATTAATACAGGAGTTGGTGATGGGCAGGGGATTGACTTAAAAATGTATAAGAGGTTACAAAACATGGATAATAAAGACTTGGTAATTAAATCACATAAGAAGTGGGCTATAGATGTAGGAAAGGAATACATTTGGGAGTAGATTTTATTATTGGATAAATTATTGAATAATTTTGAGTATAAATACACACAACATATGTTTCATCATAGGTTATATTATGCTGCCGCTAGTGGTGGCAGATTTGGATTTGTCCTGTTAGAATTTTTTTTGTGTTTACATTAAATACAAAGCGTTCCCGATCGCCGTATTCCTTATGTCATGTATTTCCCCCCTGAGGCCGAAATAGCAAGGCCGCTAGTAACGCGAGACTATGGAAGTCTCACACATGCGCCGTTACTGTAAGTAGTGGTGCATGCCGAACTGTATTAACCCCTTCAGGACCTCTGCCGTACATGTATAGTGGAAGTCTGGTCTTTAAACATGGCGCCCGCTCGCATGTGCAGGGGGCACCATAGTCGCCGGGTTTCTGCTATTTAAAAAAGCAGAGACCCGCTGCAGATGTATGCAATCAGCCATAAGGCTGATCGCAAACATTTTCCCCTTCAGATGCCGTGGTTAAATTTGACCACGGAATCAAAGCAGCCTGGAAGCGAAAGCCTCACGCTTCCACTCCTGTAACAGCATTCCCTGGCAGAGATCGGGGAACCTGTTACAGTATTCTAATAGACCGAAGCATCAAGCAGGCTTCGGAGTCTATTAGAGGAATATATCAATAAAGGCCACTAAGTGGCAGCACTGTATTGTTATATTGAAAATGAAGTGTTCAATAATGTCTATAAAACCCTTTGGAATTATATGGATTTCTGCACAAATTGGTCATAAAATGTGATCTGATCTTCATCTAATTCACAACAATAGACAATCACAGTCTGCTTAAACTAATAACACACAATGAATTAAATGTTACCATGTTTTTATTGAACACACCATGTAAACATTCACAGTGCAGGTAGAAAAAGTATGTGAACCCCTAGACTAATGACATCTCCAAGAGCTAATTGGAGTGAGGTGTCAGCCAACTGGAGTCCAATCAATGAGATGAGATTGGAGGTGTTGGTTACATCTGCCCTGCCCTATAAAAAACACACACCAGTTCTGGGTTTGCTTTTCACAAGAAGCATTGCCTGATGTGAATGATGCCTCGCACAAAAGAGCTCTCAGAAGACCTACGATTAAGAATTGTTGACTTGCATAAAGCTGGAAAGGGTTTATGATGTAATCTCGCGCCGCACAGGATTTCGGCCGAGATCTTCAAGCAAGATGGAGGCTGGCGGCCGGTCGAGAGCAAATGGAGGAGGTAAGTTTTAATTTTTTAGGTTTTTTTATACTATTTAAGGTTAAATCGATTCGCTGACACGAAGCACAAGGAAATTCGGCTTCTAGGCGAATCGAATTTATCCTAGAATTTGGATCGAATTCCACTCATCTCTAATCATAGACCAGAAATGGCCAACCTGCGGCTCTCCAGCTGTTGCAAGACTACAACTCCCAGCATGCCTAGACTGCTTACAGCTATCAGCCTACAGCAGGGCATGGTGGAAATTGTAGTTTTACAACAGCTGGAGAGCCGCAGTTTGGCCACCCCTGGCGTAGACGCATTAGAAGAAACTATACTCCGGAGCCATATGTATATCCGAAACATGGGTCAGTGGTGAGCCTCTGCATGCTCCCTGATCTTGATTACAGAAACTTATTTTGCACAGGTGGAGTAGTTTATAGAGCAACAGTTATTATACAATAGTGGTGTTTTTTATATTATTTACACTTCAGGTGTATATGTATGTTATACTATTCAATAGCGCACTATTTGTCTATTACATTTGGATATACTTTGTATATGCGGTATTATTTGTAAAAGATTATTTATGTATTTCTTATGTAATTGGGAAATTAATTATGATTAACCCATTGGATACCAGAATTTATTTTTATTTTTTCATTTTCATTTTTCTTCACTGTCTTCCCTTTTTAATAGTTATGTCTACTGGGTGAGCTGGGTGGGGCTAATTTTTGGTGAGACGATCTGTAGTTTTTATTGATACCATTTTGGAGTGTGTGTGACTATTTGATCCCATTTTTTTCAAAATTTTGGGTAAGAGAAGCAATGAAAAAATGGCTAATATGGGATAAATATTTTTTATATTTGAATCCCTTAACTCAAAATGCCGTACATGCACGGCGGGTTGATCGGGCGGGTGCAGGACCTGTGCCAGGCCGATCATTGCAGGGGTCAGGCAGTCCCTGATAGCCGGGGTCCCTTCTGTATCCTCTAACATCGCTGTGGATTAACCCCTTCTATGCCACGGTCAGCACTGACCGCGACATAGAAGTTGTTTGCGGCGGGTGAAGGAGCGCATCGGGTCCCCGAGCTGCTGTGGAGGGGACTCGATGTGTGATAAGGCAGCTCGATGCCGTGCAGAGGTTGCCCAATGCCTTGCACGGCATGGGGACCTGCCTTCTACGGGTGCCCAGGAGATCCAGCCTCAGGCCGGGTCTCCTAGGCAACCTGTTTGTGTATTACTCACTGTAATCCACTAACAGGCAATGCTTTACAATACAGATGTATTGTTATGCATTGCAGAGGGGATCAGACCCCCAAAAGTTGAAGTCCCAGAGTGGGAAAGAATAAAAAAAAGTATAAAAAAGTGTTTTCAATAAAAAAAAAAGTTTCAAGTTAAAAAAAGAAAAAAACACCCATTTCCCCTGATTTTATTATAAAAAATAGACAAAAAAGAAAAACACACATATTTGGTATCACCGCATCCATAACGACAAGCTCTATAAATATATCACATGATCCACCCCGTACGATAGACACCATAAAATAGAAATAACTGTGTCAAAAAAAGCCATTTTTGTCACCTTACATCACTAAAAGTGCAACACCAAGCGATCAAAAAGGAGTATGCCCCTCAAAGTAGTACCAATCTAACAGTCACCTCATCCCGCACAAGATGAGCCCCTACATAGGACAACAGCCCAAAAAATAAAAAAAACTATGGCTCTCAGACTATGGAGACACTAAAACATAATGATTTTTTTTTTGTTTCAAAAATGCTTTTATTGTGTTAAATGTAAAAAAAAAGTATACATATTAAGTATCAGCACGTCCGTAACAACCTGATCTATAAAAATACCAAATGACCTAACCCCTCAGGTGAACACCATAAAAAATAAATAATAAAAAAAAAGGTGTCAAAAAAGCCATTTTGTCACCTTACATCACAAAAAGTGTAATAGGAAGCGATCAAAAAGTCATATGCACCCCAAAATTGTACCAAAATGTCATATCATCCCACAAAAATAATACCCGAACTAAGACAATCGCCCAAAAAAATAAATAAAAATACAATGGCTCTCAGACTATTGAGACACTAAAACATGATTTTTTTTTTGTTTCAAAAATGATATTAGTGTATAAAACTTAAATAAATAATAAAAAGTATACATATTATGTATCGCCACGTCCGTAACAACCTTCTCTATAAAAATATCACATGATTTGCCCCTCAGGTGAACACCGTAAAAAAAAATAAAGAAACGGTGTCAAAAAGCCATTTTGTCACCTTACATCACAAAAAGTGTAATAGCAAGCGATCAAAACGTGATGCGTACCCCAAAATAGTGCCAATCAAACCGTCACCTAATCCTGCAAAAATGATACCCTACTTAAGACAATCACTCAAAAAATAAAAAAAACTATGTCTCAGACTATGGAGACACTGTCTAAAACATAATTTTTTTGTTTGTTTCAAAAAAGATATTATTGTGTAAAACTTAAATAAATTTAAAAAGTATACATATTAGGTATTGCCACCTCCGTAACGACCTTCTCTATGAAAATATCACATGACCTAACCCCTCAGGTGAACACCGTAAAAAAAAAAAAAAAACAGTGTCAAAAAAGCCATTTTTTTGTCACCTTACATCACAAAAAGTGTAATACCAAGCGATCAAAAAGTCATAAGCACCCCAAAATCATACCAATCAAGCCGAGATCTCATCTCGCAAAAAATGAGCCCCTACCTAAGACAATTGCCCCCAAAAAAAAAAAAAAATATGGCTCTCATAATATGGAGATACTAAAACATGAGTTTTTTTGTTTCAAAAATGCTTTTATTGTGTAAAACTTAAATAAATAAATAGTATACATATTAGGTATTGCCACATCCATAGCAACCTGCTATATAAAAATATCACATGACCTAACCCGTCAGGTGAACACTGTAAAAAAAAAACAATGTAAAAAAAGCTAAGTGTAATAACAAGCGAACAAAAAGTAATATGCACCCTAAAATAGTATCAATCAAACCATCATCTCGTAATAAAAAATGAGCCCATACATAAGATAGTCGCCCAAAAAAATAAAAATAAACTATGGCTTTCAAAATATGGAGACACTAAAAGAATCATTTTTTTTAAAAATGCTTTATTATGTAAAACTGAAATAAGCAACCAAAAAAAAAAATCATATTTGGTTTTGTCGCATCCGTAACAACCTGCTCTATAAAAATAGCTTATGATCTAACCTGTCAGATGAACGTTGTAAATCATAAAAAATAAAAACTGTGCAAAAACAGCTATTTTTTACCTTGCCTCACAAAAAGTGTAATATAGAACAACCAAAAATCATCTGTACCCTAAAATAGTACCAACAAAACTGCCACCTTATCCCGTAGTTTCAAAAATGGGGTCACTTTTTTGAAGTTTCTACTCTAGGGGTGCATCAGGAGGTCTTCAAATGTGACATGGCAAGTTAAACTTATCCCAATGAAATCTGCCTTCCAAAAACCATATGGCGTTTCTTTCCTTCTGCGCCCTGCCATGTGCCCATACATCAGTTTACGACCACATGTGGGGTGTTTTTGTAAACTAAAGAATCAGGGCAATAAATATTGAGTTTTGTTTGGCTGTCAACCTTTGCTTTGTTAGCGGAAAAAAAATGATTAAATTGGAAAATATGCCAAAAAAGTGAAATCCTGAAATTTCATCTCCGATTTCCATTAATTCTTGTGGAACACCAAAAGGCTTAACAACGTTTGTAAAATCAGTTTTTAATACCTTGAGGGGTGTAGTTTCTAAAATGGGGTTATTTGGGTGGCTTTTATTATGTAAGCCTCACAAAGTGACTTCAGACCTGAACGGGTCCTTAAAAAGTGGGTTTTGGAAATTTTCTGAAAAATTTCAAGATTTGCTTCTAAACTTCTAAGCCTTCAAACGTCCCCAAAAATAAAAAAAAATCGCATCCACAAAATGATCCAAACATGAAGTAGACTTAAGGGAAATGTAAAGTAATAACTATTACAGGGAGTGCAGAATTATTAGGCAAGTTGTATTTTTGAGGATTAATTTTATTATTGAACAACAACCATGTTCTCAATGAACCCAAAAAACTCATTAATATCAAAGCTGAATATTTTTGGAAGTAGTTTTTAGTTTGTTTTTAGTTTTAGCTATTTTAGGGGGATATCTGTGTGTGCAGGTGACTATTACTGTGCATAATTATTAGGCAACTTAACAAAAAACAAATATATACCCATTTCAATTATTTATTTTTACCAGTGAAACCAATATAACATCTCAACATTCACAAATATAAATTTCTGACATTCAAAAACAAAACAAAAACAAATCAGTGACCAATATAGCCACCTTTCTTTGCAAGGACACTCAAAAGCCTGCCATCCATGGATTCTGTCAGTGTTTTGATCTGTTCACCATCAATATTGCGTGCAGCAGCAACCACAGCCTCCCAGACACTGTTCAGAGAGGTGTACTGTTTTCCCTCCTTGTAAATCTCACATTTGATGATGGACCACAGGTTCTCAATGGGGTTCAGATCAGGTGAGCAAGGAGGCCATGTCATTAGATTTTCTTCTTTTATACCCTTTCTTGCCAGCCACGCTGTGGAGTACTTAGACGCGTGTGATGGAGCATTGTCCTGCATGAAAATCATGTTGTTCTTGAAGGATGCAGACTTCTTCCTGTACCACTGCTTGAAGAAGGTGTCTTCCAGAAACTGGCAGTAGGACTGGGAGTTGAGCTTGACTCCATCCTCAACCCGAAAAGGCCCCACAAGCTCATCTTTGATGATACCAGCCCAAACCAGTACTCCACCTCCACCTTGCTGGCGTCTGAGTCGGACTGGAGCTCTCTGCCCTTTACCAATCCAGCCACGGGCCCATCCATCTGGCCCATCAAGACTCACTCTCATTTCATCAGTCCATAAAACCTTAGAAAAATCAGTCTTGAGATATTTCTTGGCCCAGTCTTGACGTTTCAGCTTGTGTGTCTTGTTCAGTGGTGGTCGTCTTTCAGCCTTTCTTACCTTGGCCATGTCTCTGAGTATTGCACACCTTGTGCTTTTGGGCACTCCAGTGATGTTGAAGCTCTGAAATATGGCCAAACTGGTGGCAAGTGGCATCTTGGCAGCTGCACGCTTGACTTTTCTCAGTTCATGGGCAGTTATTTTGCGCCTTGGTTTTTCCACACGCTTCTTGCGACCCTGTTGACTATTTTGAATGAAACGCTTGATTGTTCGATGATCATGCTTCAGAAGCTTTGCAATTTTAAGAGTGCTGCATCCCTCTGCAAGATATCTCACTATTTTTGACTTTTCTGAGCCTGTCAAGTCCTTCTTTTGACCCATTTTGCCAAAGGAAAGGAAGTTGCCTAATAATTATGCACACCTAATATAGGGTGTTGATGTCATTAGACCACACCCCTTCTCATTACAGAGATGCACATCACCTAATATGCTTAATTGGTAGTAGGCTTTCGAGCCTATACAGCTTGGAGTAAGACAACATGCATAAAGAGGATGATGTGGTCAAAATACTCATTTGCCTAATAATTCTGCACGCAGTGTATATGAGGTATCACTATCTGTTTTAGGCCTCATGCAGTTCTGGTCCGCATCCGAGTCGCATTTTTTGCGACTGCGGTGCGGACCCATTCATTTCAATGGGGCCGCAAAAGAGATGCGGACAGCACTCCATGTGCTGTCCGCTTCCGTTGCTCTGTTCTGTGGCCCCGCAAAAAAAATATAACAGTCTTATACATGTTCGTTTTGCGGACAAGAATAGGCATTTCTACAATGAGCCGCCCAATCCGTTAGGCAAATTGGGGAAGGCACACGGGCGGCTTCCATTTTTTGCAGATCCAAAATTTTCGGACCGAAAAAAAAACCGGAACGTTCATGTGCATGAGGCCTTAAAAGCAGGGAAATTGAAATTTTCTAATTTTCTCATTTTTGGTAAATTTGGTATTTTTTATAAATAAAAATGAAATATTTTGATTCAAATTTACCACTGTCATGAAGTACAATATGTGACAAGAAAACAATCTCAGAATGGCTTGGATAAGTAAAAGCGTTCTAAAGTTATCACCACATAAAGTGACACATGTCAGATTTGCAAAAATCCTAGACTGTGTGCTCTGCGATGCAATTGGCCAGCGCTACAGCCTGGGAGAAGGAGACACCCAGGAGAACAAGGGCAGTCTCCTCCTACTATAACCAAGTCCCCTAAGTCTCCGCCTACTATAACCAAGTGACCGAACATACCGGAGGGCATAGCAGGAGAACGGAGCAGCGCCCAGGGATAATAGTAAGTGCAGTGAGATCCCTGGGCACTGCTGTACAGATCATGACACTTAGTTCACAATGTTTTGCCAGATGAAAGGTCCTCTTTAAGGTGAAAAATGGCCTGGTTCTTAAGGGGTTAAAAGTACGGGTGTCTTAGGATGTGGTGATGCCCATGATGTTTCTATTTTTTATTGTTTACTTTTTTTTTATTCTAGGGAAAGGGGGTGATTTCTATTTTTTTTTACTTTTTTTTAAAACTTTTTTGTAGCCCCTTTAGGAGACTGCAATATACACTAATTTTTTTTATGGCTTATACTGTATTTCGATAGAACTACAGTTTAAGCTCCAATTGCTGTTCTCTGATGTTGGCCTGCCACCTGCTGGCCAACATAGGAACTGAAGCTCTAATACGCTGGGTCTCTTCAGAGAGACCTTTGTGACAAAATCTGCATCTTAAATACGCTGAAAAGTTGCATATGCTTCTTTATAAATGACCCACTCAGTGTATTAGAATTAATAACTGGCTTCTGTGATCGCCAGGCGGGGAAGCCGTGCTGAACCTGAAAGTGTGAGCTTCCGGGGTTTTCACCATTTAGATGTCATGGTCGTGCTTGACCATGGTATCTAAATGCTAAAATGACTGCAATTGACATTATTGCCGGTAGTAGACATGAGCCACAGACCTCTGCTGTTTGAAAGAGCAGAGATCTGATGGCTATGGCGCCCACTGCACGCGCAACAGGGCACCATGTTAAAGGAACATACATGTGAGGCGCTGGGAGAGTTAAAGGGAACCTGTCTCCATGAAAATGCATATTAATCTGTAGGCAACATTTTATCGAGCAGGAGGAGCTAAGAAGACTGATATATAGTTTTGTGGGAAAATATTCAGTAAAACTTGGATTTTATTCATTTAAATTCCTGCTTATTCTGGGCTTTCAAGTCAAGGAGGCGGTCCTATCAGTGATTGACAGCTACCTCTGTATACATAGTCATAGAGGGAAGGCTGTCAGTCTTTGACTTCAAAATCCAGAATGAGCATGGATATGAATTTATAAATTACATGTTTTACTGAATCTGTTACAATAAAACTGTATATTGATCTGCTCAGCTCCTCCTGCAATATAACATGCTGCCTGCAGCTCGGTTACCATGTTCATCATAACAGGTTCCCTTTAAGCACTGTGGTCTATATATATTTGAGATCATAGTACATGTAGTTCCTTGAGAAAAGAGGACTGAAAGGACTGAAATGGAACAATTTCTGGTGAATAAAGGATCTCATTTTTTATCTCATATTTTGGGAGGTGAGGGGGCAAAAATTGAAATTCTCTCATTGTTTTTTATTTGTATTTTTATGAGGTTCACCATGTGGTACAGTATATATGATATAGTATTTTTATTCTGCAGGTTGATATAATTATGGCGATACCAAATTTAGGGCGGGTTCATATGAGGGTTATGAATTCCATTATTGCTTTCCGTTATAACACGTTTATAACGGAAAATAACAGAATTTCTTAAGATGGAGTTTAAAATGGAAACCTTTAGCGGCATTCCATTTTGATCTGTCATAATAGAGGTCTATGTGCAAGCATTACAGATCTGTCTGGTTTCTGTTATGTAGGACAGAAAAGAAAGTCCTGTTGACACCACGAATCACTTCATACTGTACCTCACCAACAGAATATTCAGTGTTTCCATTTACATACCACCTCCTCATTATTAGTGTTGAGCGCGAATATTCGAATAGCGAATATTTTCCGAGAATATCGTAACTTCGAGAATTCGCGAAGATGTAGAATATGTGACTCTATATTCGTTAAAACGAATATTCGTTTCCTCTGAAGCTAAATAAAATCATAGAAAGATAATTGCTTAGGCCAAATGCATTTTGAAGAACGCACATATTATAAATTTTGTCTTTCAGAAAATTAAAATTAATAAAAACCTGCCTATTTCTATTTTTCCCATCAGTGTTGTTTACGCGAATAATTACAATTAAATAAGCCCATTAATCGCATTGCACCTGACAACTGTTGTTGGGTTGGTAATTGAATTTGTTGAAGATAACTCTACATTCAACAATTACAAATATGGCACTATATTCTCCATATTCGTAAATTCTAACCATCGAAGTTCCTTCAACATCTATTGTACTGCATAACTCAAATGCCTTTTCCAACTAGAATCAATTCGCATAGTTATAGTTATTTGTTTTCCATATGTAAGAATTTTAAAGTATGAACTATTAAAAATGTTATCCTTAAGTATGCGCTTAAATATAATAGCATAATGGCAATCCCATTCCCAATCCGTATTTTTTGAATATAGTGCTATATCTGTATATGCTATATCTTTATATCTACATCATAACTGTTATCTGATCTACTAAATAACACTATACTGTAATGAAGTATTCCGAAATAAAAAAAATATCCTATATTTTATTCATTGAGATGTAAATAGTATTCTATCAATTTTTGCAAAAATATAAAATCTGAAATGTAAACTGTAGTCAAAGTGGATTCACCTCCAGAAGTCTTTACTCTCGAGTAAACGAGCCATGTATGGCGACTGTGGCAAAGTACAACGGGGTTGGCAGGTGGTTGGCACAATAGTGTTCTTGTTATAACTTGATTTTTGCCATAATTATAAAAAAAATGTATTTTAACAATATTAACCCCTTAAGGACTCAGCCCTATTTCACCTTAAGGACTTGGCCATTTTTTGCAAATCTGACCAGTGTCACTTTAAGTGGTGATAACTTTAAAACGCTTTGACTTATCCAGGCCATTCTGAGATAGTTTTTTCGTCACATATTGTACTTCATGACACTGGTAAAATGAAGTAAAAAAAATATATTTTTGTTGCATAAAAAAATACCTAATTTACCAAAAATTTTGAAAAATTTGCAAATTTCAAAGACTCAGTTTCTCTACTTCTGTAATACATAGTAATACCCCCAAAAATTGTGGTGACTTTACATTCCCCATATGTCTACTTCATGTTTGAATTATTTTGGGAATGATATTTTATTTTTTGGGGATGTTACAAGGCTTAGAAGTTTAGAAGCAAATCTTGAAATTTTTCAGAAATTTACAAAAACCCAATTTTTAGGGACCACTACAGCTCTGAAGTCACTTTGCAAGGCTTACATAATAGAAACCACCCAAAAATGACCCCATTCTATAAACTACACCCCTCAAGGTATTCAAAACTGATTTTAAAAACTTCGTTAACCCTTTAGGTGTTGCACAAGAGTTATTGGCAAATGGGGATGAAATTTGAGAATTTCATTTTTTTGCCTAATTTTCCATTTTAACCCATTTTTTCCATTAACAAAGCAAGGGTTAACAGCCAAACAATACTGAATCTTTATTGCCCTGACTCTGCCGTTTACAGAAACACCCCATATGTGGCTGTAAACTACTGTACGCAATGTGCTGACACCCTGGTATACCACTGTACACCAACGATTATTCAAGGGGAGGCGGACGGACGATCGCGATCCCGCCTGCCGCACCGCCCACCTCCCGCACCACCCACCACCATAAAACCATTCAGGGGTGCAGGGGGGGTGGAAAAAAATGTATATGGGGCATTTTGAAGTTTGGTCAGGGACCGCGGGGATCAGAATCAGCATAAAGCGCAGCAAAACGCAGGTCTGAATTGACCTGCGGTTTGCTGCGATCGCCGATATGGGGGGGTCATATGACCCCCCCCCGGCGTTGTGACAGGATGCCAGCTGAATGATTTCAGCCAGCATCCTGTTCGGATTAACCCCAGCAGCGCATCAATCTCATTTTAAACTCATGACGTACCGGTATGTCATGGGTCCTTAAGGACTCGGGAAACATGCCGTACCGGTACGTCATGCGTCCTTAAGGGGTTAAATTTAGAAACTAAGGATTGATATTGCTATATGCACTGTAGTAGACCAAAGGGGAGAATCAGGGATGCTCGGTATGTCTCAATGGGAATGTATGCCTCAGGGAGATAATTTACGTTAATCAGTACGCCTGGAATCAGCACGCCTGTTTGGTTTCTGGGGTTTTGTCTTTAATATTGATTTTGGATCGGGTTTTGAATAGTGAACATAGACATTGGGTGGGACAGGTCTCACCCGTACTCCTTCCTATGTTCTCATAACGGTGCTGTTAAAAAGACTGTTAAGATAAAGTGTGGACAGGCCATCCCAACGCAGAACAATCTGAGAAGGGAACCAGAACGGTGACAGACTATAAAGTCTGTTGCGATAGTACTGTCTTGTTACCCTGCTTGTAATGAACTGTAAGTGTGGGACTTTTTGTTATCCAATATAACTAATTTGTGTGTGTGTGCGAGAATGAGTTTAAACAACAAAAGCACATGTTTACCCTCCTTGTGTGGGGTGGTCACTAGTCCGTCCTTCTTCTCTTCCTCCTCATCCTCATCTTCAAAAACTGGGGGGGGGACTGTGGTAGGGTTGACGGTCCACCCTGTTCCTCCGCCATTAACTCCCCCTCCTGTGGTGGTGCAGGGGCATTTGGTGGCCCTGAGGGTCCTGACTGCTCCTCCTCCCCCTCAGACACAGACACCTCCCACGAATCCCTCCTGGCAGGCCTGCATCTGACAGAGGGAAGGCGAGCACCTATAATAACAAATTAGACTTATGTAAAAATAAAAATCACAAATAATAAATGTACCTCAGCATTACGTTACTTTTGTTTATTTCACCAACACTCAGTAATCATTGTACCTGGACAGTGTATATCCCGGATCTGGCAGATTCTCGGTAGATGCCGCCGATTCAGGTCCGACCACTGTTGGAGCATGTTGTCCGCTGTGCTCCCTCCATAAATCTTCTCTTAGCCGACGGATAATGGCCTGCTTGGCTCGCTGGAAACTGAGCTCGTCATATCCTTTCTCTAACATGCGCTGCAGGATTAAAAAAGGAAGCATTTAATCAAAAAATTTTAATAAACTAAGATTACGCAACTTTAACATTAGCACAAGGGGAGTACGTCAGGCTATTCCAGGAAGGTGAACAAGCGGTCGGATCCGTCCTGCCGCTAGTTCACTTATGCCCCCAGGCAGTGGCGTAGCTAGAAATGACTTGGCCCCACCGCAAATTTTTTAATGGGGCCAAACAACCTACCACAGAAATATTTTCACAAGCCCTTCCTTTCATGCCACCCACACCATAGACACCATCCGTTTCCTACACTGTCTATACTGTCAATGTGTATAATTTCATTGTGTAATACTGTTGAGGGGGCCCTGACAAAATCTTTTAGTCCTCCTTCTCCTCCTCCTGGATAGGCCCCTTCTGGGTCAGGGCCCCCAAACAGCCGCTTCACCCCGCATCCCCTGTAAATACGCCCCGGCTACAAGAATGACGATCCGTCAACATTTACTATAATGGTGGCGGCCAGGGGCGTAACTATCGGGGAAGCAGGAGAAGCGTCTGCTTTGCGGCCCTGACCCAGAAGAGGCCCATCCCGGAGGAGGAGGACTAAAAGATTTTGTCAGGGCCCCCTCGGCAGTATTACACAATGAAATTATGTAACACAGTGACAGTATAGACAGTGTAGGAAACGGATGGAACAACTGCCGGGCCTGCAGCAACACCACTGGTGGCGAGGGAAAAGTTCCAACAGCAGCAAGGCAGCACAACTAAAAGCTCTGCATGTTGTAGTTTAATTACAGGGAACCGCTCGCCGTGCGCTGCCTTGATGCCACAGTAACTAACCACCACCATGTCATCATCATCTCAACCACCAAACCAACAATTATTATTGTTTGAAAGTGAAATACTACAATTTAAGTTAACGTAAACGTATAAAATCTAATTGTATTGAAATTGTATGTGTGTGGGGTATAAGCTATTAGATATTGTCCATCTGAGGAGAGGTATACCTATCTAGTGACGTGACGGCATAGTATGGGGTGTAAAGCTGGTTAGCCTCCACGTGGTGCACCCTGGGTAACTCTAAATGAACCAGCAAATATAGAATGTCAAAAATTACTTCTCCTGACCAACAGGACATTTAGAATCTTTAGACTAGGCATCCTCACACTGCAGCCCTCCAGCAAACTGCGGCCCTCCGGCTGTGGCAAAAATACAATTCCCATCATTCCATGACAGCCTACAGCTATCATACTATAGAAGGGCATAATGGGAGTTGTAGTCTGAGAACAACTGGAGGACCGCTGTTTGAATAGACTGTGTGTGTGTGGGTGTGTTTGTGTTTTGGCGGTGGGGGGTGGTCAGAGGGGGTGTGGGTTTGAGGGGGGGTTTGGTGGTATGTAGTGTGGGTATATTGTGTGAGGCAGGAAATTAGATATGCAATGTGGATCTGATATATATTTGTCTGCTATCCATACATAATGACATGTCGGCCACATGTATGTATGGATAGCATATAAATATATAGCAGATGCCAGTGAGATAGTGCTTTGATGGCAGATCAACCGTTTATTGTCATATCAAAAATGCTTAACTATTTATTTTAGTAATACAAATAAAATCACATTTTATCTAGTATGAGTAGATGTTAATGATTATGTGAAAAAAAATATTACTTTTGAATGTCAACAATACTTGTTTCAACCAATCATTTATATCTAATCAAAATATGTGCTATGCAAATTTAATTGTCATGCGAAAATAGTTTTCACAAAGACATTTCCGAATACTTAAATTCCATAAACCTAGATAAGAATATTAGTAAGATAACTTAACAAGCGTGTGAGATAGAATGTTAAATTTACTTACTATGATGAGGATCTCTTCCTCAGCTTCTTTGAACTTGCTTGCCACCATCTTTCTAATCGCATCCAACTCCCAACTCGACTCAACTCACGCTGGATTCTAGATGAAACCGGTTACTTCCTGCCAGGAGTGACTCACGCGCATGCGCACGCGCACGCGCACATTTCTTTGCCGTTTCAGCAATGTGTATTTTTGCGAATATTTGATATATTGCTGATATATCTTAGGTTTTAGAATATTCGTAATATTCGAAAAACAATTATATATTGGAATATGGAGAATATTCGTAAAAGACACATAGCTGATATAGTGCTTTAGTATATTTTTTAAATAAAGTAAGTTTTTTTCAAACTATTAAGTTGAGAAGAGAACCAAAAAACTACACTATAATAAAAAAGATTTTAGCACTATTACTAAAATTTAAGTCTATTCTATTGTTGATTTTTACTAATATTGGCTATATTGCTATAACTTGGTTTTTTAGAATATTCTTCAGATTCTATATAGCAAATATAGCGAATATTCGCCAATTACAAAAACTATTCGCAAACATAGAAAAGTTGTACTGCATACACTTAACACTTTAGAGATTAGAGACATTTAGGAAATCGCAACACGCGAATAACAAATCGCATAGTAATCGCGTTTAATAGAAATTAACGAATATTCGATTTTGGCAAATATAATACGAATAATCACTCGAATATTCGCGAAATATCGCGAAATCGAATATGGCACCTCACGCTCATCACTATTCATTATGTCCTCTCTCTGTTGGTGTGTGAAGTGGCTGGGTTTGGGCTGGCCCAAATGCTACGCTGGGTCCCACGGACACGAAGGGGTGGTAAGGCGTTGTGTACCCCAATGGTACAGAGAGTCAGGGTCTTCAGTAAACCAGGGTGCTTCTTTATTGGAGGAATTCAGGTACAAAACAATATAGGCAAGGCATTAGGCTGGCTTCTCCAGTCTCCTCCCTGGCAGAAGAAGGGTTTGATGCTGACGAAAGGCCTGAGCTAGCTGTCCCTCTCTCTCTCAGAAGGCTGGCATCCTGGTCGAGGGCCCACAGTCTGTAGCTTAGTACTCCGGGTGGCTCTTTGATCACAGGGCTAGTTATCCATGGTCTGTGGATCAGCATCCCCATCTCAGCGTCTTCTCCTGGTCACTCATGCAGGCTGGCATAAGTCTCCCCTCCAAGCACTGGTCCCTAACTGCAGCACACTAGGGGCTCTGACTGCTCTTCTTATATACAGTTTTTGCTAGACTAAAACTTTCTAATGGGATGGGTGGAGTGGAGAAACTCAGCACAAACAGATACATTATTTCAGCTCCCATCTGGTATAGATTTACATTAGAGCTTCAATGATACTCAATGGCAATGACACAGCAGGTTTTCCCAGACAAAAACAAGTTTCCAGACATAACAACATAGCTAAAACCAGACATTTAAAAGGTCAGACTGTCTGCTTTTTGGTGGTAAATAAGTGTGGGTTTTTCCCTCCAAAACATAGTGGTAAACAACATCTGGGTTTTCCCCTCCAAAACATGGTCTTCTTTAAACCCTATGGCAGCTGTGGAAAATTACCAGCTTCTCAATCAAAGCCCTAACAGTCTCTCAGTATTCATTAACCCTTTCCACAGAGCCAAGTAAATACAGTGATAATGAACAGGATATATATCACAACATATATATAAAATGCTGTTACACAGTATTGAACAGTGCAAGTTAACCCTTTTAGGTGAAATAAAGTAAAAAGTTTTAACTTTGCATAGGGGATATATAGGGAAATGTCCACAAATATCCAAATGTCAAAATACTCCATGCTCTAGGGCACTAAATGTGCCTCAAGGCTCTTCTTTGGGACCCTACTCTTCTCTCCTCTTCTCTCTTCTTCTTTGGCTAGAGACAGCTCATAGACTCCCACGACTTTCAATACCACTTCTAAGCTGATGATGCTCAAATCATCTATATTGCCCAGATATCACTTTACTGCTATCCAGAATCCCAACATTCTCTATCAGCTATATCTGTTTTCTTTTCCTTCTTCTTTCTAAAACTCAATATGGAGAAAATAAACTTCAGTATCTTTCCCCCATGTTACTCAACGTCCCCACCAGACCTATCAGTCACATCTAATTGCTCCACTTTCTCCAGTTTCACAAGCGTGTTGCCATGGGATGATATTTTATTCTGCCTTCTCTGTCATACTGCACCTTAAATCCAATACAATCTCCTGTTATCGCCAAGTTAAAAATATTTCTCCTTCCTCAACCCTGAGTCAACTAAAATGGTAATGCATGACCTTGTCATCTCCTGTCTATATTACAGCAACACTCTCCTCTGTGGTCTCCCATCTAAGACTCCTCTAATCCATCCATGACTAAGCTGCCTTATTAATCAATATCTCCCCTCACTTAACTCTCCTTTCCCCTTTGCCAATGCCTTCACTTGCTCCATATTGCTCAATAAATTCAGACAAACAAGGTCCCCCACAATCTGTCCCTACAGCACATTTCTGACCTACTCTGCCTATATATTGCCCCACACACAACTTACTTCTTTGCTCTTCTTTTGTCTGCTCCTTACATGATATCTCATATGCATCTCCCATACTCTCCTTTATATACCCTCTTCTCAGAATTCCAGAGGAGACCATAAAACTCCTCATGATGCTTAGGTGCTCTCCATAAGGAGATATAGTATTCCCCAAATCCTCACCTAGGCCTCTCACACCATAAAGCCAGTACTCTCTGCTCTGCACTGATGAGAGGCAATCATCCTGAAACAGCTGCAGATGAGATGCTGACTTAATTATTGTCCAAGTTATGTCAACCCCTGTCTAAAAGGTTGAACATTGATTTATAGGATAGCTGCCTTACATCTGGTAGCATCAGAGGTGAAGGTTGTTTATAGCTCATTTGCATACCCTCTTCCCAGAATTCCAGAGGAGTGTTGCCTGGCCTATAACTGCATGTAGCTTAGGGTCTCTCCATTAGGAGATATAATATTCCTCATCTCCTATACTCTGGAGAACACTGTGTCAACTGCTAAGAATTTCCTTCACCATCCAAAATTTCAAAAGCAACCTGAAAACTCACTTCTCCAGGAAGCCTAAAATCTGCAATAATCCTGAGTGCCACTACACAACCATGAGAGCAACTTCTTCCCTCATCTATAATCTCCTTCCCTCTTCCTTGTAGATTGTAAACCCTCTTGGGAAAGGTCCTCTCCTCATTTGTATAGTCGGTTAATTAGTTCATGCCTATTGTACTTGTTTATGCATATATATCCCTTTTGTCTGTACAGCACCCTGGAATTAATGGTGCTCAAAAATAATAATAAATAAACTTCAAAGTGCAAGTATAGTCCTATACACAGACCATCCTAATACACAAAATATCCCAAAGAGCCTCATTAATCATCAAACCTTTAAAAAGTATTGCATTATTTAATTATAATAATGTTCTGTGCATTATGTACATAAATAATAATAATAATAATAATAATAATAATAATAATAAATGCTAAAAAAAAAATCTCACGTTTATGGTAAATATCAATGCAAATGCCAGCACGGTTTAAGAGACAAAACACATTGTTGAATTCTGCTTGCATGAACAGATGAATACAGAAACATAACACTACTGTTTCCCCAGGTTCCCTATGCTTGAATATAGACGCCAAAATAAACCAAGTACTAAATCCAAATAGTTTTGTGGCTATGAAAGCATAGTGACTGCATACAATGCACACTGAGAAAATGTAATGGAAATGAAGCTGAAAATGAAATAATTCATTATGAGCATAAAAGAATGGCATTGAATAATGACTGACTCACATTGTGTAGTATGCAGACTGCATTTGTTTGAGCCGCTGCTATAGAATGAAAGTGCCGGTTTAGTAACAATAATTGTTATGCTGTTTTAGGACTGGAAATAGCTTGACTCCATTTATTAGAAATATGCTGCTTGTGTTTTTAATTAAGAAATAAAGAATGAATCACAAAAAAGATGGTTTCATCATTTAGACTCATTAGAAAATCACACATCAATTCATGCATAATTACAGCAGAATTTATGCCACTCACAATAAATCATTAGCACATTAACTAAAGAGGGATTCGGTTATCCATGTTTCCAAATCATTGGAATGCTAGTTTGTTTCCTCAGATGTTGAAAAAGCCTCAGAGAAGATGCTGAAAAAGCGCCTGCACACATTTCTCAAACAGAGGTGGGCATTTGAACTCTCCTACATCAGTTAAACTGTGAAGTATATTCTTTCTCTGTGTCAGAATCCCATATTATGGATCCAGTGCCAGGTACTTAATGACTAATTGATAGTCTGGGCACGTCCACTTGCGCCAGCCATACTCATTGTTTTTAATGATCGTTGCAGTGTGAGGCTCAGTTAAAGGAGGGGAACCTTACAGGGAACTGGGAAAGGGATATGACCAGACAGAAATAAGTTTTACAAAGTGACAGGGTGCTGTTAATGCCCCCTCCAACAGACGTAGACGCTGACTGAGTAATTTAAGGACAAATAGTTCAATCTTTCATGTTTTATTCTTGATCTCCAAAAAGTAGCTGGAATGAGTTTGTTTTCTTGCTGCTTTATTTTTGCCAGCTTAACGCTTTCCTAGGGCACAATATGAAATAAATGGTGTCTTAGTTTACAATATTGCTCTTTTACTTTGTAATAATTTAGGCTGTAAAAGCAATAACATTTTCACATCGATTGCCAATTAATATGCCATTTAAGGAACGTGTGACACCATATAACTATAAATGTATTCACTTTACTCACAAAGTCCACAAAATACTTGTAAGTATATGTGAAGTCTTAGCATTGTACCCTATATTCCCTGTGTTTTGTAGCAAATGCAGAACTCAAACTCTAGGAAGATGAAGTATGTATCAACTCAGTAGGCTGAAATTATGCTACCATATTGGATGGTTAGGCTGGGTTCACACGAGCGTGTCCAATTAGTTCCGGATGCGTCCCGGTGTGTTGCAGCAAACCCGCGCGAGTAGGAATGCAATTGCAGTCAGTTTTGACTGCGATTGCGTTCCGATGTTCAGTTTTTATCGTGCGTGTGCAATGTGTTTTGCACGCGCGTGATAAAAAACCGACTGTGGTACCCAGACCCGAACTTCTTCACAGAAGTTCAGGTTTGGGTTCGGTGTTGTGTAGATGTTATTATTTTCCCTTATAACATGGTTATAAGGGAAAATAATAGCATTCTGAAAACAGAATGCTTAGTAGGTGATCAGTTGAGGGTTAAAAAAAATAAAAAAAATTAACTCACCTTCTCCTGTTGTTCGCGTAGTTCTCCCGGTCTTTAGTTCTTTAAAAGATAAACTATGGGCTAAAGGACCTTTGGTGACGTCAGATCACATGCTCCAATCACATGGTCCATCACCGCGGTGATGGACCATGTGATTGGAGCATGTGATCTTACGTCACCAAAGGTCCTTTAGCCCATAGTTCATCTTTTGAGAAGTAAAGAAGAGACCGGGACTTACGCGAACAAACGGAGAAGGTGAGTTAATTTTTTTTATTTTTTTTAACCCTCAACTGATCACTTACTATGCATTCTGTTTTCAGAATGCTATTATTTTCCTTTATAACCATGTTATAAGGGAAAATAATACAGTGAATAAACTGTCACCTAGCAACCATGCGTGAAAATCGCACAGCATCCGCACTTGCTTGCGGATGCTTGCGATTTTCACGCAACCCCATTCACTTCTATGGGGCCTGCGTTGCGTGAAAAACGCAGAATATAGAGCATGCTGCGATTTTCACGCAACGCACAAGTGACGCGTGAAAATCACCGCTCATCTGAACAGCCCCATAGAAATGAATGGGTCAGGATTCAGTGCGGGTGCAATACGTTCACCTACCGCATTGCACCCGCGCGGAATACTCGCCCGTGTGAACGCAGCCTTAGTCTCAAACTTTTCAGGTAATCGGTGCTGAAGAGGTGTTTTTTTTTAATTTTTTATGAGGAGAGAGGATAAGGCTTCTTCCAGGCATATGGAGGACCATTATCTTAAAGGAGTTCAAAATGAAAGTGTTGGGGCTGATTGTTATTTCTTTGGAGGAAACAGGCATTTTTCTTTACACAATGGTATTTAACCATATGAGAACCAATGTAAGGTGCTTGATGAGCAGTGGAACAACCAATATATATATATATATATATATATATATATATATAAAGAGCAACATATACTGGAAGGATATTAAAAGAATATAAAAATAGGCGAAAAAATAAGTTGCTGAATACTGTCGGTATTATGTGATTTCAAATGGATGTGTTGGTGTGCACATCAAAGTAACCCTGTATGGAGAGTGGCAGCGCTGTAGCAGGTGGCATTAGGCTGTCTAGAATTAAAACACTATGCTACCATATATGGAGCAGTTTGGTGTGAATAGATACAGGGAGTGCAGAATTATTAGGCAAATGAGTATTTTGACCACATCATCCTCTTTATGCATGTTGTCTTACTCCAAGCTGTATAGGCTCGAAAGCCTACTACCAATTAAGCATATTAGGTGATGTGCATCTCTGTAATGAGAAGGGGTGTGGTCTAATGACATCAACACCCTATATTAGGTGTGCATAATTATTAGGCAACTTCCTTTCCTTTGGCAATATGGGTCAAAAGAAGGACTTGACAGGCTCAGAAAAGTCAAAAATAGTGAGATATCTTGCAGAGGGATGCAGCACTCTTAAAATTCCAAAGCTTCTGAAGCATGATCATCGAACAATCAAGCGTTTCATTCAAAATAGTCAACAGGGTCGCAAGAAGCGTGTGGAAAAACCAAGGCGCAAAATAACTGCCCATGAACTGAGAAAAGTCAAGCGTGCAGCTGCCAAGATGCCACTTGCCACCAGTTTGGCCATATTTCAGAGCTGCAACATCACTGGAGTGCCCAAAAGCACAAGGTGTGCAATACTCAGAGACATGGCCAAGGTAAGAAAGGCTGAAAGACGACCACCACTGAACAAGACACACAAGCTGAAACGTCAAGACTGGGCCAAGAAATATCTCAAGACTGATTTTTCTAAGGTTTTATGGACTGATGAAATGAGAGTGAGTCTTGATGGGCCAGATGGATGGGCCCGTGGCTGGATTGGTAAAGGGCAGAGAGCTCCAGTCCGACTCAGACGCCAGCAAGGTGGAGGTGGAGTACTGGTTTGGGCTGGTATCATCAAAGATGAGCTTGTGGGGCCTTTTCGGGTTGAGGATGGAGTCAAGCTCAACTCCCAGTCCTACTGCCAGTTTCTGGAAGACACCTTCTTCAAGCAGTGGTACAGGAAGAAGTCTGCATCCTTCAAGAAAAACATGATTTTCATGCAGGACAATGCTCCATCACACGCGTCCAAGTACTCCACAGCGTGGCTGGCAAGAAAGGGTATAAAAGAAGAAAATCTAATGACATGGCCTCCTTGTTCACCTGATCTGAACCCCATTGAGAACCTGTGGTCCATCATCAAATGTGAGATTTACAAGGAGGGAAAACAGTACACCTCTCTGAACAGTGTCTGGGAGGCTGTGGTTGCTGCTGCACGCAATGTTGATGGTGAACAGATCAAAACACTGACAGAATCCATGGATGGCAGGCTTTTGAGTGTCCTTGCAAAGAAAGGTGGCTATATTGGTCACTGATTTGTTTTTGTTTTGTTTTTGAATGTCAGAAATGTATATTTGTGAATGTTGAGATGTTATATTGGTTTCACTGGTAAAAATAAATAATTGAAATGGGTATATATTTGTTTTTTGTTAAGTTGCCTAATAATTATGCACAGTAATAGTCACCTGCACACACAGATATCCCCCTAAAATAGCTAAAACTAAAAACAAACTAAAAACTACTTCCAAAAATATTCAGCTTTGATATTAATGAGTTTTTTGGGTTCATTGAGAACATGGTTGTTGTTCAATAATAAAATTAATCCTCAAAAATACAACTTGCCTAATAATTCTGCACTCCCTGTACACTGTTGATAGCAAATTATTGTGATATCACAGAGTGTGAGGATTAGTTGGTCAGCCACTTCTGGCTACTTGGTTGCGGTGTCCTGTATTTGCCACAGGCTCATCCCGGCAAGTTCACTCGGCAAGCAATACACAGTGTTGTTATAAGTACTGTATAACCACACTGTGTATTGCTTATCATTGTTTTTAGCATTAATAAATTCTTGCTTTTTTTCCCCATATCTGAGTGCCGGTCTATACTTTTATTTTCATTCTATTCCTTCTGACTGGGTGAGTCAGCTTAGACCTAGAGCACCTCTCATATTGCAACACTAGGTGAGCCACCTCTTCCCCTCAGCCTTCATTTTTCTTTATACCTTTTGTATATGAACAACCCAATGTTTAAAGAGTTTTGCCACTGTGAAGAATTATTTTTTTGGATGCCAGCAACCATTATAACTAGAGATGAGCGAATTTATAAAAAATGTGTTCGTTTGCCAATTTTTCGGAAAAAATTTAGTTCGATCCGAATATATTTGCGGCAAATTACGTTAAAAAACTGCTATTTCCTGGCTGCTGAGAGACTTTACTCTATAGTGTTGTAGAACACTGTCCCTTGCAGTAACACGCATAGGGAGTCTGCTTTGGTAGTGAAATAATACTGTGAGTCCGTAAGACTTGCAGATGACAGGCGTCGTTCTTAGAATCACTGCACACTTCACTTATTTGGGCAGTCACAGGGCCAAAACTGACCAAATAACTCAAGTATGAACTCAGCCTTACAGGTGTCACGGTAGGTAGGTAAGCAGGGAAATAACCAAACACAGGGAAAACAAACAGAACAATTGACTAGGCCCAAAAGCTAGGGAAAAAAGGGTCACCTCCTAGCGATCCCTAAGGCTTTCCCTATACTGCTGTGCACATGTGCATACCCTTATGGTGGATATGCACATGCCCTTGTGCCTAAGTCTATACACCCTGTGAAAACCCTGAGCAGTAGGGAAAGGGGAAGAGGCGACCTGCTTCTTCAAACAGGAGGAAGCAAGCGTCTCCCTAGAGGCCTAGATAAAAGACACCAAGGGAAGAAACACTCAGCCGGCTTCAGTTTCGCTACTGCGCATGCGCCCGCCAGCCTTACATACTAGCGCATGTGCAGTAGTGAAACTGAAGCCAGCTGAGTGTACGAGCCGGAGCCGGGATCGCTCTACAGAAGCCCTTTACTGCGCATGCGGGCTGGGAGCGCGGTCCCGGCACTGAGATCTGGCTTGTCAATAAAGGTGGCGGGAGGCGGGGAGAGCAGCATTGGAGATGCCTAGGCCGCTGCCCCCTTGACATCAAACCTGACTTGAAGCAGGGGGCAGCGGCTGAATAAAACATTGATTTCTCAAGGAGGCTAGATGCGGCTAAACAATGAAAAAGTGCATTAGGAAACTACTATGCAGCACTATAAGGTACTATTAACAGCTTAGTAAGCGTTTTTTTGGTGACAGGTTCCCTTAAAAATTTTTAGGACGTTAGAAGGCTTAGAAGTTTAGAAGAAATTCAATGTGAAACAATACAATGTGGGGTGATGTACTCTGATATTTTCCACTGACATGAAGTAGACTCCTGTAACACTTTAATAATGTACTGTCTATGAAACTCCGGTGGCATTAGTCTTGAGACCTGCGAGTCTCATGTATGTTGTTACTCTTATTTTTCGTTTTGAAAATTAAAAAAATAAAGTCTATTAAAAAATAATAATAATTCCAAAGCCCACTTTTTAATGACCAGTTCAGGTCTGAAGTCAGTTTGTTGGGCTTACATAGTGGAAACCCCCCATAAATAACCCAATTTCAGAAACTACACCCCTCAAGTTACTCAAAACTGATTTTACAAACTTTGTTAACCCTTTAGGTGTACCACAAGAATTAAAGGAAAATGGAGATGAAATCTCAAAATTTCACTTTTTTGTCAGATTTTCCATATTTATAATTTTTTTGAGAGCTAACAGCCAAACAAAATTCAATATTTATTAACCTAATTCTGCGGTTTACATAAACACCCCACATGTGGTCGTAAACTGCTGTACGGGCACACTGCAGGTCACAGAAGAAAAGGAGCGCCATATGGTTTTTGCTGAACTGGTTTTTAGATGCCATGTCCCATTTGAAGCCCCCCTGATGCACCCTTCCAGTAGAAACTCCAAAAAAGTGACCCCATTTTGGAAACTAGGGGATAAGGTGCCAGTTTTATTGGTACTATTTTGGGGTACATATGATATTTTATTGCTCTATATTACTTTTTTGTGAGGCAAGGTAACCAAAAAATTGCACCGTTTTATGTTTTATTTTTTACAACATTCATCTGACAAGGTAGATCATGTGCTATTTGTATAGAGCAGGTTGATACAGATGCAGTGATATCAAATATGTCTACTTTATTTGTTTGTTTGTTTCAGTTTTACATAATAAAGCATTTTTGAAAAAAAAATTATGTTTTTGTGTCTCCATTTTCTGAACGTCTTTTTTTTAATTTTTTCTGCCGATCGTCTCGTGCAAAGGCTCATTTTTTGCAGAGACAGTTGATGTTTTTATTGGTACCATTTTTGGGTACAAATGATTTTTTGATCATTCATTATTGCACTTTATGGGGCAAGTTGACCAAAAAATTTGTTGTTTTGGAACAGTTTTTATTTATTTATTTTTACAGCTTTCACCTGAGCGGTTAGGTCATGTGATATTTTTATAGATCATGACGTGGCAAAGCCTAATATGTATACTTTTTCTTATTTATTTAAGTTTTACACAATAATAGCATTTTTTAAACCAAAAAAAATATGGTTTAGTGTCTCCATAGTCTGAGAGCCATAGCTTTTTAATTTTTTGACCAATTGTCTTAGTTACGGTTTCATTTTTTGCGGGATGAGGTGTCGTTTAGATTGGCACTATTTTGGGTGGCATACACCTTTTTGATCACTTGGTGTTGCAATTTTTGTGAAGTAAGGTGACCAAAAATGGCTTTTTTGGCACTGTTTTCTTTTTTTTTTTTACTGTGTTCAGCTGAGGAGTTAGGTCATGTGATATTTTTATAGAGCTGGTTGTTACGGACGCGGCAATATCTAATATGTATACTTTTTAAAATTGATTTCACTTTAACACAATAATAGCATATTTGAAACAAAAAAAATATGTTTTTGTGTCTCCACGTTCTAAGAGCTATACGTTTTTTATTTTTTTAAGCGATTTTCTTATGTAGGGGCTCATTTTTTGCAGGATGAGGTGACGGTTTTATTGGTACCATTTTGTAGTATGTACGCCTTTTTGATCGCTTAGTGTTGCACTTTTTGTTTTTATATTTTATTTTTATGGTGTTTATCGGACAGGGTGGATCATGTGATATATTTATAGAGCCGGTCATTAGGGATGCGGTGATACCTAATTTGTGTAGTTTATTTATTTTTTCGTATTTTAATCTCTTTTCGTATTTAAATTTAATTTATAAATGAGCGGTGTAGGAAGGCGCAACCGGTAATTTTGTGTGTCAGCGGCAGCTAGTGCTCGCTGACACTGTTTTACTTAGTGTGGCTGTAAAGCCAATCCGGGCCTGTTCTTATTGGGATCAGCCAAAGAGCAGAGTGGGTGGCTGTTCCCCACGTTCAGGCCAGATTTTAGGCTGGGAATAAAAACCCAGCTAGCAGTCACGGCTGTGTGTGGATTACCCTGCAATTTCATAGTGGATCTGTGAAGCACTGAGGTGTTTGGGTTCCAACCAGTTGGTAGCGTGCTGGAGAGCCGCACTCTGAAAATCAGGCGCCTGCGGTGGACGGCTGTGAATTGGCCTGGACAAAACAGTCCGTCAGGTGACACAGTGACTCGGGACAATGTTCTTTTTGCTTTGTTGCTTTTTGTGTGAATAAACACAGAACTTTTGCTTTATTACCGTGTTCTTGCCTCTGTACTGCGTCCGCTTACCCTGCCTACCAGAGCAAATCCCTACAATTGGTGGCTTGGAGAGGGCAAGCCCAGTGAGGCTGGCGTGAACGCCGAAATATTTTTGGTTTGCATTTTTGGGCACGGTTGTATGTCAGTTATCAAGCCAGCTAAATTTAAACCTGTGTCACATGACAAAATGGAGGCTGTTGTGAAGGCCCTCATGGAGGCTAATTTGCAGCAGTGAGAGACCAACCTGCACCAGTGAGAGGCTAACAAGCAGCAGCAAGAGACCAACCAGTTGCTGCTACAACACGTGATGGCTTTGCAGTCAGCAGGAGCAACCCCAAGTGTCCACAATGCCTGGAAAGCAGTCCGTGCAGCGATCCCTAAGATGACACCCACAGATGACATCGAAGCCTACCTGGCGATGTATGAGAAAGTGGCCACCAGGGAAAGGCTGCCCCAGGACCAGTGGGCTGAGGTCGTCTCTGCTTTCCTGACATCAGAGTCTCAGCGGGTGTTTTTCGACTTGCCGGACGATCAAGCTGCTGACTACCCAAAGGAAAAGGGTGAGATTTTAGCAAGACTGGGGGTGAATGTGGTGGTCCGGGCCCAGCAAGTGCATCAGAAGGGGTTCAACCCTGCTGAGCCCATGAGACCCCAGCAGGGGCATAGCTGAAGGCTCATGGGCCCTGGTGCAAGAGTTTAGCTTGGGCCCCCCATCCCTCATTGCTTTGTGGCCAGGGGCAGGGAAATACATTGCCTTCCTGCTGCCTGAGGCAAAAATTTAAACTGCACCCCCCACCATGCCAAATTCTTGACCTAACACATTCCCTCCAGCCAGAGGTGTAACTTGACCAGCATGCACCTTGTATAAAACAGGTGTCTTTTCATGTGGTACAAGGGTCTTTGGGGCCCCTCAGGCTCCTGGGCCCGGTAGCAACTGCTACCACTGCATCCCCTATAGCTACTCCCCTGGACCCCAGTATTATAACCTGCTCAACCTTTTGCAAAAGTGGCTACAACCTGACATGCTGAGCACCACTGTTATGCTAGACCAGTTGTTAGCAGATATGTTCTGGAGTGCTCTGCCACCCCCTCTCCAGAAAGGGATTGGCCAGGTCTCTCCAGGCAATGCGCTTGAGATGGTCGAGTTGGTGGAGTGCTATGAGGTGACCCAGAACTTGCAGGGGGGTTCCTTTGGGAGGGGGGCAGTCAAATCCCGTAACTCTCCATCCCGACCCTGGTGACTGGTGCCCCCAAACCCGCCCGGAATGTAACCCCTGTGGACTCCGCTCCAATAATCTGCTGGCAGTGTCAGGAGCCTGACCATGTTCGAGCTGACTGTCCACATCAGGGGGAACCCATGGACACGAACTATGCCTTCTGTCAGTCATTGTATGCCACGAAACTGTGTGCAGTGGGTGTTCCGGAGTCTCTGATTCACCTGTGCCATGTTGAGGTGGGAGACACTCCAGCGGAGGCTCTGTTGGACTCAGGGAGTCTGGTGACCCTAGTAAGGACTTCCCTGGTACGCTCCGCTGAGTACACCGGCTGTAAGCTTGGAGTCATGTGTATACATGGGGACTTAAACGACTACCCTACTGCTATAGTGTCTCTGTCCACGGTTTGTCGCAACCAACCTACAGTATGAACTCATAATAGGGAGAGACTTCCCGGTCTTCCCGACACTGTGGCCTGTTCGGAGAGTAACTGATACCCATGAAACAGATGTAACCCTAGCAGAGTGGCCCAGCTCAGGGGGGAGACCAGAACCCTGGGAACCTGAGTCCAAAGGGCCAGTGGTAGGGGTGACCGCCACTTTGGTGGAAGAGGGGGAAACAACAACATCAACCCTGTTACAAATCTTTGTGTCATCAGCAAAAAGACACACCTTACCATCGAGGCCTTCTGCAATTTCGCTGATAAAGATATTAAACAATATGGGTCCCAGAACAGATCCCTGAGGTACCCCACTGGTAACAATACCATGGTCTGAATATACTCCTTTGACTACAACCCTCTGTTGTCTGTAATCGCTCATGTGTGCCAGGCTGCCCAGAGGCAACGAAAAGCTGTCCTCTGTGGTAGGTGTATCGTCTGTGTCCTCTGTATCCCCCCATCCACGCACCAGTGATGGCCATGAACTGGTCTGGGTGCCACCCTGCTATTAACATGGTTCCTCCTCCTCTATCTCCTCCTCCTCATCCTCCACCTCCTCATCCTCCAGAACTGTGCCCTGGCTGGACAATTGTGTACCTTGGGTTTGTGGGTGCAGGAACTCACCCTCGGAGCCACTTGTGAATGACTGGCCGGAAACCCTACGAAATGATCCCTCTTCCTCCTCCTCCTCCTCATGTGCCACATCCTCTTCCATCATCGCCAGGAGCGTTTTTTCAAGGAGGCATAGAAGTGGGATAGTAACGCTGAGAACGGCATTATCGGCACTGGCCATGTTGGTGGAGTACTCGAAACAGCGCAACAAGGAACACAGGTCTCGCATGGAGGCCCAATCATTGGTGGTGAAGTGGTGCTATTCCGCCGAGCGACTCACCCGTGCGTGCTGCAGCTGAAACTCCACTATCGCCTGCTGCTACTCGCACAGTCTGGCCAGCATGTGCAAGGTGGAGTTCGCATATGAGGCGGTGAGCGGGAAGGCCGAAGTTACGCTGCAGCACTGACAGGCGAGCAGCAGCAGGGTGAGAACGCTGAAAGCACGCACAGACGGCCCGCACTTTATGCAGCAGCTCTGACATGTCGGGGTAATTTTTAAGGAATCTCTCCACCACCAAATTCAGCACATGCGCCAGGCAAGGATGTGCGTCAAACTGGCTAGTCCCAGAGCTGCTACGAGATTTCGCCCATTATCGCACACCACCAGGCCGGGCTTGAGGCTGACTGGCACAAACCACTCATTGGTCTGTTGTTCAAGGCCCGTCCACAGCTCCTGCGTGGTGTGTGGTTAGTCCCCCAAACAGATAAATTTTAAAACTGCCTGCTGTCGTTTACCCCTGGCTGTGCTGAAGTTGGTGGTGAAGGTGTTACGCTGACCGGATGAGGAGCTGGTATAGGATGAGGAAGCAGAGTAGGAGGAGGAAGCAACAGGAGGCAAACTGAAGCTCCCTGCAATCCTCGGTGTTGAAAGGACATGCGCCAAACTGCTATCCGCCTCAGGCCCAGCCGCCACTGCATTTACCCAGTGTGCTGTTATGGAGATATAATGGCCCGGACCGTGCTTACTGGTCCACGTATCCATAGTCAGGTGCCCCTTGCCACAGATGGCGTTGCCTACTGCACAGCTGATTTTGTCCCCTACTTGGTTGTGCAGGGAAGGGATGGCTCGCCTTGAAAAGTAGTGGCGGCTGGGCACGACTTACTGTGGGACAGCCACCGCCATAAGGCCTTTAAAACTATCCGTCTCCACCAGACGGAATGACAGCATTTCAAAGGCAAGAAATTTAGAAATGCTGGCATTCAGGGCTAGGGATCGCGGGTGGGTAGGGGGTACTTCCTCTTCCTCTCCAGCGTTTGGGATATGGAGAGCTGAACGCTTGCGTGGGACATTGTGGAGATGCTTGGTGACCCAGGTGTTGGTGTTGCTGGCAGATCCTCTGTTTGCGGGGTGCCAGGTGGCACTGTCTCTCCTGAGGTGGATGAAGAGGCCGCGACTGCAGCAGAAGAGGAAGCAGGAGGAGCCAGAGATCTTTCTTGGTTTTTGAGGTGTCTACTCCACTGCAGCTCGTGCTTTGCACTTAAATGCCTGGTCATGCAGGTTGTGCCCAGGTTGAGAACGTTTATGCCTCGCTTCAGGCTCTGATTGCACAGCGTGCAAACCACTCAAGTCTTGTCGTCAGCACATTGTCTGAAGAACTGCCACGCCAGGGAACTCCTTGGAGCTGGCTTTGGTGTGCTCGATCCCTTGCTGCGGTGGGCAGTAGCAGGCGTACTGTCTAGAGGACAGCCGCTCAGCTTTTGCACCCTGCTCCCTCTTCTGCTGTGCTGGACTAGTGGCTCTGTGCGACCACCGCCTCTTCCTCCGAACTACATAGGTCACTCGCATGACCCTGATTCCATGTGGGGTCGAAGACCTCATCGTCCTCCACATCATCTTCCACCCAGTCTTCACCCCTGCCTTCCTTGTCGGTCTGCACACTTTCGAAAGCCCCAGCAGTTGGCATCTGTGTTTTGTCATCATCTGAGACATGCTGCAATGGTCCTCCCATGTACTCATCTTGAAAAATAAGTGGTTGGGCATCGGTGCACTTAATCTCTTCCACTTCTGGGGCAGGGCTAGGTGGATGTCCCTGGGAAACCCTGCTAACAGATTCATCAAAAAGCAGAAGAGACTGCTACATGACTTGGGGTTCAGACTGCTTGGCTGATTTGCAAGGGGGTGAGGTGAAAGACTGATGGACATCGGCTGCAGGTGCCAACTGTGGTCTTTCAGCAGGAGATTGGGTGGGAGACAATGTGAAGGAACTGGATCCACTGTCAGCAACCCAATCTACTATCGCCTGTACTTGTTCAGGCCTCACCATTCGTTGAGCAGCATTAGGCCCGACCAAATGCCGCAATAGGTTTTGTCGCCTACTCGCACCTGACCACGTCCTCTCCCTGCAACAGGAGCTCCACCAGCAGCACCACGACCTGGGCCACGTCCCTTATTTGACGCTCTCCTCATATTTTTTAAATTTAGAATCTTGCCCTAAATGGGTGTTTAATTAATAGTAGAATAGAACGACAGTATGTAAAGGGTGTATCTCACACGGCCTGAACCAGACTAGGCCTCAATAAAAGATTTTTTTGCCCAAAATGGCTGTATTTCAAATGCCTAATTCCAACCCCTGTATGGAGAGGTAGTATCTCAGAGGGCCTGAACCTCTGTAGGCCTGAAGTAAATATATCTTTGCACAAAAAGGCTGTATTTCAAATGGCTATATTTCAAATGCCTAATTCAAACCCCTGTATGTAGAGGTAGTATCTCAGAGGGCCTGAACCTCTGTAGGCCTGAAGTAAATATATCTTTGCACAAAATGGCTGTATTTCAAATGGCTGTATTCCAAATGCCTAATTCAAACCCCTGTATGTAGAGGTAGTATCTCAGAGGGCCTGAACCTCTGTAGGCCTGCAGTAAATATATCTTTGCACAAAATGGCTGTATTTCAAATGCCTAATTCAAACTCCTGTATGTAGAGGTGGTATCTCACAGGGCCTGAACCTCTGTAGGCCTGAAGTAAATATATCTTTGCACAAAAAGGCTGTTTTTCAAATGGCCGTATTTCAAATGCCTAATTCAAACCCCTGTATGTAGAGGTGGTATCTCAGAGGGCCTGAACCTCTGTAGGCCTGCAGTAAATATATCTTTGCACAAAATGGCTGTATTTCAAATGGCTGTATTTCAAATGGCTAATTCAAACCCCTGTATATAGAGGTGGTATCTCACAGGGCCTGAACCAGTGTAGGCCTGAATTCAATATTGGTGCATCAAATAGCGGTATTTAAAATTTCTGAATGTAACCCAAATGTATTTAGGGTGTACCTCACAATGACATCTGCATCAAAGGCTGCCAACTAAATTTTTTGTGCCCAAATGAGTGTTTGTTTAAAAACTGAATTTGACAGCAGTATATAAGCCTGTAATTTCACACATGCTGATGCTGCAAGGCCTGAAAATAGTGTTTTTTTTATCAAAAGAGTGTGTTTTTAAAACCCCAGAAAAAGATGGTTGTATTTCTACCTTAAATTGCACACTGGCTAATACAGATGTTGTAGATTGCCAAAAAAGTCTTTTTTTTGCTAACAGAATATGAAAGCTGTATATATTAAACTTGAATTTAACACTTGCAGATCTGGAAAATACTGTTTTTTGAAAAAAATTGTGTGTTTTTAAAACCCCAGAAAATTATGAGTGTGTGTCTACTTTAAATTGCACACTGACTAATCCAGATGTTGTAGTTTGCCCCCAAAAAATTGGGATTTGCAATGTTCCAAAAGCTCAGATGCAGTGCTGGTGCACTGAGCATGCATAAAATGGCCGCCGCCGCCACCCACCTAACTAACAGAATTCTAAAAGTTAGTATTTTTTGGTCAATGAGCTCAGGGCAGGGTAAAACTATAGTGCCCTGCACCCACACAACTATTTGTCTGTAGATCGCTGAGTTAGATTCTCTCCTATTATCTCCCTGAAATCACAAGTCCAGCAGCATCCTCTCCCTACACTTGTAACAGCAGAGTGACGTGCAGCGCTATGTGACTCAAGCTTATATAGAGCCTGGGTCACATGCTGCTCTGGCCAATCACAGCCATGCCATTAGTAGGCATGGCTGTGATGGCCTCTTGGGGCAAGTAGTATGACGCATGTTGATTGGCCGAACACCGAACCCAAACTTTTACGGAAATGTTCGGGTTCGGGTCCGGGGTCCAAAAATCCTAAAGTTCGGGTTCGCTCAACCCTAGGCACAACATTTGCTAATTTCCAATCTTTTGGGACAACTCCTGTTACCAGTGATTGGTTAAATAAATCTGTTAATGGTTTTGCTAGTTGACCGCTAGCAAAACCATTATATAGGAAAAAAGATGGTCGGTCAGGAGATATAAGAGTAACCCCCTAAATACTGCTCAAGTGCAAGAATCAATAAACTATAAGGGGCAGTATACTAAGAATAAAAATTCACTTTTAATGAGATATAGGAGATAAAACAACGGCCCCACAGACAAACTTCACATAAGACCTGTACACACTCAACAAGTGTGCTGAGTGGTCAAAAGACAGTTAGCAAACAAAAACACACATATATAGGTGATGGACTAGACTGATGATAAGAGGAGACGGGCAAAACAGTAAAATTACCAAGTAGACTGGCCCTATTGCCTCCCTGCTTGTCCTAAATCACCCTATAGATAGTGTCCTGAGGACGGGGTCTGAAAAGCCCCGCAAGGGGTGGCCCAGACTGGAACTCTCTCCCTGTTGAGTGACCCTGATGAGGCCCTAACAGAGGGGAGAGTATCCGTCCAAAGGATTGGCATATACATACAGAAAACAAAGAAAATGAGAAAAAATTTAACCCCACTCAGTCACCCCAGGAAGGGTAAAGAGGGTGGGCAAATACTCATGTGTCCCGTTTGAGGGACCGCTTGGTGCATAGCCATTTTACTCCACCAGCTAAGCCACGGACGTGGCTGGACACACCCGTGACGGGATGCCACAGGTGCGGTTCAGAAAAAAGAAGTTCTGCATCGGCGCAAATTCACCAGTAGAAGCGGTCTTATTAGATGGATTCTTTTTGTTTTAATAAGAAACAACGCGTTTCGGGGATGAGAGACTCCCCTTCATCAGGTTTCACACACACATAACAGATATTACATTATTTATAGGTAAATTCTTGCACAAAAAAACGCCAAAAGGATGCACCTGGGTGACGCCCCTTGTGGGAGGAGCCAACACCAGGTGTCATCCACACTTGTAATCCTTCATCATCTAAATAGCACTGAGTAAACATAGCTCTAAACAGTTCTATATATTCTACATAAGATCTCATTAATACTATATTAAAATTCATCATTGATCGTTTCTTGCAAGAATTTACCTATAAATAATGTAATATCTGTTATGTGTGTGTGAAACCTGATGAAGGGGAGTCTCTCATCCCCGAAACGCGTTGTTTCTTATTAAAACAAAAATAATCCATCTAATAAGACCGCTTCTACTGGTGAATTTGCGCCGATGCAGAACTTCTTTTTTCTTACCTACAAATTCTTTTGGGGGACTGGACATCCCAACCAAGAGACCCAAAAATCTGCGGCTGCAATCCTGGTTCAAAAGGTCCTGTTTCTACCAAGTTTTCAGTAGCATTGTGCCTGCCGGAGCACAACCCTATAAGGTGAGTTTGGATATTTCTCACTCTGACATTCTTATCCGGTGTGTGAACATACTACCCTATTGTGCGCTCTTTTTTTCTCTGTTTCCCTGCTCCTGAGGGAAATTTAGATTCGTCCGTGATCTATACTTCCGTCTTCTGGTTACTCCAGACCGTGAGGGCAGCACATAGGATTCATCGAATAAAGGTCTCAAGGAGACTACAATCAACAGAAGGGAAAACATGGATTACATCCAGAATAGAATTGAACAACGCGAACGCCTCATATTCCAATACACTAGGAATGCAGTGGACTCCAGCGAAGATAAAGGCGAGATAGAAAACGCAAGTACTATAGACGAAAAATCATTACTCAATCTTTTTTATAAACTTGAAAAACTCATTACGGATGAAATCCAACATCATTTGGATGCCACGTTTCTGGAGATTTACATACAAGAAAAAATTGTCCCCCGTGGGCTCAGACTACGGTTTGACAATTGTTTCAAAGATGATTTGACTTTTGATATGGAATGGGACATATATCTACTCGATTGTGCGATTGTGCTAGGGGACTTATGACTAGACTTATTGAAAAAAGGAGATCTCTTTATTTAGATCTAGGGAGCAAGATATCCGCTTGCTATCTAGAACTATCTAAATTCAGATCAAATGTGAACTTTCCGAAGTTTGACCGATTAATTACCACTAGAGTCCTCACATTTGAAAAAGAGATCTTAAACAAGAAGAGTGGCAAACTAGCAAGGGACCGTTGCGACTTCGTCACCAATAACATAAAATTTTGGAAAAAATCCCCCTTCCAGAAAACATCGCATTATAACACATTGGCCACACATAACATTGAGGCCACTGGTTCTACCATAGATGAGAGAGGCCCCACTGTACCTTCCACTCACCTGAAGCAACAAGAGCACAAACCTCGTAGTAATTATACATATAGAAATAACCATATATACAAAAACAAGTCCAACCAGAGGCATAAAAATCCCCAATATAGATCTGCAACTAAACACCCATATAGGGAACCACAGAATCCTGGAATCCCGTCACACGGGAGATTTACTTTATCAAACACCAAAGACACTCCTAGCAATACAGAGAGACCCTTTAACAATTCCCTCCTTAACAAACCCTCAGACGATATCCCTTGTAATAGAGGGACCCCTATTTCCAAACCCAATTCCTCTAAATTAGAGTTCCACACTCCCTTACTCACGCCCAGTAAACTAGGCTCAGTTCCCTTTTCTAACAGTACTACACCTATCACGTCCCCATCGATCATATTTCCGAAAAACATTATGGCAGAATGTGGCCCACTCAACTTACCACCCACCCATTTCTCCACCCATTCACAATCCATTTTTTCACCCCAGTCTAGATCTTCCATTCCGTCCACCTCTTCGGATGTGGAAGCAGATTCGCTTCTTACAGTACACACCTGTACACCCCCAGCATGTCCTGTGAATTCTATTTCAAATCCGGTGGCCCATGATTTACTTACCAATACAGATCCACCCCAAAATATCACACAATCCATAGAAGACCTCTCTACAGCAGGCCCATCTTTTTTAGCCCTACCGCCCCTCATACACTCTACGGCAGCATATCCCATATTGAAGAGTCCAAAAACAGTAAATATCACTCATTTTTTTCACCCACTAGGCCGGAAACCCACCAAAAAAAAAAACCCAGAAGAGGATGCCGAGCAGGAAAGAATAAAATCAAAAAGAAAAACATAAACACAAAATATGAGGTAGAAAAAACAACCAACATCGAAAAGTCTTCAGGCATTTTCAACCTATCATCATACACACTAAAGAAAGCCGAAATTTCAGTGCTATCTAAAGGTCTGTCTTTTTGCCCCACAAGCAAAATAGATGAGTTTGATCTGTTCCTAGATCTAAACAAATTTATCAAGAAACTAACCCTTAAAAGACATTTTAAAATGCAGGAAAACTCAGTAGCAAAATTACAACAGACACAAATAGTAACTACTCCAACAACAGAGGGGCCCGATCCGAAAGCTATTCCATCAGGCCTCAGACCACCATCCAATTTTTATCCCATTCACCATAAGGGCAATTTTCTCGACACATTCTACTCGTTAGTATCTAACGATTTTAGACAAATTAACCAAGAGGGGATCCAGCCAGGCCAAAAAAAACAAAAACATAACCTTAAACCATATGAGAGAGTAGCTCTCAAAAGCCTACAATCTAATACGAAAATTATGATAAGAAGTGCAGATAAAGGGGGTGGAATCGTGATCCAGAACATAGAGGATTATATAAAAGAAGCTCTGAACATACTTTCAGACACAAATTACTATCTCCCGTTAGACAGTGATCCTTCTAAACAATATAGAGATGAATTTGAAAAACTAATAAAATCAGCAGAAATAGTTCTGGACAAAAAGGAGAAGGAATATATTTTAGTGAAAGAAGCAACTCTAGCAACTTTCTACCACCTGCCGAAAATACACAAAGCCCTAGAAAACCCTCCCGGTAGACCCATAATCTCCGGAGTGTCCTCTCTGACCAGAAACCTCTCCCATTATATCGATGTACATCTCCAAAAATATGTCCAAAATCTTAAATCACATCTTAAAGATTCCACATCACTAATAACATCCCTAAAAGACATTAAGTGGCAAGGAAACTATCATTGGCTAACCCTAGATATATCAGCCCTATATACGAATATCCCCCACAATCTAGGACTGGAATGTGTATCTGTCTTTTTAAACAATGATCTTGAAATGCCTTTAAAGCAAAAAACCTTTATCAATCAAGGCATGGAATTCATACTCACCCACAATGTATTTACTTTTCAAGAGCAGACCTATAAACAGATACGAGGCACCGCGATGGGGACGCGTTTCGCGCCAAGCTTCGCGAATCTGTTTATGGGTAGATTTGAAGAACACTTCATACACCAAACTAAGTTCTGGCATAATAATATTATTTATTTTAAAAGATATATTGATGACTTGATCTTCATTTGGGATGGTGAACAATCCACCATAGAGGAATTTATGTCTCACCTAAATACTAACAATTGGGGTATCAAATTTACAGGTACACATGACAAAACAAAAACCGAATTTTTGGATCTAGAGATCTTCGTCCTAAATAATGAAATTAAAACGCGAACCTTTTTTAAAAGGGTAGACAGCAACAGCTATCTCGACTTTGGTAGTACTCACTATAGAAAATGGAAGACAAACGTCCCCTTCAGCCAGTTTAAACGTATCCGTAGAAATTGTACATTAGACTCAGACTTCAGTTCACAATGCAATATTCTGACATCCCGTTTCAACCAAAAGGGGTACCCGAGCGACATCATTGTGGGAGCCAGAGAAAAAGCAAACAAACTAACGCAACTAGAAAGCTTAGCCCCCCCCCCAAAGAAGGAAAGACAAAAATGATATCAGCTCATACTGTTATAATTTTATAACAACATATAACCAAAACCACAACGCCATTAAGGCAACACTAGGGAAACACTGGCACATCCTCAAAAGAGACCCTATACTTAGTCAAATCATCCCGGAGAATCCAAAATTTACGTATAGAAGAGCCAAAACTCTGAAAAATATGCTAGCCCCGAGCAAAATTAGATCCACAATACATCCCCCTAATGATGAGAAAGAGATTGAGGCTCCAAAAGGAAGTTTTAAATGTGGTCATTCAAGATGCCTCTGTTGTACTAGTATTAACCAGCGCTCATCCTTTAATAGCAAGAGCACTGGGGAATTATTTGAAATCCAATCTCACCTGACCTGTAATTCTAATCATGTTATTTATTTATTGGAGTGCCCCTGTCATCTACAGTATGTGGGCCGCACAATACAAACTCTACGCAAACGTTTCAATACACACCGTTCGAAAATTCGCAAAAAATACATGAAACACAGTGTGTCTAGACATGCGGCAGAACACCACGATGGCAATGCCCTAGGGTTCACTATAACACCAATCGAACACATTCCATTACATCTCCAAACTGACGTCCAGTATATTAGACGTCGTGAGATGTATTGGATTTTTAAAATCAACAGTCTTAATCCATATGGGCTTAATGAGGCCTTTGAAATTAATTTATAATAATGAATATATATTTTTTTATGTATTTATAGACTTATACATCCATGTATGTTCTTATATATTTTATATATTATATTTATTTATTTATATATATTTATCATATTGTCCAAATTGCAGATATATATATATATATAAATTCATTATCTCCCCCTCCCTTTTTTTATAACTCTATTTTTATTTTTATTATAACCCCAAATAATTTATTTGAGTCATTGTAAGATCCCATGGCAGCTGCATATATTCGTTTAATGCTCTGTATATACTTCTAAATAGGCTCCACCTATATCCATGAAAATAAACAGAGCACCAGTATGACCTAGGTCCGTGCGGCAAGATAATAGGCCACATGACCGCATAGTTGTGATCATGTGACAACCAAGCTGCTGGCTGGGGTGAGCATGCGCCGTTTGAGCGATCTTAGTATCGCTACTTCGGCCCGTGACATCCAAGCCGCCGGCCCATGTGAGCATGCGCAGTTCAAGCGATCCTAGTATCGCTACTTCCGCCCTCTCTTCTGACAGCTATACAAGAGCGGCGTGGAGTTAACTAATACTTCCGGACTCCCGAGTCATGTGACGCTTATACTAGCGATCACATGACCGGGAATGTTATGCGATACATCACAAATAAAGAAACGATCAATGATGAATTTTAATATAGTATTAATGCGATCTTATGTAGAATATATAGAACTGTTTAGAGCTATGTTTACTCAGTGCTATTTAGATGATGAAGGATTACAAGTGTGGATGACACCTGGTGTTGGCTCCTCCCACAAGGGGCGTCACCCAGGTGCATCCTTTTGGCGTTTTTTTTGCAAGAATTTACCTATAAATAATGTAATATCTGTTATGTGTGTGTGAAACCTGATGAAGGGGAGTCTCTCATCCCCGAAACGCGTTGTTTCTTATTAACACAAAAAGAATCCATCTAATAAGACCGCTTCTACTGGTGAATTTGCGCCGATGCAGAACTTCTTTTTTCTTAACTACAAATTCTTTTGGGAGATTGGACATCCCAACCAAGAGACCCAAAAATCTGCGGCTGCAATCCTGGTTCAAAAGGTCCTGTTTCTACCAAGTTTTCAGTAGCGTTGTGCCTGCCGGAGCACAACCCTATAAGGTGAGTTTGGATATTTCTCACTCTGACATTCTTATCCGGTGTGTGAACATACTACCCTATTGTGCGCTCTTTTTTTCTCTGTTTCCCTGCTCCTGAGGGAAATTTTGATTCGTCCGTGATCTACACAGGTGCGGTTCATGCAGTTTCTGTGGCAGCTTGTCACAAGCTAAAAGCTTCACTGGGAAACCCAACAACACGGTTTACCATGTGAAGGGCTTTATTAATTGTCGCACAGTGGGTGTGATTTATCTTGTGATTTATCTTGTGACATGCATCTGTGGGCTTCGCTATGTGGGCAAGACCTCTAGAGAATTGCGTGTGTACAGGTCTTATGTGAAGTTTGTCTGTGGGGCCGTTGTTTTATCTCCTATATCTCATTAAAAGTGAATTTTTAGTCTTAGTACACTACCCCTTATAGTTTATTCAAAACCATTATATACCATATATACGTGCAGCTAGCACATATATAGCCGTATGGCGGTCACTAAAGGGTTAAACGTGTATACAAAAAGAGCCCCCCGGACAAAGTGGGGAGGGTGTACTGAAATAGGCCACTAAATGCTTTTACCAGAAATAAATGCACCAGTGAAGTGCATACATTTTTTTCTTTCTGTACTGAAATAGACCACTAAACGCCTTTGCCACAAATAATTGCACCAGTGAAGTGCGCATATATTTTTCTTTCTGTACTGAAATAGACCACTAAATGCTTTTACCACAAATAACTGCACCAGTGACGTGCGTATATTTTTTTTCTTTCTGTACTGAAATAGGCCACTAAATGCTTTTACCAAAAATAAATGCAACAGTGAACTGCGTATATATTTTTCTTTTTCCACAGATATAAGCCACTAAAGGCTTTTCAGCGTAGCACTTGCACCCCAAGAACAAATTGCTGGAATGACAGAGCTGTATAATGGCTATTTGGATCCCCAAATAATCTTTCCCTGCACTTGTAAATTGCTTTTTTAGCGCCTTCTGACGTCTCTCCCTGCACTAAGATGCTGTGAAATAATTCCTCCCTATCCTTTCCCTGCACTTATAAAAAGTTTTTTCAGTTTCTTTGTTCTCAATGAGGTTTTTCCTATTGCTATCTCTAGCGCCTTCTCACATCTGTCCCTACACTCAGAATGCTGGAAAATGGCAGAATCTAAAATGGCTGACGTATTTATAGGGCTGTGACATCACAGGGCATGCTGGCTGCTGACTGGCTGCATGCATGCATGTCAATGTGGGTGATCCCACCTTTCCAGAGTTCCTTGCCCCATGTCCTCAGTCCTCCCACGTGTAGCCTCCATTTTAGGAAAAATTTAGATTCGTTAACACGAAGCGCGAGGAAATTATCATTCGTTGCGAATCAAATTTTTTATGAAATTCGGATCAAATTCCACTTCCTCTGAGTCGATTTTCTCATCTCTAATTATAACTTATATAAACCCCTTAAAAAGAATCTGTCACCAGCGACCTCCCTATGCAATTGTTTGCATAGACACAAAGATGTGGTTTACCCAATTAAAATGCTATATTTTTTATTGATCTGAAGCTCAATTCCCAAATTTTTCTTATTATGTAAGTCTCACGCCTGTGCCTGAACTTCAGTATTTTGCACATGTACAGTATTCTGTACTGCACCTGCACCAGAAGAGGAGAGTGAGGAGGGCCTCTGGGTGCAATGAGGTGCAACGGCAATGCCTTCATTGTACCCAGGGACTAATTTGCGTATAATTAAAGTGCTGTTTTCTTGGCAATGAGGTCACAAGGCAAAATGGGACCAACACCATTAGATTCAGCCAACAAAGGTACATCTCCCATGTCAGCTGGTTTTATTGAGTGGTGTTTAGTGACATATTCCCTTTAAGGGGTTAACGTGTCTGCCCTGAGCACATGATGGCAGAATAACACATATCAAGTGAAAAACTTCAAGTGAACCCATTTAAAGGGGAAGCAGATAACAGCAGAATCACATATAGAAAAAGTAAAAAAGAAAACCAAAAATTGTGCATTCACTGGACAGAAAAGAGCAAGTGATTATGTGGCTGGAGGTATATTAGAAGGTCAGTGGATAGCAATTTTACTGTAGGCCAGTACAGGCCCCAAAAATGAGGCATTCACCAGACAGAAAAGAACAAATGATTATGTGTCTGGAGGTACATTAGGCGGTCACTGGATACAAATTTTACTGTAGGCCAATGGAGTAGAGGCCCCAAAAATTAGGCATTCATCTCACAGAAAAGGCCTTTTATGCCACTGTATATACAAAAGACAAGGACCATTCTTTGTTCTGGATGGTGGCAGATATGTGTGGACAAGCATTAGGAAATTCAATTACACGTGGTCATCACAAGTGTTGAATTCCTCAGAGATCCATGCCTCATTCATTTTTAGAGCTAGGCGAGTGTTCTTATCGGTCACGATCCCCTCTGCTGCGCTGAACGTCCTTTCGGACAGGACACTCGACGAGTGGCAAACCAAGAGTTCCATGGCAAATTGTGCCAGCTCTGGCCACAGGTCAATCCTGCACACCCAGTAGTCCAGGGGTTCCTTGCTTCTCAGAGAGTCCACATCGTCTGTTAACCCGATGTAGTCGGACACGTGTCAGTCTAGGCGTTCGCTGAGGCTGGATCTGGAGGGCGGCTCTTGTTGGTTTGTCTGCAAGAATGATCTCATATCCGAAGTGACCAACACATCTTTAAACCATCCTCTTCTTGCAGGCGCGGAAGGATTGGTACCCACACCTGTTTCGCTGTAGGTGGAAATTCCTCTGCCAGCGTCCGCAACAGCAGAATGCAGCATCTCTCGCAGCAAGGCCTGGAAATGCTGCATTCTGCAAGCCCTCTGTGATGCTGGCAACTAGTGATGGACGAACATCTGCCGGGGGCGGTTCGCGAACGCGATCGTGCAAACGCGATCAAATGTTCGTGAACCGCAAGGGTCCCATTCATTTTAATGGCAGGCGAACCTGAAAAACCTTCAGCTCATGTTTGCAGCCAAGAAATAATTACTAGAAGTGCACAAATAGTCCCACAACATGGACAGTGACATACCAGATGTATTATTCGAATTTGCGATATCCATTCATTTTTGTTTTCAATGCGAAATATCGGCAATATAATTTTCGCGTACGCGCATGGGCAAATGCACTATACAGTACCCAAATGCACTATAAAGAAAGTATATTGGTATATAACACCCAGCTTCAATCTGTTATTTTGGGGGACGACTGGTATATCACACCAGTAGAAATAATTTGTTCCAATAACGCTTGTCCCTCTATATACCTGCAGTATCGCTGCAGAACCGCACACAACTGCCGCACAATACAAATGCACTATAATATACTTTCTAAGATAGAAAGTATATTATAACATTGTACAAGTAAAGCAATCCATTAGAATATACATGAAGATAAAACGTAACCAAAACACGGACACCGGCAATGTGCATTCCGCAATTTGTGGACCGCACATCGCCGGCACTATAATAGAAAATGCCTAATCTTGTCTGCAATTGCGGACAAGAATAGGACATGTTCTATTTTTTTGTGGAAACGGAAGCACAGATGCGGAAGTGCGGATCCACAGATGCAAACAGCACATTCCGGCCCCATTGAAAATGAATGGGTCTGCACCAGTTCCGCAAAATTGCGGAACGGATTCGGACCCATTTTGCGGACGTGTGAATGGAAAAGATATCCCTCAAAATGAAAATAAATGAAATTAATGAAGTTAACCAAAAAGCATAGATGTGGTAGGCAATAACAAGTGCTCCGCAGCACTAAATCAGGTGCTCGGCGGCACCAAATCAGAAACCATATGTCCTACCACAATCCGGGGGGTTCCAGTGCACATCGGTGAATCCAGGAGGGAAAGCAAAAAAACATCCTTCCCTGGGCTAGATGATGATGTGGTATTAAAGGACAGTGTGCGCAAACAACTGTCCCTGATATTGCCCTACAGGGGGGTGCTATTTCTGGCCCTGATAGCCTAACCACAGATCACCCGCCCTGATAAGAGCGACCCCGTCCGGGACCTTACCCTATATAAAAATGGCCCAAGTAAGCCCCTAGGCCCCTGACTTCCAGGTGATCACTATATAGATCTATGTGTTTTTGACTCATTCTAAAAGTATATTATAAGTATATCGCACCCCTCTGTGTATCACACATATCGATAGCACACCTATACTAGTGCTTAAAATGACTTTTGTGGCCCTATTAGCAGCCTGTCCCTGCTCCACACAGCAACCTCTCCCTACACTGGCAAAACACTGAATGTAAAATGCCGGCTAGATCAGGTTTATTTATAAGGTAGGGGGTATGTCCATGTGCTGAAATGTCTCAATTGGCTGTCCTGTACCACCTGATGGATGTGTCATGGGTCAAAGTTCTTCACAATGTAAAAGAATATGGTGGGCGCAAATTTCTCCATATGTTCGCATGTTCGGCGAATCGCGAACACGCAAAGTTCGCAGAAAAATGACTGCTGGGCGGAGCGCAAGGCCATCTCTACTGGTAACATGTCTGCCATTTTATGTTTGTACCGGGGGTCTACGTTGCCACCCAGTACTGGTCCTTGCCATTTATGCTTTTTATATAGGGGTTACTCTTTAAACACTATAACATGAAGGCCTCCATTTGCACTAAATTAGAAGCGGTGGAGCGCCATGGCTCCTGCTCATTGCCCAGGAGAATGTCGTCCTCAGTCTCCTCCCCCCAGCCACGGACAACACCAGGGATCCGTGAAAAGTTTAAAGTCCTCCTCAAAGCCTGCTCTTCTTGCTCCTTCTCCTCCCCCCAGCCACCATCCTCCTCTGACTCCTCTTCAGACTCCTGCTGACTTGTCTCAGATGGTGTAGCCCCCCTGGAAATTTATTCAGCATTGTGACTACCTCATCTTCCAGCTCCTGCTCCTCGCGGCATGATCAATGTCATGACGCAATGCATGCTCCAGAAAGAAGGCGTGAGGTACGATGTCATTGATGGTGACCAGGCTGCGACTGACCAGTTTGGTGATCCCATCAAATTGCCGCAGAAGTCTGCATGCGTCGCGCATGAGCAGCCACTGACGCAGTGAAAAAAAAACAAGCTCCCCATAACCTGTCCTGCTGCAGATTTCGTACAGGTAGTCGTTAACGGCATGCTGCTGCTGGAGCAGCCTATCAAGCATATACAAGGTGGAGTTCCAGTGCTTCGGGCTGTCACAAATCAGACTTCTGACGGGCAGGTTATGTTGGCGCTGAACGTCAGAAAGGCGAGCCATGGCTGTGTAAGATCTTCTAAAATGGCCAGAGATTTTCCAGGCCTGCTGCAAGACATCCTGGACCCCGGGGTATTTGGCAATGAATCGCTGCACAACTAAGTTAAGGACGTGTGCCATTTTGCCCTGTTTCAGCGCGTTTAGCAGATTGGCACCATTGTCGCACACCACTTTACCAACTGTCAAATTGAGCGGGGTTAGCCACTGATCGGCCTGTGACTGCAGAGCTGAAAGCAGTGCAGGAGCGGTGTGGTTCTTGGCTTCCAGGCACAACAGCTGCAGCACAGCATGGTAATGTACAGTATCACCTGGCACGTTAAATAGGTTCTGGGGAGCTTGGGGGTGCAGCGGAAGAGTCGGTAGCAGTGGAAAAGGAGGAGTCAGCCAAAGAAGGGACGGAGATTGGAGTAGGAGGAGGAGAAGAAGAGGCACGAATGCATGCACTCCGTGGCGGTAACACCAAATCCACTGGGGTGACACGGGTTACATGCTTGACAGGCCTCAGAAGGTTCACCCAGTGGGCAGTAAAAGTTATGTACTGTACCTTCCTTGCCCGTGTTGGCTAGACCACATGTCTGTAGTCAGATGTATCTTGGCACCAACACCGTGTGCCATAAATATATTCAATTGCCGCTGAACGTGGCCATATAGCTCTGGGATGCCCTTCTGGGAGAAATATTTCCTTCCGGGGACCTTCCATTGCAGTGTGCCAATGGCCACAAATTTTCTAAAGGCCTCCTCCAGTTTATATGGCAGTTTTTACGCTTGAACATTTGGGCCCTGGAAACCTTCTTTCTGCCAGACGGCACAGTGGAAGGTGGAGTGGAGGACAAATGGGAGGAGAGAGGAGAAGAGGCAGGATGTGGAGCGCCGGGAGTGTGGCTTTGTGGGTTCTGACGGTCTTGCTCCAACTGGGCTTGGTAATGGGAGGCCAGGTGCCTTCTTAAGGCGGTTGTCCCTAGGTGAGTGTTGGGCTTACTGCGACTTATGCTTTGACAGCACAGGCTGCAGATGACAACACTATTGTCAGCAGCTGACACTTTAAAAAAGTTCACACTGCGGAGCCATGTGACGGCATCCTGGGAGCGCAAGATGTGACCGTGCATGGTTGATGGCTCGCTCCAGATACATTTGTAGTCTGCTTTTTGCCTCCTGTGCACTGTGAGTTCTGCCTGCTTCTCCTCCGTATCTGCTGCTCCGTCTCTACCTCTGAACTCCTCTCCTCTTCCTCTCTTGTGGGCACACACGTGACGTCCATCGACACGTCATCATCGTCACCTTCACCACCACTGACATTAGAGATCTTGGAGTAGGCTGCAACAGCGGGGACCACCCTCCTTGGGCTGATCTGGGTACTGTCGTCAAACCGCTGGGTGGCAGCCATTGCTACCTCCTCTTCCTCATCCGATGCCAAGATTAGTTGTGCATCGGTAAGGTCTGGGAATGAATGGGAAAATAATTCCTCTGACTCGAGTGCAGGGGCTATGGTGGTTGTGGTGGTGTCTTTGGGGGTGCACACAGCAGAGAGTGAGAAGGGTGCAGATACAGAGGATGAGGAGGGTACAGAAGCGGAAGGCTGAGTGAGTCACTCAACTAACTCTGGTGCGTCCTTTGACGTAATCGCACGCACCTTCTCCAACTTCCCATTTGGGCTCCGGCCTGGTGCACCTGCCCGACCCCTACCACCCCTGAAGAACAGCCTGTCTCTTCCTCTGCCTGTCATTTTCAAAATGACCCTGTGCCAAAATCTAGGGAAGAGCACTATTTATGGAAGCTGGTATATTGCACCCCTCAATCAGTATTTTGTGGAGTCAGTTATATAGAACCCCTGAATCAATATTTAATGGAAGCAGGTATATCGCACCCCTCAATCAGTATTTTGTGGAAGCAGGTATATAGAACCCCTTAATCAGTATTTTGTAGAAGCAGGTATATTGCACCCCTCAATCAATATTTTGTGAAATTCGGTGTATCGCAGGCCTTAATCATTATTTGGTGGAAGCAGGTATATCGCACCCCTCAATCAGTTTTTTTGGGGCAAATAGTTGTTCCAATAATGCTTGTCCCTCTATATACCTGCGGTATCGCAGCAGAACCGCACACAACTGCTGCACAATGCAAATGCACTATAATATACTTTCTATGTTAGAAAGTATATTATAGGTATATCACACCCCTCATTCAGTTTTTTTGGGGACAAAAGGTATATCAAACCAGTTTCAATTAGTTATTCCAATAGCGTTTGTCCCTCTATTTAGCTGCGATATCCCAGCAGAACCGCATACAACTGCTGCACAATACAAATGCACTATAATATACTTTCTATGTTAGAATTCATATTATAAGTATATCACACCCCTCAGTATAGCACACCTTTCGATAGCACACCTATAACGGTCCTTAAAATGACTTTTGTGGCCCTATTAGCTAGTGCTTGGTGTCCCTAACAGTCTGTCCCTGATCCACAAAGCAACCTCTCCCTACACTGGCAAAACACAGAATGTAAAATGGCTGCCGGATCGGGTTCTTTTATAGGGTGGGGGTGTGTCCATGTGCTGAAACGTCTCAATTGGCTGTCCTGTCCCACCTGATGGATGTGTCATAGGTCAAAGTTTGGCGCAGTGCAAAAGAATATGGTGCATGCAAACATCGCCATATGTTCCCATGTTTGGCGAATCGCGAACGAGCAAAGTTTGCCGTGAAACGACTGCCGTCGAAATGCAAGGCCATCTCTACTAATGGGCAGGCTCTTGTGCTGCCCTAGTTTGTATTAGCACATTAGTGCCTGTGACATCACTGGCAACACTGCTAGGTGGAAGCCTCTGCCTAGCAGAGTCATAAATATAAATAAAACAGCCCTTGCCCTGTGCTACACAGCACAGGGCATGGGAGACCCATCTGAGCATAAAATGCTCTGTTGCTCCCCTCAGAGGAGTTGAAATGGGATAAGAAGGGGATATGTCCGTGTATAGCTCTGAACCCAGACAACCCCTTTAAGAGGTTTTTGTATATATCAGTAAAATTTATTTTGGATACATTAAAATATTACCTGCTCACACAGCAGCAAAATGCTACCAGTTGATTTAATATGGGGTCCCTACAGCAACCTTGAGAAAGTAGGTCCTGGGGAGAAGAGGACACTGGCTAGCGTTCCTCTATACCTAGAAGTCATCTCAGCTCTGATTGTATCTATAATAATAAACTGGGGAGTTTCTTTAATAATCTATCAAGTTTTTTCTTATAGTAACATAGGCTGGTTGAGGTGCTGTACATTGAATATACAGTTGAAACCAGAAGTTTACATACACTATATAAAAAGACACATGTTTTTCTCAATATCTGACATGAAATCAGAATAAACCTTTCCTGTTTTTGGTCAGGTATGATTACCATAATTATTATTATTTGCCAAATGCCAGAATAATGAGAGATAGAATGTTTTAAGGCTTTTTTTATTACTTTCTGCAAAGTCAAAAGTTTACATGCATTTCATTAATATTAGGCACCATTGCCCTTAAACTGTATGACTTGGGTCAAACCTTTTCGATATCCTACAAGCTTCTCACAATAGTTGGTCGGAATTTGGGCCCATTCCTCCTGACAAAACTGGTTTAACTGAGCCATGTTTGTTGGTCGTCTTGCTCGCACCTGCCAGAATAATGAGAGAGAGAGATAGAGAGAGAATGTTTTAAGGCATTTTTATTACTTTCTGCAATGTCAAAAGTTTACTGTATCCTGTTCTATATATATCTTTAGCACTAGCACCACCTAGTGGTGACTGATGTGAAGAGGTGGTTTACCAGCCTGTTTTAGGAATTACAGCAATTGTACATACATATCATAAAATTGCATACTGCAAATACCCTTATGTATACCGGACCTCACTACTATTACAGAGTGAGACACTGCACTTACAGAGCTATTCTTTGGTAAAAGTCACAGACATCTTGGTGGAAGCTGGTAGCATCTGTCATGCTAGGAATCTGCCACTGCATAGTGGTTTTTCTTTGTAATACAACTTGAACACAGCTTAGAGGGACCTGGGCTGTTTATGCAGAAACTGTTTTGGCCCTGTCTATGGTGGCACTGTAAGACTTCTATAAAATCTTTATGCTGCCATTGTTGACATACTAGTGCATTTTATGGGGACCCTATAAGTGGGCTTGAAAGTTTGTGAACCCTTCAGAATTTTCTATATTTCTGCATAACTTTGACCTAAAACTACATAAGATTTTCGTGGTATATAATGAATTTTAGCTATATAAGAGGGAGGCTGTGTGTGCTGTAGCAGTTAGCAAGGAGCGTCTTCACTATTCTGTACTGCACTGTGAAGATTGACTAGGGATAACTTCAAAGGCAGTTTTGTAATAAAAGCATTACTGTATGTATTCTTTTATGAACACAGACAACTCATATTCTTTGGTGTTAAATAAGGGGAGAGGTTGGACTAAAAGGGACTGGAAATATACAAAAAGTTGCTAAAGTAAAGGTAAATTGATGTGAGAAATGTTATACGCACACCTTAAATCCCCTACCACTCTATAACCATTCTTATGGTTCTAGCTACTTTTCTGCAGCAGTGATTTGCTGTACATGTATGTGACCAACTCATTAATTCCGGATTGCATGACACGTAATTGATGATGTCTGTGATCAGAGACCAGTGGTGATTACATGAGAGGTGGTGTTGCAGAAGTGGGGGATTGGGCAGGTGATCATAGAGTTTGTTTGTTTTTCTGGCACTTTAGCAATTTTTCATAAATTCTGGGCAACTCCTTTATTTTACAGCATGGCCGTGTCTTTATTTATAAGTAGCTCTTTGAACACTGAGATCTCCTAACAGGCTTCCTGTCCCTTGATTTATTTCCAGCAGTGCTACAGAGAACGTAAGATCCTTGGCAGCTGTTTACTACCTCAGGAGCACTAATAAAAGGCCCTGCTGATGCAGCCTCAGTGTACATCACTGTAGTACTGCAGGTAATAAATATATTAAGGCAGCTCATCCACACATACCTTCTTTTCCTTAAGAATCCCCTCACAACTTCATACATATTCAGACATATCTTTCTCTACATTAGCTGTACATCAGCTCTCACTGACAATTTGACTACATCCACACTTTATCACCAGATGTAAAAACACAGCAGCTGTCAGAGCAATGGGTTAGAGTTGCTGATAGCCACCTCAAGTATTGTACAAAAAAGTGAAGAGATAAAGGTATATGTCTCTGTAACACAATTGATGTTTATAAATGTTATGTCTTCATACACGTTCACACAGTGTGCAGTCTGACATTCAGCATAAACCATTCCTGTCTTCCAAATAAGAGGACTGTTCTTTGTAGTCTAACTTGTTTATTGGTAAAACAGGATTGTTTTATTGGTAAAACTATAAGAATACAAATAGCATGTATAAGTATAGATAGCATGTACTATAACATTTACATTAACACTGAAAGCACATGGCAAAATGGCTGCCTATACATAGGATTATATGTCTAGCTAACAGTAGTAAAAACTCCCTGAGTAACAATTACAACTAGCTGAACAGCTCTGCATAACATCATGTCCTTGAAATAAAGGTAGATCTCTCACCAGATATGCTTGTACAAGGATGGTGGAATTTAAGAAGGAGATATGCAAAAGGACATCTCTGCTGATGTGTCCTGGAGACTGGAAGCTTCTCTTTCCCAGGATGCTTTGTACTCCCACAATGCAGTGCACCACCCACAATGTAGTAGTCTTTGTAACAGAAAAACAAAGTGTAATACAACTTAACACCGCTAGATGGTGCTATAACCACATTAACCACTTCAGGAATACCATGACTCTGGCAGAATGAACTAGAAACATTTTATAACCCTGCTGGCAGAACAATAGAGGGTAGAGGGTAGGAAAGCAAGTACATAGGCACTAAGTAACAGCTGTATTGGCAGCAATGACACACTGTTAGTGTGGTGGTGTAATGTGCTCTGTACATTTCCATAGGTTGCACACCCCTAAGGCCAGCCCTGGTTGCCTATCAAAGGGACTGCAATATATTTTACTGTAGCCACAAAGACAGTGTACCAAATTAGCTTATTCCCCTCTAACTAAGCCTGTGCCCACATTGAGAGATTGCTGTAACTACTGTTGTCTGTCAAAAGATTTTTGTAACCATTAAGCTTGTTGACCTATGAGAAACCAAGAAAAAATGGTGTAAGTTACAGCTCTGTCCAGCTCGTTTTTTCAACCATCCTGAAATCAGGGGCCACATATACCATACATAGCCAACAAGATTCTGTCTGTAAGGTCTGACCTTCCTTCCTTTAATGGACACATTTCTGAAAGTTTCTGATGTCTAATTGTTTAATCCATGCAGTCTAAAATGCTGTCAACTAGATCTAAGAGCAGAATTTGAGTGAGCAGGGATCATTCTATATAGACAGCCAGTTTTGAGTGGCAACATTAGGTTCCAAGAAGAGATGTGCTAAACATCTGGCATTTATTTTTAGCATATGCCCACCATTTACATAGGCTATGCCCCCAAGCACTGCTTACTTAATGTGCTCCAATTACAAGTACTTCATAAATACACACCCTAGTATAAACACATACTTCAGACTAGACCACAAAATAGAGACCTCAAACTAAATACATACCACAAAATAAATACATACAGACCCCAGATCAGACACAAAAATAAATATATACCTAAACAAAATCACTAAAGACCCCAGGATAGACTCCTTAGATAGACACCCTCTGAAAAAATACAGACCCTGTAAACAAATACGGGCCGCAGACCCAACCCCCTAAATAAATGCATATACTAGAAAAAAACATCTTAGATTAAACCCTAGAATAAAGAACTTTGAATAAATACATACTCCAGAATAAGTACAGATACCATATAAGTCCCAAAAATAAAAAAGTCCCCAAATACTAACAGACCCCGACCCCTAAACAAATACTGACCCAAGACACTTAAAGGGGATAAGTGGAGTTGAGTAATGACACTTTCTTATTTTTAACATCTCCATTTTTTACATCTCTCTATAAAGAGAAAAGCCAACATACAGTTCTCATTAGAGTACGGTCAGTGGATAACAAATTACTGCAGGCCAGTGGAGTACAGGCCCCAAACATTAGACATTTACCGGACAGAAACAAACAAGTGATTATGTGGCTGGAGGTAAATTAGACGGTCAATGGATATAAATTTTACTGCATGTCAGTGGACTACAGACCCCAAAAATTATTCATTCACCGGACAGAAAAGAACAATTGATAATGTGGCTGGAGGTACATTAGGCGGTCACCGTATAACAATTTTACTGTTGGCCAGTTAGATTACAGGCCCCAAAAATTATGCATTCACCGTACAGAAAAGAACAAGTGATTATGTGGCTGGAGGTATATTAGATGGTCATTGGATATAAATTTTACTGCAGGCCAGTGGACTACAGGCTTCAAAAATGATTGATTCACCGTACAGAAAAGAACTATTGATAATGTGGCTGGAGGTACATTTGGTGGTCACCGTATAACAATTTTACTGTTGGCCAGTTAGATTACAGGCCCCAAAAATTATGCATTCATTGTACAGAAAAGAACAAGTGATTATGTGGCTAGAGGTACATTAGGCGTTCACCGTATAACAATTTTACTGTTGGCCAGTTACATTAAAGGCCCCAAAAATTATGCATTTAACATACTGAAAAGATCAAGTCATTATGTGGCTGAAGGTACATTAGGCGGTCACGGTATAGCAATTTTACTGTTGGCCAGTTAGATTACAGCCCCCAAACATTAGGCATTCACCGGACAGAAAACATGAAGTGATTATGTGACTGGAGGTATATTAGATGGTCAGTGGATATCAATTTTACTGCAGGCCAGTACAAATACATGTCAAATACATATGTTTAAAATAACAAAAAATATAAAATTGGATAAAAAACATGGCTAACGAAATCCCCCCTCTTGAAAAAAAAACAATGGTAATAGATGAAATTCAATTAAACGTGGTTGTTACAGGTGTTGAATTCCTCCGAGATCCATGCCTCATTCATTTTTAGAAATGTGAGATAGTCCACACTGTCGTGAGTTAGGCGAGTGCGCTTATCGGTCACGGTCCCCCCTGCTGCACTGAACGTCCTTTCAGACAGGACACTGGATGAGGGGCAAGCCAAGAGTTCCATGGCAAATTGTCCCAGGTCTGGCCACAGGTCAAGCCTGCACGCCCAGTAGTGAAGGGGTTGCTCGCTTCTCAGAGAGTCCACATTGGCTGTTAACCCAATGTAGTCGGACACCTGTCGGTCTAGGCGTTCCCTGAGGCTGGATCCGGAGGGCGGCTCCCGATTGGTTGGCTGCAAGAATCATCTCATATCTGAAGTGACCAACACATCTTCAAACCGCCCTCTTCTTGCATGCGCAGTAGGATTGGTACCCGCAACTGTTTCTCTGTGGGTGGAAATTCCTCTGCCAGCGCCCGCAACAGCAGAATGCAGCATCTCTCGAAGCAAGGCCTGGAAATGTTGCATTCTGACAGCCCTCTGTGATGTTGGTAACATGTCCGCCATTTTGTGTTTGTAGCGGGGTCTAAGTACGTTGCCACCCAGTACTGATCCTTGCCCTTTATGCTTTCTATACGGGGGTCCCTCTTCAAACACTGGTGCATGAAGGCCCCAATTTTCACTAAAAAGGAAGCGGTGAAGCGACCTGGCTCCTACTCATCGCCCAGGAGAATGTCGTCCTCGGTCTCCTCCCCCCATCCACGGACAACACCAGGGAACCGAGAAAAGTTTAAAGCCTGCTTTTCTTGCTCCTCCTCCTACCCCCAGGCACCATCCTCCTCTGACTCCTCTTCAGACTCCTGCTGACTTGTCTCAGATGGAGTAGCCCCCCTGGGAATTCATTCAGCATTGCAACTTCCTCATCTTCCTAATCCTGCTCCTCATCGGCTTGATCAATGACACGGTGCAATGCACGCTCCAGAAAGAAGGCGTAAGGTACGATGTCCCTGATGGCGCCCTGGCTGCGACTGACCAGTTTGGTGATCTCATCAAATGGCAGCAGAAGTCTGCATGCATCTCGCATGAGCAGCCACTGGAGCGATAAAAAGAAACCAAGCACCCCTGAACCTCTCCTGCCGCACAGTTCGTACAGGTAGTCGATAACGGCACATTTCAGCCTATCAAGCATATTCAAGGTGGAGTTCCAGCTTGTCGGGCTGTTACAAATCAGACATCTGACGGGCAGGTGGTGTCGCCGCTGAACGTCAGCAAGGCGAGCCATGGCCATGTAAGAACTAAAATGGCAAGAGATTTTCCTGGCCTGCCGCAAGATGTCCTGGACCCCGGGCAGATTGGAACCGTGGTTGCACACCACTTTACCAACTGTCAAATTGAGCGGGGTTAGTCACTGATCGGCCTGTGACCGCAGAGCTGAAAGCAGTGAAGGACCGGTGTGGCTCTTGGCTTCCAGGCACAACAGCCACAGCACAGCATGGCATTGTCTCACCTGGCACGTTGAATAGGTTCTGGGGAGCTGAGGGGGTGCAGCGGAAGAGGCAGTAGCAGTGGAAAAGGGGGAGACGGAGGACAGAGTAGTAGGAAGAGAAGAAGAGGCAAGCCTGCATGCAATCCGTGGCGGTAACACCAAATTGTCATAGTCGAGATAGCAGATAGCTGGAAGTTATGGATAAACATCCGACTGGCTTGATCCCAAACTAAGGAGCATAAAGGTGACCCCTGTAAAACCCTAAGAGCTCACCCTGACTGCTAAGCACATACAAAAGGTCTCAGAGGTAGACGATTGCATGCCCTCGTACCTAGACTGTGTGACACCTGAAAACCCTATAATAGTGAGGGGACATGACCACCGGCTCCCTGCACTAAATACGGAGGTAGTCAGGGTCACCTAGAATCAAGCCAGCAAAGAAACACAATACAAGAAAGGACTGAACAAGCAGCAACAGAAGTCTCCAGCAGTGATCACTTCAATCCAGGAAGTAGTATAAACCGCAAAGTGAGGCTGTATGGGAGGGAATATAAAGGGAGGCAATTAGTGTGAATAGGTGACAGCTGGGAGAAGGAAAGGAGATGACAAAGTGAAACCAAAACAAAGAACATCATGCAAGAGGTACAGAAGAACGTCTGCCAGACCTTCTCAGAGAGCTGGCGGTGACAGTACCCCTCCCTCTACGAGTGGACTCCGGACACTCAGAGCCCACCTTCTCAGGATGGGACCTATGGAAAGCCCTGATGAGACGAGTGGCCTTAATGTCCGCCACTGGGACCCACATCCTCTCCTCAGGACCATAACCCTCCCAATGAACGAGGTACTGGAAAGAACCGTGGATAATGCTAGAATACACGATCCTAGAGACCTAAAATTTAAGATTACCATCAACAACAATCGGAGGAGGAGGCAAAGAGGAGGATACAGTGGGTTGGACATAAGGTTTTAATAGGGACCTGTTAAAAACATTATGGATCTTCCAAGTCTGAGGAAGATCAAGACGGAAGGCAACGGGATTGATGACGGACAAGATCTTGTAAGGCCCAATAAACTTAGGACCCAACTTCCAGGAGGGAACCTTCAGTTTGATATTCTTTGTAGACAACCACACCAGATCACCCACATTCAGGTCCGGACCAGGCACAAGTCTCTTATCCGCCACACGCTTATATTTCTCACTCATCCTCTTCAGATTACCCTGAATCTTTTGCCAAATAAATGACAAAGACGAGGAAAATCACTCCTCATCAGGTAAACCAGAAGACCCCTCTCCAGAGAATGTCCCAAACTGCGGATGAAACCCATATGCACTAAAAAATGGTGACTTATCAGAGGACTCCTGGTGACGGTTATTTAAAGCAAACTCCGCAAGGGACAAAAGAGAACACCAATCCTCCTGATTCTCTGGCACAAAACAGCGCAGATATGTCTCCAGATTCTGATTGACGCGTTCGGTCTGACCATTCGACTGCGGGTGAAAAGCAGAAGAGATCGACAACCAAACCCCCAAGCGAGAACAGAAGGCCTTCCAGAATCTGGAAACAAATTGTGTGCCCCTATCAGAAACGATGTCTGAATGAATGCCATGCAATTTGACAATGTGATCAACAAATGCTTGCGCCAGCGTCTTAGCATTGGGTAACCCAGGAAAGGGAATGAAATGCGCCATTTTGCTAAAACGGTCCACTACTACCAGAATCACAGTCTTCCCCGAGGAACGAGGCAGGTCCGTAATGAAGTCCATGGAGGAATGGGTAACGGGAGGAGAGAACCCGATCGCCGTGAATGAGGGACCTTGGCACGAGCGCAGGTCTCGCAGGCTGCCACAAAACCCTCAACCGTCTTACGAAGAGCCGGCCACCAGAATCTCAAAGCAATGAGATCCACTGTGGCTCTACTCCCCGGGTGCCTAGCAAGGACAGTATCGTGGTGCTCCTTAAAAACCTTGTGTCGTAAAGTGAGAGGCACAAACAACCTCCAAGGAGGACAAAGATCAGGAGCCTCTGCCTGGGCTGCCTGAACCTCTGCCTCCAAATCAGGATAAAGAGCAGAGACGACCACCCCTTCAGCCAAAATGGGACCCTGGTCTTCAAAGTTCCCCCCTCCCGGAAAACAACGTGACAGGGCATCAGCCTTCACATTTTTAACACCAGGGCGGAACGTGACAACAAAATTAAATCTAGAAAAGAATAAAGACCATCTGGCCTGTCTCAGGTTCAGACGCTTGGCTGATTCCAAGTAGGCCAGATTCTTATGGTCGGTAAACACAGTAATAGGGTGTCTGGCTCCCTCTAGCCAATGGCGCCATTCCTCAAAAACTAATTTGATGGCCAACAATACCCTATCTCCCACATCATAATTTCTCTCTGCGGAGGAGAGTTTCTTTGAGAAAAAGGCACACGGTCGCAATTTGGCAGGAGAGGGACCCTGCGATAAGACCGCACCCACACCCACCTCAGAAGCGTCCACCTCAACAATAAAAGGTAGAGGAGACATAAGGTTGCACCAAAATGGGAGCCGAATCAAAACTCTCCTTGATACTAGAAAAGGCCTTAAGCGCATGTACCGACCAGGAGGAAAAATCTACCCCCTTTTTAGTCATATCAGTGAGTGGCTTAACAACAGAGGAATAATTCAAAATGAACTTTCTGTAATAATTGGCAAAACCCAAACCCGCATCAGCGCCTTCTGATTCTCAGGGAGCTCCCAATCAAGCACAGCGCGGACCTTCTCAGGGTCCATGAGAAAAACAGAAGCGGAGAGAAGAAAACCAAGAAATTGAATCTCCGGAAGTGCAAACACACATTTTTCCAGTTTAGCGTACAATTTATTCTCCCACAGAATGAGCAAGATCTGACGTAGGTGGTCCCTATGAGTTTTGAAATCAGGAGAAAAAATCTAAATGTCATCTAGATACACCAGTACAAATTTTCCCATTACATGATAAAAAATGCTGTTCACAAAATGTTGGAAGACGGCCGGAGCATTCATCAAACCAAAGGGCATAACCAAATTCTCGAAATGACCCTCAGGGCTTATTGAAGGCCGTCTTCCATTTGTCCCGACCCTGACTAGATTGTATGCCCCTCTTAAATCAAACTTAGAAAAAACTTTAGCCCCAACAATCTGGTTAAACAGGTCCGGGATCAGAGGAAGGGGATATGGGTCACGAATTGTGATACAGTTCAGCTCCCTGAAATCCAGACAATGTCTTAAAGAACCATCTTTTTTCTTAACAAAAAAAAAAAAAAAACAGCGGCAACAGGTGACTTCGAGGGTCGGATGTGTCCCTTTCTCAGGCTCTCAGAGATATTGCCTTGCTTGCCAATCAATGGTGGGGTTATGTTTAGTTTAGTGAGCCAGGGTAGCCCCATCACTAGAGGAGTAGGTAATCCGCTTAGGACGAAACATGACATATCCTCAACATGAGCATCACCCATAGTCAAACGGATATTGTGAACTATGCCCCTTAACGATTTTTGAGAAAGTGGAGCGGAATCGATAGCAAAAACAGGTATATCCTTTCCCAAAGTGCATACCTGGAAACCATGTGTTATAGCAAATTGATTATCAATGAGATTGACAGCTGCTCCACTATCTACAAAAATCTCACAAACAATGGTCTTGCTATCTAGCGCCACCCTGGCAGGTAGGACAAAACGGGAACTACAAGCAAATGGCAAACCTTCAATTTCCACATCAACCTTGCCAATAGTAGCAAATGGAAAGTTTTTAGAGGGTTTTTTTCTTTTTGTCTCTTTATTACCCTCAGAAAACTCCCTGAATCTCCTAGAGGGGCAAACATTAGCCAAATGATTTATTCCCCCACAAGAGAAGCAAACCCTCCTCTGAGAGCTGAATCCTCTACTATCAGAGGCAAGCAAACCCAGCTGCATGGCCTCCTGCTCAGAGGGGATTGAGAGAGAGACTGAGGCCCCTGCGCACTGAATGAGACCACCCCACTGTCCTTGGACTGAATATGACATGAAGGAGTGGTCTCTCCTCTCTCTCTAAGACACCTGTCAATACGGACAGCTAGAGACATGGCAGAGTCCAACGAGGCAGGTCTCTCATGAAACGTGAATGCATCTTTCAATCCCTCCGAAAGACCATGGCAAAATTGACTTCGGAGTGCAGCATCATTCCAACCAGTATCAGCTGCCCATCTCCAAAATTCAGAACAATATATCTCTGTGGACTGTTTACCCTGGCATAAAAGACGCAGTTTAGATTCAGCCAGAGCAATACGATCCGGGTCATCATATATCTGCCCCAGGGCTACAAAAAATTCATCCACCGATCGGAGAGGCCGTGCCCCCACCGGCAGCGAAAAGGCCCAAGACTGAGCGTTATCCCTGAGCAGCGAGATGATGATCCCCACCCTCTGCTCCTCATCACCAGAGGAATGGGGAAGTAGGCGAAAATGGAGTTTGCAAGCCTCTCTAAAGCGAACAAAATTCTCACTACCACCGGAGAACGTATCCGGAAGTGAGATCTTAGGCTCTGAACAAACTCAATGAACGCAAGCAGAACCGGTCACCTGAAATGGAGACACAGTTTTACGGAGATCTGCTACCTCCAGTGAAAGACCCTGCATGCGGTCAATCAAGGCTGAAACCGGATCCATGCTTAAGACGGTAATGGCGGTTTATAATGTCACGGATGATCTAGCAGATAGCTGTAAGTTATGGATAAACATCCGACTGGCTTGATCCCAAACTAAGGAGCATAAAGGTGACCCCTGTAAAACCCTAAGAGCTCACCCTGACCGCTAAGCATATACAAAAGGTCTCAGAGGTAGACGATTGCATGCCCTCGTACCTAGACTGTGTGACACCTGAAAACCCTATAATAGTGAGGGGACATGACCACCGGCTCCCTGCACTAAATACGGAGGGAGTCAGGGTCACCTAGAATCAAGCCAGCAAAGAAACACAATACAAGAAAGGACTTATCTGAACAAGCAGTAACAGAAGTCTCCAGCAGTGATCACTTCAATCCAGGAAGTAGTATAAACCGCAAAGTGAGGCAGTATGGGAGGGAATATAAAGGGAGGCAATTAGTGTGAATAGGTGACAGCTGGGAGAAGGAAAGTAGATGACAAAGTGAAACCAAAACAAAGAACATCATGCAAGAGGTACAGAAGAACGTCTGCCAGACCTTCTCAGAGAGCTGGCGGTGACACAAATCCACATGGGTGCCATGGGTTGCATGCTTGACATCCGTCAGAAGGTTCACCCAGTGGGCAGTAAAATTTATGTACCTTCCCTGCCTGTGTTTGCTATACCACGTGTCTATGGTCAGAAGTATCTTGGCACCGATACTGTGTGCCAGTGATACATTCACTTGCCGCTGAACATGGGATGTCCTTCTGTGAGAAATATTACCTTCCGGGGACCTTACATTGCCTTGTGCCAATAGCCACATATTTTCTAAAGGCCTCCGAGTCCACCAGTTCATATGTCAGTAGTTGGTGGGCTAGAAGTTCTGACAAGCCGGCGGTCAGCCGTTGGCCAAAAGGGTTATCCGGCGTCATCAACTTTTTACGTTCGAACATTTTGGCCACAGAAGCCTGCCTTTTGCCAGATAAATGTGACGGCACGGTGGAAGGTGGAAAACAAATGGGAGGAGAGAGGAGAAGTAGAAGAGGCAGGATGTTGAGCACCGGGAGTGTGGCTTTGTGGGTTCTGATGGTGTTGCTCCCACTGGGCTCGTGATGGGAGGCCAGGTGTCTTCTTAAGGCGGTTGTCCCTAGGTGAGTGTTGGGTTTACCTTGACATGCGTTGACAGCACAGGCTGCAGATGGCAACACTATTATCAGCAGCTGACAAGTTAAAAAAGCCCACACTGCGGAGCCATGTGCCAGCGTCCTGGGAGCGCAAGATGTATGGTGCATGGTGTATTGCTCGCTCCACATATATTTACAGTCTGATTTTTGCCTCTTGTGCACTGCAAGTTCTGCTTGCTTCTCCTCCCTATCTGCAGCTCTGTCTCTCCTTCTGAACTCCGTTCATCTTCCTCTCTTGTGGGCACCCACGTGATGTCGACCGACACGTCATCATCATCATCCCCCTCACCACCACTGAGATTAGAGATCTTGGAGTAGGCAGCAACAGCGGGGACCACCCTCCTTGGGCTGATCTGGGTACTGTCGTCAGACTGCTGGGTGGCTGCCGTTGCTACCTCCTCTTCTTCATCCGATGCCAAGAATGGCTGTGCATCAGTAAGGTCTGGGAATGGATAGGAAAATAATTCCTCTGACTCGAGTGTAGGGGCTATGGTGGTGGTGGTGGTGATGGTGTCTTTGGGGGTGCACAAAGCAGAGAGTAAGGAGAGTGCTGATACAGAGGATGAGGAGGGTGCAGAAGCAGAAGGCTGAGTGAGCCACTCAACCAACTCTGGTGCATCTGCCCGACTCCTACCACCCCTGCAGAATGGCCTGCCTCTTCCTCTGCCTGTCATTTTCAAAATGACCCTGTGACAAACTTCCTATAGAAGAGCACTATTTGTGGAAGCAGGAATATAGAACCCCTTATTGATTTTTTGCTGGAAGCCGGTATATCAAACCCCTTAATCAGTTTTTTGGGGGGCAACTGGTATATCACACCAGTTGCAATTAGTTGTTCCAATAGCTTTTTTCCCTCTGTATAGCTACGGTATCGCTGCAGAACCGCACACAACTGCTGCACAATACAAACGCACTACATAGAAAGTATATTATAGGTATATCACACCCCTGCCTCAATCAGTTTTTTTTTTGGGGGGGGCAACTGGTATAGCACACCAGTTGCAATTAGTTGTTCCAATAGCTTTTGTCCCTCTGTATATCTGCGGTATCTGAGCAGAACCGCACACAACTGCTGCATAATACAAATGCACTATATAGAAAGTATATTATAGGTATTTCACACCCCTGCCTCAATCAGTTTTTTTGGGGGGCAACTGGTATATCACACTAGTTGCAATTAGTTATTCCTATAGCGTTTGTCCCTCTGTATAGCTGCAGTATCACAGCAGAAACACACAACTGCTGCACAATACAAATGCACTATAATACAGTCATAGCCAAAGGTTTTGAGAATGACACAAATATTAGTTTTCACAAAGTTTGCTGCTAAACTGCTTTTAGACCTTTGTTTCAGTTGTTTCTGTGATGTAGTGAAATATAATTACACGCACTTCATACGTTTCAAAGGCTTTTATCGACAATTACATGACATTTATGCAAAGAGTCAGTATTTGCAGTGTTGGCCCTTCTTTTTCAAGACCTCTGCAATTCGACTGGGCATGCTCTCAATCAACTTCTGGGCCAATTCCTGACTGATAGCAACCCATTCTTTCATAATCACTTCTTGGAGTTTGTCAGAATTAGTGGGTTCTTGTTTGTCCACCCGCCTCTTGAAGATTGACCACAAGTTCTCAATGGGATTAAGATCTGGGGAGTTTCCAGGCCATGGACCCAAAATGTCAACGTTTTGGTCCCCGAGCCACTTAGTTATCACTTTTGCCTTATGGCACGGTGCTCCATCGTGCTGGAAAATGCATTGTTCTTCACCAAACTGTTGTTGGATTGTTGGAAGAAGTTGCTGTTGGAGGGTGTTTTGGTACCATTCTTTATTCATAGCTGTGTTTTTGGCCAAAATTGTGAGTGAGCCCACTCCCTTGGATGAGAAGCAACCCCACACATGAATGGTCTCAGGATGCTTTACTGTTGGCATGACACAGGACTGATGGTAGCGCTCACCTTTTCTTCTCCGGACAAGCCTTTTTCCAGATGCCCCAAACAATCGGAAAGAGGCTTTATCGGAGAATATGACTTTGCCCCAGTCCTCAGCAGTCCATTCACCATACTTTCTGCAGAAGATCAATCTGTCCCTGATGTTTTTTTTGGAGAGAAGTGGCTTCTTTGCTGCCCTTCTTGACACCAGGCCATCTTCCAAAAGTCTTCGCCTCACTGTGCGTGCAGATGCGCTCACACCTGCCTGCTACCATTCCTGAGCAAGCTCTGCACTGAGTAGCAGGCAGGTGTGAGCGCATCTGCACGCACAGTGAGGCGAAGACTTTTGGAAGATGGCCTGGTGTCAAGAAGGGCAGCAAAGAAGCCACTTCTCTCCAAAAAAAAAAACATCAGGGACAGATTGATCTTCTGCAGAAAGTATGGTGAATGGACTGCTTCCGATCCCGCAGCTAAATCCTCTTTAGGAGACTATCCTGGCGCTTGCTGGACTTTCTTGGATGCCCTGAAGCCTTCTTAACAAGAATTGAACCTCTTTCCTTGAAGTTCTTGATGATCCTATAAATTGTTGATTGAGGTGCAATCTTAGTAGCCACAATATCCTTGCCTGTGAAGCCATTTTTATGCAACGCAATGATGGCTGCATGCGTTTCTTTGCAGGTCACCATGGTTAACAATGGAAGAACAATGATTTCAAGCATCACCCTCCTTTTAACATGTCAAGTCTGTCATTTTAACCCAATCAGCCTGACATAATGATCTCCAGCCTTGTGCTCGTCAACATTCTCACCTGAGTTAACAAGACGATTACTGAAATGATCTCAGCAGGTCCTTTAATGACAGCAATGAAATGCAGTGGAAAGTTTTTTTTTGGGATTAAGTTAATTTTCATGGCAAAGAAGGACTATGCAATTCATCTGATTACTCTTTATAACATTCTGGAGTATATGCAAATTGCTATTATAAAAACTTAAGCAGCAACTTTTCCAATTTCCAATATTTATGTAATTCTCAAAACTTTTGGCCACGACTGTATACTTTCTATGTTAGAAAGTACAGGGAGTGCAGAATTATTAGGCAAGTTGTATTTTTGAGGATTAATTTTATTATTGAACAAGAACCATGCTCTAAATGAACCCAAAAAACTCATTAATATCAAAGCTGAATATTTTTGGAAGTAGTTTTTAGTTTGTTTTTAGTTTTAGCTATTTTAGGGGGATATCTGTGTGTGCAGGTGACTATTACTGTGCATAATTATTACGCAACTTAACAAAAAACAAATATATACCCATTTCAATTATTTATTTTTACCAGTGAAACCAATATAACATCTCAACATTCACAAATATACATTTCTGACATTCAAAAACAAAACAAAAACAAATCAGTGACCAATATAGCCACCTTTCTTTGCAAGGACACTCAAAAGCCTGCCATCCATGGATTCTGTCAGTGTTTTGATCTGTTCACCATCAACATTGCGTGCAGCAACCACAGCCTCCCAGACACTGTTCAGAGAGGTGTACTGTTTTCGCTCCTTGTAAATCTCACATTTGATGATGGACCACAGGTTCTCAATGGGGTTCAGATCAGGTGAACAAGGAGGCCATGTCATTAGATTTTCTTCTTTTATACCCTTTCTTGCCAGCCACGCTGTGGAGTACTTGGACGCGTGTGATGGAGCATTGTCCTGCATGAAAATCATGTTTTTCTTGAAGGATGCAGACTTCTTCCTGTACCACTACTTGAAGAAGGTGTCTTCCAGAAACTGGCAGTAGGACTGGGAGTTGAGCTTGACTCCATCCTCAACCCGAAAAGGCCCCACAAGCTCATCTTTGATGATACCAGCCCAAACCAGTACTCCACCTCCACCTTGCTGGCGTCTGAGTCGGACTGGAGCTCTCTGCCCTTTACCAATCCAGCCATGGGCCCATCAAGGCTCACTCTCATTTCATCAGTCCATAAAACCTTAGAAAAATCAGTCTTGAGATATTTCTTGGCCCAGTCTTGACGTTTCAGCTTGTGTGTCTTGTTCAGTGGTGGTCATCTTTCAGCCTTTCTTACCTTGGCCATGTCTCTGAGTATTGCACACCTTGTGCTTTTGGGCACTCCAGTGATGTTGCAGCTCTGAAATATGGCCAAACTGGTGTCAAGTGGCATCTTGGCAGCTGCACGCTTGACTTTTCTCAGTTCATGGGCAGTTATTTTGCGCCTTGGTTTTTCCACACGCTTCTTGCGACCCTGTTGACTATTTTGAATGAAACGCTTGATTGTTCGATGATCACGCTTCAGAAGCTTTGCAATTTTAAGAGTGTTGCATCCCTCTGCAAGATATCTCACTATTTTTGACTTTTCTGAGCCTGTCAAGTCCTTCTTTTGACCCATTTTGCCAAAGGAAAGGAAGTTGCCTAATAATTATGTACACCTGATATAAGGTGTTGATGTCATTAGACCACACCCCTTCTCATTACAGAGATGCACATCACCTAATATGCTTAATTGGTAGTAGGCTTTTGAGCCTATACAGCTTGGAGTAAGACAACATGCATAAAGAGGATGATGTGGTCAAAATACTCATTTGCCTAATAATTCTGTACAGGGTGTATATTAGAAATATATCACACCCCTCAGTATGTCACACCCATCGATAGCACACCTATACCAGTCCTTAAAAGGACTTTTGTGGCCCTATTAGCTAGCGTTTGGTGTCCCTAACAGCATTTCCCTGCTCCACACAGCAACCTCTCCCTACACTGGCAAAAGACTTAATGTAAAATGGCGGCCAGATCAGGTTTATTTATAGGGTAGGGGATGTGTCCATGTGCTCAAACGTCTCAATTGGCTGTCCTGTCCCACCTGATGGATGTGTCATGGGTCAAAGTTCGGCCAGGTGAACCGCAAGGCCATCTCTAATGGTGTTATCCAGTTATGGTATGGTGGTGATATCCATTCATGGTATGGCAGTGACATTTAGTCATGGTATGGCGGTGACATTTAGTCATGGTATATTGGTGTTATCCAGTCATGTATGTTGGTGTAGTTTAGTCATTTTTTTAAGGTGCTATCCAGTTATGGTATGGTGCTGTTATTCAGTCGCTGCATGGTGGTGTTATCCAGTCATAAAATATATAAAATACTGTTATACTCACTATAGTAAATGTACCTGCATTCCTTGAATTTAATGAAGGCCAATTGGCACCAAAAGAGTAAGTAGCCCTTTGCTAGGGCGGACAGGCACAAATGTTTTTGTACAAAATGTATTTGCCAAGAATCTGACATTTATATAATTAGCATAGCATTAGCACTAGTATATTTTCTATATGAGTTTGGCACAATTTTTATATATTTAGTAATTTGTGTTTGCAGAGTGCTGTTGTGTATGTGCTGACTAACCCCCCTTTCTTTCATTTGTAGTCTGCATTTGGGGATATGGCTGTCTCCATTGGTCGTGGACTCCTAACTAACCTGTCTCTCCCACAGGCAGAAAAAATTTGATTTTGGCCTCATGCACATGACTGATTTTCGGGTCCGCATCTGAGCCGCAGTTTTTGCGTCTCGGGTGCGGACCCATTCACTTCAATGGGGCCGCAAAAGATGCGGACAGCACTCTGTGCGCTGTCCGCATCCTATGCTCCGTTCCGTGGCCCCGCAAAATTTTTTTTTGCATGTCCTATTCTTGTCCGTTTTGCGGACAAGAATAGGCATTTCTACAATGGGCTGCAAATTGCGGAAGGCACACGGGCGACTTCCGGAAAAAACTGAACGGTCGTGTGTCAAATTTTGTCTATTCAGGAAATTTTGGCTGCCATAAGTTTGGTTTGGTTCACACATGGGCTAACAAAACCATCTCTATGGTAACATGACATTGACTTTGTTTACATTAAAGTCAATACAGAAAATAAAAAAAAAAACACTATACCTAAAGCATGCTGTGATAAAAAAAAAAATGCTACCAAATTGTAGAAAAATAATAAATATGCTTGATATATACAAAGCTATCGGAGAACAACTTACTTAGATTAGATTTACATATGCATTGTGAACAGTCTGTTCTGGCATAGACGGACACTGACGGGCATAGCCGGAGCCCATTACTATAATGGGATCAAACGGGAATTTGGCAGGTCTGCCGCATAAATGTCAGCTTTTTGGCGGACAAAAATATTACATGCAGTACTTTTTCTCCAGACAAAAACTGACAGATCCCCATCATGCAGTATTTATGTCCTGCCGAAAGCTGGCATTTATGACAGAAACCACCGGATCGCACTATAGTCAATAGGGATCCGGCAGTGCATGGCAGTGTCCAGCTATATGCATGTAAATGTGACCCTGTTGTCAATTTACTAAAATATATAATTCTAGTTATATCCATATTTTCACATTTGTGTAAAATGTATGACTATAATTGTTTCTGTTCCTCCCATAATCAAACCTGATTATTAGCTTTTCTTTAGATGTCAAGCACCATGTAATTGAATCTTTTCACATGAAAGCCACACAAAGAAACATTTAGTAAAATTCTTTCCAATAAAACCTGCTATTTCACTTTATCAGTTCATAATTGAGTCATTTCTTAGAATGACGCTGACAAGGTCTTTCTGGAAAAGCAAATTACAGCAATTCCCGATGTTATTGTAGGACGAATCATCTCAATTGTATCTGCTTTTTCCTCACATTTACTAAATGTATATAGTAGCTATGTAAAATTATACTCATTTATATCACAAATACCACTTCTAAAATTTCCATCTGCTACACCTCTCGGATGTGCGAGTATTTAGATTATAGGAATGGTTAGAAGATATTACATTTACACATATAAACTAAATTTTTAACTATTTCAGTTCTAGTCATGTAAAAAATAGTAAAAGGCAAAAAGACACTACTTGTAGCACTTCTAATGATTAGAGATGAGCTAATCGAAGTTGACAAAGTGGAATTCGATCCGAATTTCAGGAAAAATTTGATTCGCACCGAATCCGAATTTCCTCACGCTTTGTGGTAACGAATCACATTTTTTCCTAAAATGGCTGCTGCATGTGTTAGGACATGGAGCAAGGAACTCTGGGAATGAGGGATCACCCACAATGCCATGCGTGCAGCCAATCAGCAGCCAGCCAGCCCTGTGATGTCACAGCCCTATAAATAGTCTCAGCCATCTTGGATTCAGACATTTTCCAGTATACTTAGTGCAGGGAGAGACGTCAGCAGGCGCTAGGGACAGTGCTAGGAAAGACTTTAAAACTTTTATTTTGCTGTATAGAATTCAGGGAAAGGATAGGGAGGGATCATTCCACAGTATTGAATCAGAACAGGGTTCAGTAGGGGAGTTTACAGCCTGGGTAATAGGAACAATCCTATTACACCTTGCTGCACTGACTGCAAAACCAAATTCCCATTATACAGCTCTGTAATTCCAGCAAACCGTTCTTGTTATTAGGGTGCAAGTGCTGTTTGATACAGCCATTAATGGGTTTTATTACAAGGAAATATTTCTACGTCTTATTTGCCCTTGTGCTGTACAGTTATATGTTCTAAAGCATTTTTTGGCTTGTATTAGTGGGAAAAAAGGGCTTATTAGCCGTTGTGTAGTGAAGTGAGAAAATGACAGCCCTTTTTGGCGTGTATTAGTGGCAAAAAAAATAATATTTGCCGTTCAGTGGTGTAGTTATATGTTCTAAAGCCTTTTGTGGCTCGTATAAGTGGAAAAAAATAAGGGTCTATTTGCCATTCAGCGGTGCAGTTGTATGTTTTAACCCCATAGGGACACAGCCTTATTTCACCTTAAGGACCAGGCCATTTTTTGAAAATCTGACCAGTGTCACTTTAAGTGCTGATAACTTTAAAACGCTTTGACTTATCCAGGCCGTTCTGAGATAGTTTTTTCGTCACATATTGTACTTCATGACACTGGTAAAATGAAGTCAAAAAAAATATTTTTTTTGCACAAAATAATACCTAATTTACCAAAAAATTTGAAAAATTAGCAAATTTCAAAGTTTCAGTTTCTCTACTTCTGTAATACATAGTAATACCCCCAAAAATTGTGATGACTTTACATTCCCCATATGTCTACTTCATGTTTGAATTGTTTTGGGAATGATATTTTATTTTTTGGGGATGTTATAAGGCTTAGAAGTTTAGAAGCAAATCTTGAAATTTTTCAGAAATTTACAAAAACTCAATTTTTAGGGACCAGTTCAGGTCTGAAGTCACTTTGCGAGGCTTACATAATAGAAACCACCCAAAAATGACCCCATCTAAGAAACTACACCCCTCAAGGTATTCAAAACTGATTTTACAAACTTCGTTAACCCTTTAGGTGTTGCACAAGAGTTATTGGCAAATGGGGATGAAATTTGAGAATTTCATTTTTTTGCCTAATTTTCAATTTTAACCCATTTTTTCCACTAACAAAGCAAGGGTTAACAGCCAAACAAGACTGTATCTTTATTGCCCTGACTCTGCCGTTTACATAAACACCCAATATGTGGCCGTAAACTACTGTACGGCCACACAGCGGGGCGTAGAGTGAAAGGTGCGCCGTTTGGTTTTTGGAAGACAGATTTTGCTGGACTGGTTTATTTACACCATGTCCGATTTGAAGCCCCCCTGATGCACCCCTAGAGTAGAAACTCCATAAAAGTGACCCCATCTAAGAAACTACACCCCTCAAGGTATTCAAAACTGATTTTACAAACTTTGTTAACCCTTTAGGTGTTGCACAAGATTTAATGGAAAATAGAGATAAAATTTCAAAATTTCACTTTTTTGGCAGATTTTCCATTTTTATATATTTTTTCCAGTTACAAAGCAAGGGTTAACAGCCAAACAAAACTCATTATTTATGGCCTTGATTCTGTAGTTTACAGAAACACCCCATATGTGGCCGTAAACTACTGTACAGGCACACGGCAGGGCGCAGAAGGAAAGGAATGCCATACGGTTTTTGGAAGGCAGATTTTGCTGGACTGGTTTTTTTGACACCATGTCCCATTTGAAGCCCCCTGATGCACCCCTAGAGAAGAAACTTCATAAAAGTGACCCCATCTAAGAAACTACACCCCTCAAGGTATTCAAAACTGATTTTACAAACGTTTTTAACCCTTTAGGTGTTGCACAAGATTTAATGGAAAATAGAGATCCAATTTAAAAATTTCACTTTTTTGCCAGATTTTCCATTTTAATATTTTTTTTCCAGTTACAAAGCAAGGGTTAACAGCCAAAAAAAACTCATTATTTATGGCCCTGATTCTGTAGTTTACAGAAACACCCCATATGTGGTCGTAAACTGCTGTACGGGCACACGGCATGGCGCAGAAGGAAAGGAATGCCATACGGTTTTTGGAAGGCAGATTTTGCTGGACTGTTTTTTTTGGACACAATGTCCCATTTGAAGCCCACCTGATGCACCCCTAGAGAAGAAACTCCAAAAAAGTGACACCATTTTAGAAACTACGGGATAGGGTGGCAGTATTGTTGGTACTAGTTTAGGGTACATATGATTTTTGGTTGCTCTATATTACACTTTTTGTGAGGCAAGGTAACAAAAAATAGCTTTTTTGGCACTGTTTTTTTTTTTGTTATTTACAACATTCATCTGACAGGTTAGATCATGTGGTAATTTTATAGAGCAGGTTGTCACGGACGCGGCGATACCTAATATGTATGCTTTTTTTTTTTTATGTAAGTTTTACACAATGATTTCATTTTGAAAACAAAGAAAATGTTTTAGTGTCTCCATAGTCTAAGAGCCATAGTTTTTTCAGTTTTTGGGCGATTATCTTAAGTAGGGTCTCATTTTTTGCGGGATGAGATGATGGTTTGATTGGCACTATTTTGGGGTGCATATGACTTTTTGATCGCTTGCTATTACACTTTTTGTGACATAAGATGACAAAAAATGGCTTTTTTTACACCGTTTTTATTTTTAATTTTTTACGGCGGTCATCTGAGGGGTTAGATCATGTGATATTTTTATAGAGCCAGTCGATACGGACGCGGAGATACCTAATATGTATACTTTTTTTTAATTTATGTAAGTTTTACACAAGGATTTCATTTTTGAAACAAAAAAAAACATGTTCTAGTGTTTCCATAGTTTAAGAGCCATAGTTTTTTCAGTTTTGGGGCGATTATCTTGGGTAGGGAATGATTTTTGTGGGATGAGATGACTGTTTGATTGTTACAATTTTGGCGCACATGCGACTTTTTTGATCACTTTTATTACCTTTTTTTGGGAAGTAAGGTGGGCAAAATTTCAATTTCATCATAGTTTTTTATTTTTTATTTTTATGGCGTTCACCGTTCGGGTAAAGTAACATGACCGTTTTATAGATCAGGTCGTTACGGACGCGGCGATACCAAACATGTGTAGGGAATTTTATTTTTTTCATTTTTAATCAGTGATAAATGTGTTTTTTGATTTTTACTTTTTTTTCACTCTTTTTCACTTTTTTTTTTTACCCAGACCCACTTGGTTCTTGAAGATCCAGTGGGTCTGATGTCTGTATAATACAGTACAGTACAATATATATTGTACTGTACTGTATTTTACTTACACTTTGTCTGAACAGATCTCTGCCTTTAGCACAGATCTGTTCAGCACCATGGACAGCAGGACGCCTGAGACGGCGTCCTGTTGCCATGGGAACCTTCCCCGTCTGCTCAGAACTTCGCAGTCGGGGAAGGGTAAGGACGGGGCTATCGGGAGGCTGTCTGGGGGCTCTCTCCCTCTCCCATCGGGGGGCTGCAAAGGCACAGCAGCCCCCCGATGGGAGAGGGAGGGAGGGAGCTCCCTCTTACTGTTAACTTTTTCCATACAGCGGTCCGTACGGACCGCTGTATGGAAAGGGTTAAACTACTGACATCGCATCGCAGATGTCAGCCGTTTATACCAGGGTGCCAGCAATGTGCTGGCACCCTGGTATACCCACTAACCACCAACGATCATTCAAGGGGAGGCGGGCGGGGGATCGCGATCCCGTCTGCCGCACCGCCCGCCTCCCGCACCGCCCGCACTGCCCGCAACCCTCCCCCTGCACCTCCCACCGGGCTAAAATCACTCAGGGATGCAGGGGGGGGGGATACAGATATATTTTGGACATTATAAAGTTTCTGATCCTCGCGGTCAGGGGCCGCGGGGATCAGAAACTGCAAAAAGCGCATCAAACCGCAGGTCTGAATTGACCTGCGGTTTGTTACGATCGCCGACATGGGGGGTTCACGGGACCCCCCCGCGCATTTAGCCTAGCTGCCTGCTCAATGATTTGAGCAGGCACCTTGTTCCGATCACTGCCGGCCGGGCGGCAGTGATCGGAACAACACATGACGTACCGGTACGTCATGTGTCCTTAAGTACCAGGACATCATGACGTACCGGTACGTCATGTGTCCTTAAGAGGTTAAAGCCCTTTTTGGCATGTATTAGTGGCAAAACAATATATTATTTGCCGTTCAGCATTATAGTAATACGTTCTAAAGCCCTTTTTGCCATGTATTAGTGGCACACAAAAAAAGGATTTGCCGAGGGGCGTGGTTTGCCAGCCGAGAGAGATGGCCGCTTGAGCTGTGAGCTCCCGAGCCCTACCAAGCGACTGCAAAGCTACAGCAAGCTGACACTTGTTTTAACCGCCCAAAACTCTTATAACGACATCCCCCCTTATACCCAAGATGGTTAGAGGGTCGAGATCCGTTAAGAAGCAAGGGAAACTGGACTTCTTCGTGGAGAGGATAAAAGACCAAGATGGCGCGGGTTCGCCTGCCTCCACGCGCTCCTCGAGGTCTGCAGAGCAAGACTCCCTAACGACTACTCCAGTACAACGGAGAAGCCCGCAAGCCTCTCAACCCTCCTCAACCCACTCCTCTCCTGCGGACGAGTCTCCCCCAGCCCGGCCTGAGACACGCTTACCAGACCGAAGCAGTCCTCCTGATTCCTGGTCATGCACAGATGTCTCTCCCTGCCAGAGCCCGCAAAAGCAGAAGCCACGGCTTCAAGACGACACTCAAGGAGCAGCGGGGGTGAGTGATCAGAGCGCTCCGTCCCTAGCAGATTTCCCCACTACGGACGATCTAGCGACTGGCAGCATGATAAAGGAGATGTTAGTAGCCTTCAGCCGCTCCATGCATACAGAAATAGCGGCCTTGCTGTCTCCTCTGCACGCCTCCATTACTGAGGCGGACAAGCGAATTACTCATGTAGAGTCAAAAATGGGGGATTTCGCCGCATCGCATAACCAGCTTGTAGATGCCCACCAAGAGCTTACAGCTGAAGTCGAGAGACTCAAAAACAAGGTGGTGGACCTAGAAGACAGGTCCCGCCGCAACAACATCAAGCTTAGGGGTATACCGGAGGACATACCACCTAAAGAGCTAGAGGCCTATATTCTTGATCTTATGAGGTCGCTCCTGATAAACATGAGCGATAAAGATCTTACGCTAGACAGAGCACATAGAGTGGCCCGGCCAAAACATCTCCCCGACTCTGTTCCTAGAGACGTTCTAGCTAGGGTCCATTTCTTCCACGTAAAGGAACTACTGATGAATGCAGCTAGAAAGAAAGGCCCGCTACCTGCTCCGCATGAAGGGATCAAAATTTTCGCCGATTTATCCGCCCCAACCCTGCAACAGAGAAGAGCTTTAGCCCCCTTTACTGCTGCTTTACGCAATCACAACATACCTTATCGATGGGGCTTCCCCACTAAAGTTCTGATCCAGCATCAAGGAACTCTACATGCAGTGCTTTCCCTGGACTCAGGAAGAAAATTACTAGAAGGATGGAACATTTCCATTAAAGATTCTCCTGACCTTCAAGCAAAAGGCCCGGAACCCATTACAATGGATTGGCAGACGGTCCCGACCAGGCGTAGACCACATCGCTGACCAGTAATAGGTTAACTTGTTGAATCGTTACCTGATTCTGTTTAGGGCTCGGGCGGTCAGTTAGGCAAGAACTGCCTCACAAGCCCACAAAATGGTGCCTGATGGCTATCAGGTGTCGTTCCACTGTTATTGTTTTTTCCTTCTTTTCTGTTTATTCCCTAAGTTTATTTTTTGCTGCTATTTTACAATTCCTCTACAATTACTACTAGATGATACTCCGAGGGGTCAAGGGATAAGGATCACTTTTTCAAGTGACCTAGATCAGTTTCATATCTCCATGTGCACTATATTTAGGATTCGCCGTTCAGATCTACCATTTCCTCCTGCAGCATGATACTAAAAATTGCAGCTTTAAACGTAAAAGGCTTGAATAGCCCTTTTAAAAGATCCATGTTGTGGAAGGAAGTCCGCGAGCTGAAATGCGACATCTTCTGTGCCACAGAAACCCATCTGCTCCAATCGGATGGCCATAGGATCCACCACCCTAAGTTCCCCCACATTTACCAGTCACATTTCTGCAAAAAACAAAGGGGAGTTCTAGTGGCCATAAGCCATTCAGTGGCCTTTTCTTTGAAGTCTTCAGTGCTGGATCCTAATGGCAGATATATAATTTTTGTTTGCTCTATTAATAATGTTGATTATACATTGGTTTTTCTTTATACCCCTAACAGACATCAATGTTCCTTTTTTCGTCGCCTAGCTGCAAAAGTACGTGGGCTGAGATCTGGCCATGTGATCTGGAGCGGCGATTTTAACTCCGCACTAGACCCAAGAGTAGATACCACAACTCCCTCCAGAGAGACCCCTGGAGCTATTAATTCTCTCTTCCTGCAGGAAGACCTATATGATATCTGGAGAATACAGCATGGCTCTGAAAGAGACTACTCTTTCTTCTCCTCGGCTTGCCAATCATACTCCAGAATTGACATGTTCTTAACCAGCAGGTCAGTGATTGCAAACACGATCTCGTCATCCATACACACGATCACATGGTCAGATCACGCCCCGATTTCCTTATTCCTGAAGGAATCCCATCTCTCCAAACCTTATTCTCCATGGAGAAATAACACGTATGTTATAGACCACCCTGAACTGTCTCAGGAGCTTAAATCTGAACTAACAGAATTCTTTCATATAAATGATGGATCAGTTAGTAACCCATCTATTCTTTGGTGCGCCCACAAGGCGTTCATCAGAGGTGTCTTTATTAGAATAGGTAGCAGACTCCAGAGGGAACGTAAAGAAAAAATAAACAAGTTACTAAATGAGATAAAAAGAATAGAGACCCTTAACAAGTCTCAAGTCTCCTCTACACACTCAGATAGTCTCAAATCATTGAGGTCCCAACTCTCTGCATGTCTCCTCCACAAGTATGAATTTAGCTTAAAGAGAACGCAGGCCAACTTTTATTCTCAGGATAACAAAGCGGGCTGTTTGTTGGCTAACCGTCTAAAGCAAAAAGCGGCTAAAGCTAAAATTCCCTATCTACTAGACCCTTCCTCTGGGAAGAAAATACTATCCCCAATGGGAATAGCAGATGCTTTTGGAGACTTTTATGCTTCCCTTTATAATTTAGCCCCCCAAGAACGAGTCTCACCACCAAAAGCAGACCTCATTGATGCCTTTTTAGATAAGTTAGGCCTAACACAACTGACTACTGCCCAATTACAAACTCTCAATGCCCCCATAACCACAGAAGAACTTAAAGCCATCATTAAAAAACTCCCCCCACATAAATCCCGAAGACCAGACGGCCTATCAAACTCCTACTATAAAGCCTTTTTTGATCAGCTCTCTAGACACATGTTGCTCTCCTTTCAATCTGGCAGAGAACTGGGATCCTTCCCCAAAGAGATGCTCGAAGCGTTAATAGTGACTATACCAAAACCTAACAAACTAACTGATGATCCTAAAAATTTCCGCCCCATATCCCTCCTTAATACAGATATCAAAATTTTTGCCAGAATCCTGTCATCCAGATTGGCCCCCCTCATTCCTCTATTAGTGAACTCCGACCAGGTTGGTTTTGTCAAAGGCCGCCAGATACAGGAAAACTCTAGAAGGGTACTGAATCTTCTCTCCCATATCCAAAAAAGCAAGACCCCGGCCCTTTTTGTCACGCTCGACGTGGAAAAAGCGTTCGACCGCATTTGCTGGTCTTTTTCTTTTGCGGTCTTGGCCAAAATGAGGATAGAAGGCCCTATCCTTGCCTCTATCCAAGCCCTGTATAAAGACCCATCTGCCAGAGTCTGGGTAAATGGATCTCTGTCTAAACCATTTTCCATTTCCAATGGAACCAGACAGGGATGCCCCTTCTCCCCCCTAATGTTTATTTTATCCATTGAACCCCTTGCCCAAGCCCTAAGAATGGAGAAGAGAGTATCAGGCGTACAGATAGCCGACCGCAATCATAAATTGAGTTTGTACGCTGATGATGTAATACTCACGCTTACAGACCCTACATCCTCCCTGTCCTCAGCCCTAGATATTATCACTCACTTTGGCCAACTATCTTACTACAAGCTAAACTCTTCCAAATCCCAAGCCTTACCCATTAACTTGTCCCCCCAAACAGTTCAACATCTTCAAGAAAAATTCACTTTAGATTGGCAACCTAACCAAATTCAGTATCTAGGTATCAACCTTACCTCCTCAACCCATAGACTTTTTCTAGCTAATTACCCCTCCTTGCTATCTAGCATTAAAAAAGACCTTGACCAGTACGATAAATTTGAAGTGTCTTGGATTGGTAGACTGGCCACTTTTCAAATGTTCGCATTACCTAAACTCCTTTATTTATTCAGGGTCCTACCCATCAAACTCCCTATATCATACTTCTCGCAATGCAATAAGGTACTAAACGCCTTTCTGTGGCATGGCAAAAAGCCTAGAATTGCATCCAAAATCCTACACACCAGGAAACAAATGGGAGGCATTAGCCTACCAAATATCTATGACTACTATTTAGCGTCACAAATAAGTCCCCTAGAGAGTTGGTGGAAATTAGACTTCTCCAAACAATGGACTCACATTGACTCCACAGAAGTGATAGGGGGCAACCTTAAAGCCATACTTATAGCCTCGTTATCCGAAAAGTTTATTAGTCCTAAACTGTCCTTCCTTGCCTCTAATGCCCTAAGCTGCTGGATAAAATATCATACCCTCACTAGCAAAGAGGTTCTTTCCAATACGAATCCAACCCCATTAGCGGTCCTTGACCATCTTATCCCTGATTTGGGTGTAGGAACATGGAGAAGATATGGCCTGACAGAAATCCCCCAACTTTATCAGAATGATAGCCTGAATTCCTTCGAATGTTTACACAGCATATATAAGGTTACCAACACTGAATTTTACAAATACCTTAGAATCAGGCACTTCCTAACTGAAAACCCCACTTTACCATCCATCAACAGACAATTACTAGAGATATGGTCAATACCTACCCAAATCTCAAAAACCCTTCGCCCTTTATATTCCCAGCTCAGTAATAAAGACAACTTCAATAAATCTACACCGTTGATATCGTGGGAAAAAGATTTAAAATCTGAATTCTCTCCTCTGCAATGGAAAGCAGCGTTTAAATATATCTCAAAAAACATAACATGTGTAACACAATATGAATCATTTGTGAAGACAGCCTTAAGGTGGTATTTCACCCCTGAAAGGCTACACACTATTTATCCATCAGTATCCCCAGGATGCTGGAGGAACTGTGGTAATAAAGGCACATTATTCCATATCCTATGGGACTGCCCAATAGTAAGGCCTTTTTGGGTTGAAGTTTTTTTCCTAATCTCACAACTCTCAAACACAGAGTCAACCCTGTGCTCCCCTTCCCCCTCCTTAGCATTATTGATGATAGATATCATGGATATACCTAGCTCACTCAGGGGTATAGTTTGTCATATCCTCCTCTCAGCCAAATTGGCTATCACCTCAAAATGGAAATCTCCCTACCCGCCCACTATACTTGATGTCACACAAAGGGTTAACAAAACTTGTCTATATGAACAAATCATGGCCTCTGCATCCAATAACACAACCTGTAATACAAAGAAATATAAAAAAAACATGGGGTATTTGGAAGTCTTCTAGCTATATGCTCCCCCTCTGATCTCCTTAGCAAAATTTTAGATGACTACTCTTTACTCATACATGTCCCTACACCCCCCCCCCCTCTCTTTTGGTACACTCTGAGGAATTGTAGATCTTATGTTTTATTATTGTTTGACTTTTCTATATTATTTCTGTATAATTTGTAAACTCATGTTTATCATCTATGCAGACCTGTGCTTTCACTCCCTCTATAAGGGATTTATTTGTTCATCTACGACTGCGCTCACCTGTGTGTGTTGAACAGTTCTAGCTGTACTATATATACATTAACATATATGTACTTTTGTTCTTTTATTAATATACTTCAATAAAAATATTTTGACTTTAAAAAAAGGATTTGCCGTTGTGTGGTGAAGTGAGAAAATTGCAGCTCTTTTTGGCATATATTAGTGGCAAAAAAAAATATACCACTTTTTTCCCCCCATTATGGAAGCGCTCCTTAGTACCGGAGGACCAGAAAGCAGTGAAGGCTCTGTACTCAACGCTTCCTGGTCCTTGGCTGTCGGCTGTGAAGGCTGCGCACAGCGTGAGGGCACACTGTGACCTCACGCTGTGCGCACCAGTTCACAGCATAGCCGACAGCAGGAGGAAGAGGATCGCGATGTGAGGAGCGGCAGCGTCCAGGAGCAGGAAAAGTAAGTGGGTTTTTTATTTTGTGATCTGAGGCTGAATTATGGCTGGGGGCTGCTCACATATGGCTGGGGGCTGAGTACATATGACTGGGGGCTGAGTACGTATGGCTGGGGGCGGATTATATGACTGGGGGCTGATCACATATGGCTGAAGGCTGATATGAGGCATGGGGGTCTCATCTGAGGTCTGATTGGGGGTCTTCTTTATATTGGGCTCTGATCTGAGGTCTGATTGGGGGTCATTCACATTGGGGTCTGATCTGAGATCTTATTAACATTGGGGATCTGATTGGGGCTGTGAGCTGAAGTCTGATTAACATTGGGGGTCTGTATAAAAGGTTAGTATATAAAATGAGAATGCTCGGACTGGGAGAAAACGTCTGTATGTGGGTAAGGAACTAGCTCAATGATAGAAAACAGAGGGCGGTTATTAATGGTACACACGCAGATTGGGTCACTGTCACTAGCAGAGTACCTCAGGAGTCAGTATTGGGCTCTATTCTCTTCAATATATTTATTAATGATCTTGTAGAAGGCTTGCACAGTAAAATATCAATTTTTGCAGATTACAATAAACTGTGTAAAGTAATTAACACGGAAGAGGTATATCATCAAGAGAATGCCAAGAGTGTGCAAAGCAGTAATCAAAGCAAAAGGTGGCTACTTTGAAGAACTTAGAATATGACATATTTTCAGTTGTTTCACACTTGTTTGTTATGTATACAATTCCACATGTGTTAATTCATAGTTTTGATGCCTTCATAGTCATGAAAATAAAGAAAACTCTTTGAATGAGAAGGTGTGTCCAAACTTTTGGTCTGTACTGTATATCAGGCTGTTAGTGGATAACAATTTTACTGCAGGCCAGTGAAGTACAGGCACCAAACATTAGGCATTCAACAGACAGAAAAGAACAAGTAATTATGTGGCTGCAGGCATATTAGACGGTCAGTGGATAACAATTTTACTGTAGGCCAGTGGAGTACAGGCCCCAAAAATTATGCATTCACCTGACAGAAAAGAACAAGTGATTATGTGGCTGGAGGTATATTAGGCGGTCAGTGGATAACAATTATATTGCAGGCCAGTAAGGTATAGAGATGTCGCGAACATAAATTTTTCCGTTCGCGAACGGTGTATGCAAATTTACGCAAATGTTCGCGAAAGGGCGAACCGGGCGAACCGCCATAGACTTCAATAGACAGGCAAATTTTAAAACCCACAGGGACTCTTTCTGGCCACAATAGTGATGGAAAAGTTGTTTCAAGGGGACTAACACCTGGACTGTGGCATGCCGGAGGGGGATCCATGGCAAAACTCCCCTGGAAAATTACGTAGTTGACGCAGAGTGTGGTAAGTTGAATTGCATTGCGATTACAACTTAGATCTGAGTTCCTAATGGTTGTATTGCTAGAATTGACGAATATAACTAATATAGCACTCTATTCTCAATCTTCGTTATATTCTAGCAATACAACCATTAGGAACCCAGCTCTAAGTTGAATTCGCAATGCGATTAATAAAACCTTTATTAATCGCATTGCGATTACAACTTAGTCAAATTTGTGACACTGCAGCTTCAGAATGAATCTAAGATGAATGCTGTCCTTGCTTTTTGATAGGAGGTGGGAGGGTCTGGGAGGGAGGGTATGCTGATTGGCTGGAATGTGTCTGCTGACTGTGAGGTACAGGGTCAAAGTTTGCTCAATGATGATGTATAGGGGGCGGACCGAATATCGCATATGTTCGCCCGCCGCGGCGAACGCAAACAAGCTATGTTCACCGGGAACTGTTCGCCGGCGAATAGTTTGGGACATCTCTAGTAAGGTATAGGCTTCAAACATCAGGCTTCAACAGGACAGAACAGAACAAGTGAATATGTGTCTGGAGGTATATTAGGCGGTCAGTGGAAAACAATTTTACTGAAGGCAAGTGGAGTACAGGAAATAGATATACAGGGAGTGCAGAATTATTAGGCAAGTTGTATTTTTGAGGATTCATTTTATTATTGAACAACAACCATGTTCTCAATGAACCCAAAAAACTCATTAATATCAAAGCTGAATATTTTTGGAAGTAGTTTTTAGTTTGTTTTTAGTTTTAGCTATTTTAGGGGGATATCTGTGTGTGCAGGTGACTATTACTGTGCATAATTATTAGGCAACTTAACAAAAAACAAATATATACCCTATTATAATTTTTTTTTTTTACCAGTGAAACCAATATAACATCTCAACATTCACAAATATACATTTCTGACATTCAAAAACAAAACAAAAACAAATCAGTGACCAATATAGCCACCTTTCTTTGCAAGGACACTCAAAAGCCTGCCATCCTTGGATTCTGTCAGTGTTTTGATCTGTTCACCATCAACATTGCGTGCAGCAGCAACCACAGCCTCCCAGACACTGTTCAGAGAGGTGTACTGGTGTACTGTTTTCCCTCCTTGTAAATCTCACATTTGATGATGAACCACAGGTTCTCAATGGGGTTCAGATCAGGTGAACAAGGAGGCCATGTCATTAGATTTTCTTCTTTTATACCCTTTCTTGCCAGCCACGCTGTGGAGTACTTGGACGCGTGTGATGGAGCATTGTCCTGCATGAAAATCATGTTTTTCTTGAAGGATGCAGACTTCTTCCTGTACCACTGCTTGAAGAAGGTGTCTTCCAGAAACTGGCAGTAGGACTGGGAGTTGAGCTTGACTCCATCCTCAACCCGAAAAGGCCCCACAAGCTCATCTTTGATGATACCAGCCCAAACCAGTACTCCACCTCCACCTTGCTGGCGTCTGAGTCGGACTGGAGCTCTCTGCCCTTTACCAATCCAGCCACGGGCCCATCCATGTGCACAGCAGTATAGGGAAAGCCTTAGGGATCGCTAGGAGGTGACCCTTTTTTCCCTAGCTTTTGGGCCTAGTCAATTGTTCTGTTTGTTTTCCCTGTGTTTGGTTATTTCCCTGCTTACCTACCTACCGTGACACCTGTAAGGCTGAGTTCATACTTGAGTTATTTGGTCAGTTTTGGCCCTGTGACTGCCCAAATAAGTGAAGTGTGCAGTGATTCTAAGAACGACGCCTGTCATCTGCAAGTCTTACGGACTCACAGTATTATTTCACTACCAAAGCAGACTCCCTATGCGTGTTACTGCAAGGGACAGTGTTCTACAACACTATAGAGTAAAGTCTCTCAGCAGCCAGGAAATAGCAGTTTTTTAACGTAATTTGCCGCAAATATATTCGGATCGAACTAAATTTTTCCAGAAAAATTTGGCAAACGAACACATTTTTTATAAATTCGCTCATCTCTAGTTATAATTGTTGTTGGCATCCAAAAAAATAATTCTTCACAGTGGCAAAACTCTTTAAACATTGGGTTGTTCATATACAAAAGGTATAAAGAAAAATGAAGGCTGAGGGGAAGAGGTGGCTCACCTAGTGTTGCAATATGAGAGGTGCTCTAGGTCTAAGCTGACTCACCCAGTCAGAAGGAATAGAATGAAAATAAAAGTAAAGACCGG